>NW_024526044.1:3002480-3479958 GCF_017590135.1 Pyrgilauda ruficollis | reverse complement strand
CTCCCCCCCTCCAAAAAAAAAAAAAAAAAAAAAAAAAAATCATGCTCTATTCTTTTAGAGAAAGAAAAGTGATTGTGATTATATAGAATTATAATGCTGGAAGAACAGAGAAGAGCAGAGATTTTCTTTGAAATGCTGTTTAGACAATTAAAAAGGGATAGTTTCAAAGAAGCAGCAAATACTATCTCAGCTTTTTCCGCCCTGTCTCACAGTACCAGGCTAGGCTTTCCTCCATGCCTTGGCTAAGAGACTCCAAGAAAAGCAACAGATTTTTTCATCCTTGCAAGACCTTAGTAAGCCAGAAAGGAAACCAGCTCTCAGGCCTAACTGGTTGAAGACAGACCAAATAAAAAAAAAAAAATTCTTCCAATTCCTGCCAACAGGATTTGAAGGCACCTTGATTTCTATAAGAAAACCTGCTTTGGAACAAGCTTTCCAAAAGAGGATGTGTCAGTCTTTACCCAGGAGAGCCAATACTCTGTCTCCCCAGACAGGAGAACGGAAAGCCTTTAAATATTAAAACAGGAAAAACCATCGGGATTAATGTGAGGATGCAAGGTCAAAATGTGATATCCTCCACTTCCTCAGGCTCCTGATCCCAGAATGGCTGGACCACGACCCCACAGCATCACCTGTGCCCGGATGCAGCTGGGGAAGCCTGGGTTCAGAGGGAAACCCTTCCCAAGGGGGGAAGCCAAGCAGTGGCTCCCACGCCAAGCCCACAGAAGCGCCTCCAGCTACTAAATTAACCCAACGACTTCAACGAACTGCATTGATCTGGCTGGAAAACAAAGCTGCAGCTCTTGGCACGTGCCCAGTTAGGAGGGCACAGCTGCATTTTTCACCTGCAAGCAGTTACAACCACGGCTGGAGATGCCCCTTGCCCTGACACGGGGCAGCTGAGGGGAGAGAGAGAGCGAAGGGCAAACACAGGTGAGAGGAGCCACCTCACTCCAGACACCTCTCAGACACAGCAGAGCCTCAGCCAACGACAGGTATGTCCAGTTTTGCAATCGAGGGCAAGGCTGTTCCTAGAACAAGCCCCATTACTCAGGCTGCTCAACCCCCATCTCCTCGGCTGCACGTGAACTGGATGCAGGATTTCATCAGGACATTAAACTCAGAAGCTGTAAAATCACTGTGCAAAAACCCAATTATACCTATTTTCGTAACAGCCAATTTAAGCTTGTATTTAGGTCCCCTCACATACCCCTACGTTACATAAAGCATTTCTTCCACTTGAAACGTAGCTTTCTAAAGGCCATTTTGCTTAATTTAATGGATGTTTTATGTGGGTCTGCAAATCTCTAGAAACACAACCAAGGAAGACACATGGCAGCAAGATACGGCGTGATCCCTTCCCGGGCATGCAGCAAGAACAGGAGAGATGAAAGGCATTTCCAAACCCACGAACCTGCTGTGACTGGAGTGCACTTGTGCTCTGAAGAGCAGCAAAACCCCACGGTCAAGTCAAAAGAGGAATTCCTGAACATCTGCACACTCTGTTAACCCATTCCAGACCAGCCAGCTCTCTGCAGGCTGCACAGCAGGATGGAATCCTTCTGGATCCTCCCCTCATTCCACAGCCACCAGCTGAACTGAGCCCACTCAGGCACGCTTCTCTTGGATTTCAAAGGGCTGCTTTCTGCACTTCAAGTAAATAAATGCAGTCATCTCTTTTTCCTTTTTTTTTTTTTTTTTAAAAAGCTGCACTAACAAAAAGCTCGTAGCGAAATCTATTAAATTGAGTCTGTCCATTATGTTTATTGTTCCTCACAATTCAGGCCTGGATGGCAACTCAGTGGAGGTTGAAAAGTGTATTTATCAAGAAAACCCATGAGAACCATGAGGATTAAAAGCTATCAGCAGGACAGAATATGTTTGTAACCCTGCAGTTTGTTCTGCACCTCACACAGGACCCCCACCAGAGACCTCTGCCCCCTCTCCTTGTTTTTGAGCCCACCTCTGGCTCATCAGCTGACAGGACAGCCAGCACCTGCATTCCCAGAAAAAGCTGAGGAAGGTGCAGCATGTATATACTGCCATGAATAAGTCACACTAGAGAAACATAAACCCTGATTGCATTACACACCAGTGATCAGTATCATTAAGCGTTACACACCTTGAGTGTGTCTCAGCAGTTGGAAACACTGAATTCAAAAACACATCTTCCCATCCAAGCAAAGTCCCATTACAGTAATCTAAGTGTAACAACAAAAATGAGATTCCTGCTTATGATGTGGGAAATAATTGCAATTTAAGATAAATTTTCCCTGAATTGTGTGAAGCAAGTGCCCATCAATCATGTTGTTTCTTCAGTGTCCTAAAGAGAGCACGTAGCAGGACAAGGTACTTCCAGAGCTCAGTGATGAACAGCCTAACCTGTATATGCCACTCCGAGGTACTGAAGCCAAGAGACCACCCTTGGTAAAATGGAATAATGGTGGAAATAATTAAATCAACACATAAGGAGCAGGACTTGCCCTTCCAGGAAAGACATCTGCCTTCAGTGAGCCCTTCAGCCAAGCCAGCACAGGGGACAACCACTGACTCTCGAGGTCTCATTGCACAAATACCTCTGAAGAGCACAAGGCAATCCAGCCTGGTTTCAGGCCTGGAACAGGCACCAAGGACAAGCCCAGCCATGGGTGATTTCAGCTGCTGAGCTGTGGGTTTCACCCCGTGAAGAGAGTGCAGAGCTCCAAGGGTGAGCCCCGTGTACCCTCAGCACCGTGGGAAACGGCGCGGGAGGCGCTCTGCTTTGGGGGGGATCTTTTGTTTTTGTAAGAAATAACGACATTAATCATAACATTACACAGAAACCACTAAGGGGGAGAATTTCCAAGCTTGCTCAGCACAGAGCCCAGCCCGCAGGGGAGCTGCCAGCCAGCGGCCACAGCCGACAAATTCCCTGGGACTCGTCCTCGGCAGCCAAAGCCACGGATGGAAGAGTGGAAGAGGCGACGAGCAGACTCAGGACTGTTGTAGGGCTCAGCTCAGAAATGTGAGTCTGAACGCTCAGTGGTTAGATGTCTCTTGGGAATTCATCCAAATGGCACTGCTTCTCTCCCACTTGCCCTGCAGGTAAATCTCGCATGTGGCTTACACAATCTGTTGACTTAAGTAAAGCAAGGGCAGGAGAAGAAAGCTGCTCAGACATCAGGAGAGGTTCATCAGTCCTTTGGGCAAAAGTCTAGGTCACTTCCCCCTCCACAGAGAACTCAGCCAGGCCTCGTCTCCCTTCATGGGAGCACGTGCAGGGAGGATGCAGCAGAACACAGTGCTCAAAACATCAGCGAAAGGACAACAACAATGCACTGCCAAATTCTCCCATATTTTTGGCCAGTGCTGATGCTTAAATCCAGTTTATAGAAACTGGAGCCCGTGAGCTCTGTGTTCTAGTCAAGTCCTCCGAAATCAAACTGAGCAGTGACTGCCCAGGTCTCCCAGGGCTCAGGGAGACGAGGCCATGGCCACTTCCAAACCTCATCATGAGTAACACTCGTCCATCCTGCAGACGTGGGACGGTCCTAACATGCTGTGAGACCACTCCATGCTCTGCAAGGACAACATCTTGTTGGATGCACCTATCTCAGGTGCAAAAGCAGCTGCAGCATGCAAGGCTGATGAGGAGGCAGGCTCTGCAATCAGGGGTCCAGAGGGAGCCCACCAGAGACCTCAGCTGTGGGCATCTGGAGTGCTTCTTGCCCTCCTGTTTCCTACTGCTGATCTCAAACTCTCTCTTCCTCACAACCTACTCCAGACCTGGGCCCAGCTCCTCCACCCCTGAGCAGGGCAGGAGCCTAAAAGCAAAAGCCTAAAACCTGACCAGAGCACTTCTGACAGTGCAGCCAGCGATGTTTTGGTATCAGAGTTACAAAGGGAGAATTAATTCTCACAGCTAGTGAAAATGGACGGAAGTAGAGACAGGCCACCTTGTAAGATGCTGGTCATCTTCCCTCAAGATTTTAAACCACTTAAGATGCATTTGGAATGAAAACTGACCACCTGAGCAGCACTGTGAGATGTTCTGCCAATGACAAACCCTACCCTGACCATCAACACAAGTTAAGTATAAGGCCAAATTTTGTGTGTGAAGCTTAGGACGACCACAGTCTGCAACAGCAGGCACAGACTTTGCCACTACAAATATTCCCAGTGCAGGTTCCTGATCCCTGTCTGAATCTCAATGAAGGCAGAAGAGCTGTGAGGATGGCGAGCTCCTCAGGAGGCAGGCTAGACACTCAATCCATCTCTCGTATCAGACCTGCGTTAACATTTAAACAGGACCTGCTGTTGTGATCTTCAGCAAGGAGCAGATGTGGTTTTGAGTAATGGTGAGCCTTACTTAACCAGTTATAGTCACTAATGTAATTGACACCTATTCCATCATCCTTAATACACCCACTTCTTTCCCCGATACCATAAATAGATTAGAAAAGTTTCTGCAGATGGCCATGACCCCATTTGTTTGTGCACTTAGCCATGTATGAATCACTCTTGGCTTGTAGCAGCACTCTGGAATTACTGAAAGATAACTAGTCGGCACAGACACCAATAAATGAATCATGCTTTCCACAAGACCAAACCTTTGGGCTTTTACAGACTCCAATTACAAAGTAAGAAGAAAAGAACAAAGAAATTACTCAGTCTATTTGCACAAAGTCATGCAGAGTTGATTCACAGTTTTACAGAATTATTACTGACAATCATTTGTAGGGGGTTAGAGTAACAAACCAGCTACTTTACATATTGGACAGAATGAAGAGATGGAAAAAAATCCCCAAGCCATGTCTTGCACATATTCTTTGAAAAGTAGCCTTGATTTTTGTGCCAGTAACTTTTTTTCATCCTTGGTATGCTCCAAGCCTGGGGGTTAATCAGTTTTCATTCGCCAAGGCTAAATTCTGCTTTGCTGGGTTGTTTGGGCCAAGTTTGCAAATGTGGGAAATCCTGTTGCACCTGCTGAAGAGCACAAACCATCACAGGCACAATCCCTCAGCTCTGCAGGCTTCAGCACAGCCTCAGGAATGGTCCAGAGAACGGCCATGTGCAAAAGCACTTTCCTTGCTAACTGCACGCTTTTGAATGTCTACTGCAAGTGAAAAATTACCCAGTCTGAGGCATTTTATTAAAGAGATGTGCGAGACTGAATACACCAAGCAGAAATGTGTGAACCACTTGAAAGCACTGTGGACATCCACCAACACTGACAACTTGTGAGGCAAGTTTCCAGAGATGTGCAAGGTGCCTTTACGTAACCCACAGTCTGGGACACGCTAACACACACCACACACAGTGAAAAACACACCCTCCTCTAAATGGAGCATTAGCCTAGTCCTGCACCAGCGAAAAATGACAGGTCTGACTAGCTGGAGAAAAAGGGGACACTGATGGATTATGGCCTCTAGCATTGCTACCTCACTGTACACAGCGAAAAAGCAGCATTTAGCTAAAAAAAAATCTAAAAGTGAAGGTGGAGTGGATGCCAACCTGAGCCTGAACACAGACAGTGCCCTGGCTGTACATCTCTGAGTGGGATGGTGACTGACATGTCTCAGGGCTACATGCTCCAAATCAGCACCCTGTACCAGAGAGATCCAAAAACAGGGATAACGCCCCACTGAGCACAGCCACTGACAGTTTGGGAGGGATGCCAGCCAAATGTACACACAGCTCTATTTATCTAAGGCCTACCAGTACCCTTTGCATGTACTGAAGACCCAACTTCCTGGGCAAATTTACCTTGCAAATGAAATCTGTGCCCTGTTTTACACACCTGCTCCACAAGCAGAGAGCTGCCAGCCTGGTACAGCTCATCAGAGCCAGGAGAGGCCAAAACCAGCACCAGAAGAGTTGCCACACAGCTCTAAACCAATTTGGGAAAACCTGCTTATTTGTTCTCATGCTTGAGGCTGCTGATTTCCAATGAGAGGTATAAATCTTTCCCGAAATTGGATTCAAGATGCTATGGAAAATTTAAATTAAAACCTTAATAAACATTCCCAATTCCTACACCTCTCCATACTACATAAATTAATGCAACAAGCTGTCTCGTATAAGAACATGTAGGCATCAACAACCTTCTCCCTCAGACAAGAGTTTATCTGAGAAGGTGCTGTAGATAGAAGGGAAGAAAAAAGGTTCCCAGTAGAGTTGCCTTTAGAAAGCTCGAGTCATTAGAGCCAAGGTTTCAGGTGCAATGCAAGACTAAAAGGATGCATGTGCTAAACAGTAGCGTGTCCTTCAGAAGGAAAAAAAAAAGCTAAATCAGGAACCTGCAGTATTAGGTGGATGCTTGGATAAACACTGTTCAACACACCGCAGCAGAAATGCTAATGCAAGTTTAGTTTTCACACCAGAGAGATTCCAAAAGATTTGCAAAGCTTTGATAATATTTAACATCTTTACTAATTTCCTTTTTGGTGCAATCATAAATTTACCACGGTAGCCAAAAGATCTGGGATGAACTACAAGTTCTAGCTGGCTCCAAAGCCAACAAGAATAATGTGTGCTGTTACTATTTTCTCTCAAAACATACCTCTGCAAAACTGACTCAAAATGAGAAAAGAAATTGTGAAACTGTCATTACAAAGAAGCATTTAAAATGCAGATCAAAGTGCTGCCTTAGAAGCTGTATTCCTTGCCAAATCATCAAAGCTCTCTTTACTCTCAATAGCTCCCCAAATCCTCTGATTTGAACGATAAATTCTTACAGCTGAAATTTATCTGCTTTTAAAAAAACAACAACAAAAAAAAAAAAAAAAAAATCAGAAAAGCCCAAACCCTACAATTCCTTTCTCTGGTTACCAAATTCTTCATTAACCAGTTCATTGGAGCCACTTTCCTGTATTACTAAATTAAGTTTCACGGACGTGTTTATCCCTGTGTGCACACACACACAGAGTACCCCCAGACCTCCTCAAGTACTGAAAACTTGTCAGCCCTTGCTGGTGTGTGTGTGCAGGGTCTCTCCAGCTCCCAGCACTGTGTCCAGGTTCCAGGTGCTGACACTCAGGGAGCTGCTCCCATGCTCTGCACCAGGATCACCCTTGTCCCGCTCCCCTTCACTCCTCACTCACCCATCGCTCCTGGAGGAGCTCCCAGACCAGCACTGCATTCCCTGCAGCAAGGAACAGCACGGCAGCAGCCACTGATCAGCTCAGGAAGATGGAAGTGAGGGGTCAGATGCTGCTGCCACAGAACTGCTCCCTGTTCCTCCCTGCGCCAGACTGCAGACAGAGCGGGTCTGGGATTCACTTCCTCACCTGGGACCTGCCCGAGTGACCTACCTCCTGCCACCCAAAACAGCTATAAAATAATCACCCAGCAATTCAGCCACACAGACAGGAAGAACACTGCATTAAAACATCCCTGTCGACACCAGTGATTCCTGTGCTTTACGGACGTCTGGGAGTGTGCTCATGGCATGAACCAAGTTTCCACTCAATTGCAGCGAAGTGGCCCTTGTACCTCTCTCCTCACCCGCTCTCCAGCCTGGCTCTGTCACTTTGATGAAGCCTGCCAGGAGCAGACACACCGTGTGTCACAAAACAGGAGGGATCTGATAAGACAAACCACACACCAGCACAGGATCTCCCTCCAGGAAGCAAACTGGTTGGAAGTCTTCACATGAGACACCACTGCAAATAAATTACCTTTTTTTTTCACTAATTAGGCTTAGCAAATTCTGACAGCTGCTGCTACCTGAATGAAACAACATCGAGAGACATGACTGTACACTGAGTTACTCAGGAAAGGAGCTGGATTGTAATTACCCTTTATTAGTGACACCATGTAGTTTGGTACTTCCCTTGGAAAGGTCTACTCATGTCTCTCCACTTATAATTTATGTTTACAAATTCATTCTTAAACTGGATATATCAAACCACCAACTTTAAATTGGGAAATATAAAATTATTCGGGTTTTTTGATGAGCAACAGAAAATAAAAGTAAGACTATGTGTTTGTGGATGCCCTTCTCTCCATTCACAAAGGAAGCAGGGGTAGCAGCTAATTCAATATCCCAAAAATTTAGAGGTAATCCCAGAAATTTGGGAATTCTGGGCTTTAAGGAAAAGAATATGGTTCCTGTTCCCCACACACCCTTGAGTTCTGGTGTTCTCACAGCCAGCATGTGAAAACACACTACGGAGGCAAACATTCAGGGGATGGAGGATCCCTCCACACCAGAAGCTAACAGGACTTACTGCAGCAAACAGCCTGACACTGACTGAAAAGGAAGAATGAACCATGTCTTGGCAGTATAAATGATCACCTCCAATTATACAGGATCATCTCTGGTGTTGTGTGCAGGTCCCTCTCTGCAGCACAGCACAATCCAGGTGTTCACCCACAGGAAAAAAAACAAAGTTTGATTATTTCCCCTGCATTTGCCCCTCTGTGTCTTTTCATTCTCCCGTTCGACAGCAATTATAAAGCACTAAGACCAAAATCACTACCTGAGGGCACAAATAAAGTGTAATTTTAATAAAGACCCCTGTGCTCTCCAGGCTCAGGGAATCAGGCCTTTTCTAGGGTATGAAAGAGCTGGGACTGCAGAGTGTCTGGGTCCCCTGGGATGGCCAAGGGCACACACAGACAGCTCTTGGGCTACCATAAGTAAAGCCACCCACGCTCTGCTCCTCCAGGATCACACCTTGGGATGCTGATCTCAGCAAAAAGCAGAGCTCGTCACAGACACATAACCAGAGCCAGACACAGGGAACTCCCCGGTTTGGCTGAGGTCAAACTGAGATGCCACAAACTGAACATCCTCTGTGCAAGCACTTTCGGGCTTGCTGAAACACTGGGAGCAGCTCTGGCTTCACTCCATGAGGAAAACTTTGGGGGGGAATAAAGAAGCACATGGTTCATATCCACTCTGCTCTGGAATAAGCCATGACTGCCAATGAGAGAGTGTCAGGAAAGAAATGCATTTGTCAGAAAAGCAGTGTGAAAGTGGAAAGAAGATGTGATCCCTGGTTGAGCCATATGCATTTGGTTGGTTATTAAACCAAAGAATGTGAAAACCTAGAAGCCTTGGCTTGGCCAGGAACCTGCTCTCACGGTTCGTGCAGTCCAGGACACGGCGCTGCAGCTGGGGGGGATCAGCCTCGATCCTGGGCGATGCAACAACGCCTCCCAAAAATCCCAAACGCCTCGGGCAGCACTCCTACCCGATCAAAGTGACTGCAAAGGCTCTGCCGAGAGCTGCCCGGGCAGCTCCCGCAGGGATGCCCCGGTGCCCGCGGGATGGCCGGGCAGTGCCGGTGCCGGGTGGGGAGGCAGGCTCCGCTCCCCGCGCCAAATAATTAGTTATTTACAGCCTCTTCCGCCACGCCGGTCACCCCTGACCTCCTTCAGCCAGCCGAGGCGATTAGAGCCCACTGCTGCAGACGTCTGGCTGCTTAGCACCGCCCGGCATATTGGCACTCCAGCCCGGCGGCGGGCGAGACTCGCGCCCCCGCCCCCAGAAAGCCCTTTTCTAATCCTAATCTGGGAGCGCCACACACAGAAACCAGCTGCTTCCTCCACCGCAGCGCCGCAGCCGCCATACGGAATAAAGCCTGCGAGGAAAAGGGGTTTGGGCATCGGCTGGACAGTTAACCTATTTAGGGGGTTGTAAATCAGAGGAGTTCGCGTGTTCCTCCCCGTGCCACCTTCCTGAAGCGTTCCTGCCTGGTAACTGAAAATTTTGGCTGAAAAATTAAGGAGCATCTGGTGGTAGCTGCTCTGAGGTTCCCTGAAAGTCGTGTCAGAAAGATACACAAAATCAAGCGAGTGGAGGAGGAAAAACGCCGTAGGATGGATTTATCTCAGGGAGGCTCAGCTCTGCCCTTTCCACTGGAGCCAGGTGCAGGAGGCGATCAGGTAACAGCCCCTGTGGTGCCACCAGAGCTCTCCTGCAGCACAGAGGTGAGCCATGCTGCCCGCCATCAGCAGGAAATAAATAATAACACTGGTGATAAGAAACCTACCCCAACATGAAACAGGGAAGGGCAGCAAAAAGGGAGCTCGCTCCAAGGCTCCCAGGATCTCACGGGAACTCAGCACCGGAGTGTCAGGACCCCAGAGCTGGCAGAGGGCAGGGGACAAGTCAGGGAAGGACCTCGGGAGCATCACCACAACTCCCATCCCAGTCCAGGCAAGGTCTCCTCCGGTGTCAGTCACTGTTCCCTGTCTCTCACACCCCCATCCATAAGCAGCACCTGCCTCTTACCAAGCTTTTCATATGCTGACAAAAATGGGGGGGAAATGATAAACTATGCTATTTCTAAAAAGTTAAGGAGTGAAATTAAAAGCCTGAGTTGTTCCAACAAAACCTCATGCCAAGAGTTAGACTGGAATAGAAGCTTTTTCTTCAAAAGACTTTACACATTTTAATTCACAACTTTTATCACAACCATGAGCCTTGCTCAGACGCAAAGTCTCATCCTTGGGATTCTGTGGGACACAGTTTATGTTCAGCAACTGGCTGACACAAAAAAGAACTGTATCTTCATTATTTATACACTGCTATTGGTATGCACATCTAGCCCGGCCTGTTAAAGTCAGGGAAGAATAATGGTCTATTCAGTACCGGTAGTGTTAATAAAATCAGGCAAATCCAGCTTAGTTTTGTCTGAACACGAATGAGATTAAATCAAGATTAAAAGTGCATACAGTACAAAGGGTATGGTTTATGCTAAAATTCAGAATGAACACATTTTAGTACCCAGTATACAAATGCCTGCAGACCTTCTCCAGGACTCAGACACCTGAATTAAACCAGGATGAAGCTGGAGTAGGAGAAGGCAGACGACACTGGACAAAAGCCATTCCAAACACCAAGGGACAGATGCTCTGCAGCCCCGCTGGAGGTAACGGGGCAGATCCTGTGCTAGCAGAAACAGGCACAGCTCAGCTGGCTCTCCCTGCACGCACCGAGCGCCAGCCTGCCCCGTCGCAGTGCCAGGCACATATGCAAAATCCAGACTCTTTCCCAAGTTTTCCTTTTGGGCCATTTTGCATTAGTCTGTGCAGGGTTTGGATTTCAAGGCACTGAACAAGGTGCTAAGCAGGGTGCAATCCTGACAACCCTCCCGCTCTGGGATGCCTTGAAAACCTTCCCTTTACAGAAAATACCATTTGCTTAAAACTGCCAAAGAGCCCAACTCATTCCTCTCCCCTCAGCAGTAATATTCCTTCTCTCTCTCCTCCGTGCACTTCATCTCCAAGAGGGAAAAAGCACACAGAGAAATGGTGAATATTTAGGTCAGGCACTGCCCTCACTGCTACTCTGCGAAGGTTGAAAAATATTAATGAAAAAACCCAAATCGCCCTTCGGAACACAAAGCCCCAAGGGGCTGGGGACGGGGGGAACAGGTTCCCAAATCCAAACCCTACTCGGGTGTCCGGACCGCGGTGCCCCCCCGGTACCGAGGCGAGGGTGATTTACACGGGGGTAGCGGGGGAGGCTCGGCAGCGCCCCAGCATCACCCCCGCAGGAGGGGAAGGCGCGGGGCAGGGCACCGGGGCACCGCGGGGAAAGGGCGAGACGCGGGCGGGGATGGAGCCGCGATGGGGACGAGCGGGGATCTCAGCCCCGGTGCCGGCGGGGAGCGGCTGATCCCGGGCAGCTCCGGCAGCCGTGTCACACCCGCAGCGACATCCCAGCGGCAACAGATGAGAGAGCGGGGCTGGCACGGAGGGGGGGGAGGAAAACCACTCCGGGAAAGCGCATCGCAGCCAAGGGTCCCGGGAGCCCCCGCGGGAACTTCCCCGCCCGCGGCGGGGCCGCCGGGCACTCCCGCAGCCCGGGCACCTCCCGCACCCTCCCCGGGAGCAGCAGGACTGGTACTTACTGATCTCCATGCTCTGGAACAAAGACCTTTTGCAGTTGCATGTGCAGGACACATTGGGCTGAATAGCTACGGCCGTGCTGTTCAGCCCCATGAAGTTATACATTTAAACACTCACACCAAAAAAAAAAAAAAAAAAAAAAAAAAAAAAAAAAAGGAAGGCGACGGCGACACAAAGAACTTCCCGGCCGCCGAGCGCTCCCCGGGCAGCACCACATAAAGCCGGGGCTCCTCCTCGGCGCGGGGGGGCGGAGGGAGGGAAATGCAGCTGCGATCAGAAATTGGAAATAAAAAACCCGGCGCGGCGCAGCGCCCCCGGCAGCGGCTCCGCTCGGCCCCGCGGCTGCTCCGCGCCCCTCCGGCCCGGGAAGCGGCAGCGCTGGGCCCGGCCGCGGCAGCCCCGCACTTTTGTGGGGCGCGGCGCGGTGGGAGCGCGATGGGAGCGCGGCCCGCCCGCTCCCGCTCCGCTCCCGCCCCCCGCGCTCATTCACGGCCACGGGGACGCGGCCGCGCCGCCGCCGCCGCGGGCGGGACCGTGACGTCAGCGCCAGACGGGGACTGCCCTTCCCTTCCCTTCCCTTCCCTTCCCTTCCCTTCCCTTCCCTTCCCCGCGCTGCCGCCGGGAGCGGGGCTGGGGCAGCTGCCGGGGGCGCGGGACCCCCGGAACCGCAGAGCGCGGTGGAGCGGTGCAAGGGACCCCCGTGGGTCACCCGGTGTCCCACCTCCCGGCTCAGGCAGGCTCATCCCGGAGCACAGGGCACAGGATTGTGTCCAGACGGCTTCTGGAATATCTCCAGCGAGGGAGACTCCACACCCTCTCCGGGCAGTCTGTTCAGTGTTCGTTCACCTGCACAGAAACAAAGTTCTTCCTCGTGTTCTGGTGGAAATTCCTGGCCATCGGTTTTGTAGCCTCTTGGCACCACGGAGCAGAGCCTGGTCCATGTTCTTGGCACCCTTCCTTTAGATATTTACACACACTGGTGAGGTTCCCTCTCAGTCATGCCTTGAGTCCGAGCAGGCCCTGCTCTCTCAGCCCTTCCTCATCAGAGATGCTCCAGTCATTACTGCACTCACCCACCCACAGAGGATCCTTAAAGTAGCACCTGCACTGAGCCCACCCAGGTGGGCCCAGGGGCACCCCCAGCTCCCAGCCTGCAGCAGGACCTGGCAGAGCTTCTGCAGATCAGCTCCAAAAGCACCTGGATTTGGGTATCCTGCTGGAAAAGCACCCAGAAGTCAGGCTCACCCCACAACACCCACCCAGCTGTGGGTACCCCTCAGCACTGAGCCACAGGGCTCCAGGCTCACTTCACACAGCCAGCCCCCAGTGCAGCATTTCAGACAGAAATATGGGAAAGATTGGAAAAGAGATGCAGGGGATAACACAGTCTGACCACAGCTGAGCTCAGTGACAATTCTCATTAGCTCCCATGGTGGTGCCAGTGGTGCTGCTCAGAGCTCAGGAGCTATTCCCCACACATTCCCACTTTTGTTTCAAACCACACGCTGTAAAAGTGACCCCATTCTCTGCAAGACAGGTAAAAGGAAAAAACATCATCTCTTCCCTAAGGGCTCATTGTGCCAAGATTTAGTTGAGACAGATTTTTTTTTTCTGGGAAATAAACCTGTG
The DNA here is from genome assembly GCF_017590135.1 of Pyrgilauda ruficollis. Taxonomy (NCBI): domain Eukaryota; kingdom Metazoa; phylum Chordata; class Aves; order Passeriformes; family Passeridae; genus Pyrgilauda; species Pyrgilauda ruficollis. The sequence continues at coordinate 3,466,485 of NW_024526044.1, read as the reverse complement.
AAAACACAGGTTTATAATGAAAATGCTGAAACAAGCTTAACTACAGTGGTGCGAAGTAGCTGCTATAAATCTTGGTGAATCCTGTTACCGGGAGATAAAGGCAGCTTCAGTTATCTTCTAAGAAAGCACATTTCCCCATAACTGTTGATAGCTCTGATTTAGGATTTGGGAGTATCTGAGGCATCCCAGCTGGGCCTGCACTCCCCAGAGATGCTCTTGGGGAGATGCAGTGAGGTGGGGACAGGAGACCAAGCAGCAGAAATCCTATTCCTGCAAAGCTGAAGCAATCACAGAAGACGGATGGTCTCAAAATTTGGGTCAGATTCAGTGGCACCCATTGGTAAGGTTTAACCTTTATTTCCCTGCCCAGAAAAGGAATTTATTTCTACATTACTATTACAAACTAATGTTAAATACCCACCCGTACTTTACTCCTGCAGCCCCATCCAGTCCTGTGAAAATGCCTGGAGAGCAGGAACAAGGAATTGCCAGGTTGTTTAATCTTTTACTCTTTGCCACTCGACAGATGGTAGCTCCCAACAATTACTAATCCAAAGGAAACACGGAAGGGGATCGTGTGGCTCAGACAGAAACGAAGTTTGTGCTCCCCAGCACTGAGCACACGTGAATTATCCAACAAGTGCCATTCCCAAAGGCAGGGGAAGGTGCTGGGGTGGCACCAGAGGTGGGAATTGGTGTGCTGGGAGATTAAGGACAATTACGTGAAAAAAAATCTGTGCTGGAGCTGGAGATAAAGCATTTGCAATCCTATTTTATATTTTGCTTCCTGCCTCAGTTTCCTCATCAGTAATGCAGGAGGGGTAATCCTGATTCCTTCAGGTTATTTCTGGGGGCTCAATTTATTTTGTGGCAGTCAGATTTTTAGAAATGCTTCGTGAAAATGTGAAGGAAGAAACCCCTGTTACAGGGACACTCAGCCCACCAGCCCCAGAAAGGACATCCAGAAAGTTAGAGCCAGGCACACACATGGTCAAAATGCTGGAGACAAATTCCAGTTCAGATATGCTTTATCAATTAACCTACTTTTATTATTTACCTGGAAATATATCTTTATATTATGTTTAAAACACTTGGTGGTTGAACATTAGCGACACTTTTCCAAAGGACCTTTCTTGACTGGCCAGAAAAGGTGGCTGGAAGCTTATCTGAGCCTACCAGCTTGCAACTAACATCCTTTGCACTTAAAACACATAGCACTGCCATAAATAAATCAAGGTGAGGACTGCACGTGTCCCTGTGTCATGTGAGGTCCCAGCTGGCAGCACCAGCCCTGCCACCACCGCTGAGCCCTCTGAGCTCTTCAGCCATGTGGATGTGGCCACAGTTCACCTTTCATTCAGAATTCTTGGATTGTAAAACAGTTGGGAGACCCTTAAACAGTCTCAAGAGAGTGAATGCAGCTCCAAGCAATGGATTATTCTTCTGAGGCAGGTCAGTTCCTCGAGTGGAGGGTCCTTCTCTGCAATCTCTGCTGCAGCAGGCACAGCCTTGCCTTCCAAAAGGCTTTGCCATGCAAAAGGCATCACCCCTGGGCACAATCTCTGCTGCAGCAGGCACAGCCTTGCCTTCCAAAAGGCTTTGCATCACCCCTGGGCAGAGGGACAGGAGATGGGGTGCCCTGAGCAGTGGCACTGCCAGCACCCCGTGCCCAGGCTGCCCTGGGGCTGTGGCAGAGGCAGCTCCAGCGGGGGGAGGCTCCTGCCCTCACCCCATGAATCACCTTGTTCCAGGGGGAGTTTTTACAAGTTCACAAAGCTCTGGTGGATAAAGGCTCCTGTTTCAGGTGCAGGCTGCTGCAAGTTCACACATCTTCCCAATCTTCTTTAAAAATAAAGAAAAAATAAATGTTTGCAAGTCGATGCTGGTTTAAAAATGCTGTTTACCACCATCTCCATTTCATCTGAACGACTCATGTGGCTTTAAGAATAATCAGCATTTTTCCACCATGATTTAAGAACAAATAATTAAAGTCATCCCAGATGGGCTTGTAAAAATTAAAAGTACATCAGCTAACTTAAATGCTTCACCCTGTTCTTTGTAATGACACCACCCAGCCTCCAGCCCAATGCATTTGTCAGAGCTTCTGTCCCAGCAGCGGGTGCTGCTCATCTGTGGGACATTTCCAGAAAACACTGTTGTTGATTTTGGCTCCTCTGTTCTGTCACTGATCAGCTTTTTTCCACTTCTTTTTATGTTTTCCCTGGAGACACCTCAGACAGTTCCAGGATGAGTCTGGAACTGCGAGATCTCCCTTTGCTTCCTGGGTTTGCCATAAATTCCAGGGAAAGCCAAGGCTGCTCCCTGGGCCTCGGGCTCTGCAGCCATGGAAAGGGACACACAGGAGCTCTGAGATCATCTGGGATCCTTGGACAAGCTGAAGGACACGGGCACATCAGTCTGCCATGGCTAGTCAGGGATTGTAACGTAATTTCACTCAGTACCAGACCAGAAGTCAGGCATTTGCCTGTGCAGTCATATTTAAATATTTCCTTTTATTCCTCACTGCAACACTCCAGCATCACTTAGATCATTACAGTGCAGCGCTATGGATAAATTCATAAAATGTAATGGAAAAGCAAGATCCATCTGAGAAATAAGTAACCTTAAGAGTCAAATGGTGTTCAAGACAACCTAAGGAAAAACAAAACAAAAAAACCTCCACAAGTCCCCAAAGCTTTGTTAACTAAACAGTTGTCCAATAAAGAGTCCAAATATTTCACAGCATTAGTCTTTGGATTAATGTTAAATCGATACACACTAACGCAATAGGGCAATAGTTACCATGGTGAATAATTCTATATTTATTTTCAAGCAAGCCTTATTTCTAACAATTCCAGACATGGTTTCCACTTTCTGGTGACTAACCCCCTCAATTTAAGTTTATTTTTCTAACTGCTTGGTACCAGAATCTCAGGTTTTCTCCCCAACAATTAGAACAGGATCTCTCCTGCCATGGAGGAGAACAATGCCATGGGGACGTGGGTGCTCAACAGCTTTAGTTAAGGGTCCCACTTAGGAGGTTTTGTTCCTCCTAAGGGAGGATAAAAAAGGATAAAAAGTCAGTGAGTATTTGTTAGCAATGAAAATTTTTCACTGAAGCTACCAGAATATAATTCCAACCCATTCTGTCTTTTTTGGGGCCTGATATAACTCCGGCTGACATCACTGGGAAGACTCCACCCTACCTTTACATTTTATCGAGGCACTGGTAGGAAATCCATCACCCTCTGAATTCACAGCTCCCTGCCTGAGCACACTTCCCTCCCTTGTGCCAGAGAAACCAGGATGGCACACGTAAAATAAAACAGCACCGGGGGAAGAGTTCCAACTGCGTCAACATAAAATCACCCCTGGCTTTTCTTAAGGCAACAACAGGCATTTCGGAGAGGGGAACGGCGCTCCGGAAAGCAAACAGAGGTGCCCCGGAGCTGTGCCAGAGCCAAGCGCAGGGCCAGGCTGACCCGAGGCGGCAGCGCAGGGATGCTGAGGGCGGCCCGGACCCGGAGCTCTGGAGCCGAGCAGCCGGGGCAGCTCAGGGCTGAACTGCCCTTGTTTGGGGCCCGTGCCCGCCCTGCAGGAACGCCACACACGCACGGCTCGTGTTGGTCACAGCGCGTTTGCTGCGCGCTGGCGCTCGTTCCTCGAAGAGGGGAGCTCAGAGCCAGCCGGGCTCTGCTCCGCCTGCTCCCGCCTGGACACACACGGCTGGGCTGGGGCAGGGCCCGCTCACTGCCCCACATCCCGGGCGCCCCTCCGCGCCTGCCACGGGGGAACTGCGGGAGGACGAGGAGGAGGAGGAGGCTCTGAAGATGCCCCTGCCTTCAGTCGCCATTCAGCGCAGCACAGGGCGCGCCCGAGCCCTCCTCCCGCCTTCACCATCGCTCGCGGGGTACCATAAGGGAATCCCCAGGAACGCGTCCTCGGCCTCGCATGGAAAACCCAGCGGGACCGTGCCCGCGGAACCGAACTCGACTCGCCCGGCGGGGCGCGGTCCCTTTAAATCGCGCGGAGGCCGCGGGGCAGCCCCAGATGGCCCCGGTGTCACGGGCAGGCGCTGCCCCGCCCCCGGCGGCAAAGGCCGCGCGGGCTCAGCCAATCAGAAGTGACGGCGGCGGCCGCGGGGCGCGAGGCAGCCAATCAGCGCAGGGGGCGTGGCGCGCGGCCATGCGGGCGGCGGCGCCACGTGGGGCGGGGCCGTGACCGCGCCGTGACCCGGGGCCGTGACAAAGGCGCAGCGCGCGCCTTCCCGCGCCGCCGCCTTAAAGGGACCGCGCGGGCCCCGCGCCGCTCGAGCGGGGCCGGGCCGACCCCGGGCGCTGTCGGCCGTGTGTGCCTCGGGTGTGCCGCGGTACCCGCGGCGCTGCCAGCGCTTCCTGCCCCGGTCATGAACCGGCTCAGCCGCCCGTACGCACAGCAGGCAGGGACATACGGCACCACCTCGGCGGGGTGTCGAGCGGTGACCGTGCCCTGCCCTGAGCTGGGCACAGCCGCCGTGCCCAGCCGGACCGACCGACGGACAGCCGGGGCTCTGCCTGCACTGGCCGGGCAGGACAGACAGCCAGGGCTCAGGACAGACAGACAGGGTTTGTCTGCATCCACCGGGCTGGACAGACGGACAGGCAGGGTTTGTCTGCATCCACCGGGCAGGACAGACAGACGGACAGGCAGGGTTTGAATCCACGGGGCAGGGCAGACAGACGGACAGGCAGGGTTTGAATCCACGGGGCAGGACAGACAGACGGACAGGGCTGGACCATGGAGTCCCCCATTCCCTGCGCAGGCCGAGCCTGCCTGGTCCGTGCCCTTAAACTCGACTTTCCTTTAGGCTCGGCTCATTTCGCTGTCCCGGTGGCACCGCGGTGTGACAGGCGGGGCTGGCCGGGACCGGAGCGCTGCGAGCCAGGGCCGGGCCGGGCCGTGCTCCCTCCCCGAGCCGTGCCGCAGCCGGGCTGGCCATCGCCCGCCGTGCCCGGAGCCCCTCGGCTCGCACGGGGCACGGCTGGCACCGCCACATCGGAACCCTGCCGGAGGGGAGGTTCCGCCCCAGCCAGACAGAACAGCAAACAAACGGCAGGGCTAGGAAACAGGGAGGATCCTGGAGCACAAATGCTCCCATAAATGTCTTTTCCATAAGTCTATTTACTCAGCTGCTGAAATGATTTCGACTGAGTGATCAGTCTTACATGCTAAAACCAAGCCATCCATTCTCTTCTCTGATGGTCCAAAATCCTACATCTGGTACTTTATCTGCAGTCTATTTTCCCCCCTTTTGTTCCAAAGAGAGCGTTTCTGCAGTATTTGGTCCCCAGATGCACTCTATCATCACAGTTTGGGCTCAGAGGTGAATCACAGATATTTAAAGTGGTTGTTTCAGTCCCACTCGGCTGCAGAGAGCTGAAGCCTCCCTCACAAAGAGACAAAACTGATAATTTGAGAGCCTGCTTTTCAAAGAGAACGAAGAGAAAGTGTTTTAATTTCAGATGAGGAGACCCTTAAAATGTACATTTGGCCTCCTGTACTCCCCAACATGCTGTTTCTGGGGATTAGGCTCTCTGGGGGTCCTCTGGTTCCTAAAACCAGGAAAAATAGAGGCCTTGAAGACTTTGTGTGAGGGCAGATCATCATCATCATCATCAGCCTCAGTGATTCCCTGAGCTTGAAACTGTCTGCACATTGTATGTTGTACATCCAGCTGATGTACAATAAAACAACTGAACACAGGATGTATATAAAATATCCCCCCCTGCCCATTACCAATAATCTGTAGTTTTACTGGAACATTTTGAAAAAGCCAAATTTTTTGCCCTTCTTTCTCAAATCACGTGGAGTCTTGCCTGAGCCTGGTACTGTTTGGCACAAAGAGAACTTACAGGCACATCTAATTAAATCATATGAATCAGGGATATTGAATTGTTGAAGGGTTTTTTTTTTCTTGTTGTTATTGCAGTTTTGGATTTCTAAGGATTCCGATAATCTACAAAATTATAAATTCTAAGGTTTAAAAGAAAACACAAAAAAAGACACCATTTTGGGGCTCCAGGGAGCATGTGTGAATCTGATTTTCCAAATGAAAAGAGTTATAACATCAGTTAAAACCTAAAGGCTTCACTTTCTCAAATCTTTTATACTAGATTTTATACAGCTAATACATCGCCAATGTTTCCAAGGAAACCAATATGCCCTGTTCTCTCTGAAACAAATCTCACTATTAAAACAATTAAAAACTTAATCTGCGTTCTCCTCCCTCCCTCTCCCTCTCTGCTTTTAGTATTATCGCATGCATTTTAATTAAAAACATGAGTGCAATAAATTTTTTACACATACGTAGGCTACAGCGTAAATTACCTAAAGGAACCTTGGCTCCAGAGCGTAATAATCGGGAACGAAATATATCACAACAATTGAGCAAAGCCCAATTAACAGGAGCCCTGACGAATCAATTACAGCCCCTGCTCATCTCTGAAGGCCGCCAGCTGTAGCTGATGGAGAGGAGTTTAAAACTCAGCCTGGCTGTGGAAACACAGGTTCAGGTGTTGGATGTGGGGTACACAGACCCCTGAATCTCAGCTGCTGGGACAGTCCCGGCTGGAGGAAGCTCTGCTCCCGATTTTTGGGGCTCAGAGGGGACTCCTGTAGCAGATGTGTAAATGTGGTGCTTAGGGACAGGGTTTAGTGGTGGCCTTGGCAGCACTGGGGGAGTGGTTGGAGTTGATGACCTTTGAGGGCTTTTCCAACATAAACCATTCTGTGATTCTGTGAAATTAATCCAGTGGGAGCCCCAGCACCTCCACCTGCACCCACGCACTGCACTGTGAGAGTGCCTGGAGAAAGAGGGGGCCTGAAAATCCATCACGGACAGCGAGCTTTGAAAATCTGACAGGGCTTTAGAGCAGCTGTCAGAGCACCTCCCTCCCAAGCTGGCTTGGCATGGATGGGTCAATTGGCCCCCTTCTTTTGAGGAAGTTTTGTGTTCTGCCAGGTTTCTTTGTGTGAGATTTGGGGCGTGCAGGCCTGAGCTGACAGCCCAGGTCAGTGCTGGAGGCACCTTCCGTGGGCAGGGACACAGCCCAGCCCTTGGATAAGCTCTGCTGCGCTGCCTGAAGCCTCTCCTGGTTTGTTTGTATTGACTTTGAGAGCAGCACTGCTGTCCCCAGGAGTTGGAAAACAAACAGGAACCCCCAGTGCCAGCGCCAAGGAGCTTAAAGGCTGCAAGCACAGCTCGGGCTCTGTGCTCCGAGTGCTTGGCGGGTTTCATCTGAAGAGGCATTAGGATCCAGCCGCGGGGCTTTGGGGTCTGTCTGAGGAGAGGGAGCTGCAGGTCAAGAGGCTCCTGAAAAGAGGAAACAGGCTCCAAGCAGAAGTGAATGGCTCTGGGAAGGCAGCAAACACAGCCCCGCTCTTTGTTTGCCCCGCATTGTGTTCCCGGCCCGGCTGCTGCGCTCGGGCTCGGCCCCTCTGCTCCCCTCTGCTCCCCTCTGCTCCCCTCTGTTCCCCTCTGTTCCCCTCTGCTCCCCTCTGTTCCCCTCGTGTGCGCCACTTCCACTCCCGTGACAAGAGCCCCGGCACGGAGGAAGGGAGCAGTCGGCTCAGGGGTGTTTCATGTGGATCCAAGAGCTAAATCTGGCCCTGCCTTGTGTGCTGCCCCGGCTCCCCAGGGAGCAGAAGGGAAATGCAGCCAGAGCCGCTTCCTCCACCATTGTCTGAGCACTGGGACATCCTTCTGCCCAGGGCAGGCAGCGGGGATGGGGCGTCTGAGAAGCTTCCAGTTTGCCTCACGCCTCTGCACTGGGCTGGACTGGGAAACTGGAGTGGGGCCCAGGCTCTGTCCTCCCTCCCTGGGATTCCCTCAGGCATTGGGTTGCCCAGAAGATTTAGGGAAATGAATCCTGCTCACTCCTTCACACACATCTTTTAGGGTACTGCGTGTTGCTGTGTGCTCTTTGCAAATGCAGTTTCCTGTGAAAAAAAATCCCAGCCTTGCTAACATCCCACATGTAATGTGATACATTCCCATTCATACACACTTCCCACCACTCCGACATGCTGCACTGTACAACCAGAGAGACAGAGAGTGTACGGCACGTCTGCACTCAGAAATACCAAATTCTTCTGGCGTGCAGGGGGTGACTTGGGGTTATTTGGGTGTGTTTTCCCCCTCCCCCCCCGCCCCATCCTTTTCCAGAAGAGTTTGGAAAATTACTTTCCACCATCTGCCCTGCCAGAGCTAGGAAATATTTGGAATACGTTCCATTCTCCTAATGAACACGCAGCAGCAGGGGTGCTGCAAATGAGAGAGACAAAATCTTTCTAATGAACAACAAATGAACTAGAAATCACATCTACATAGCTTCAGCTTTTGTTGCCTATAGCTTTAGGGTGATTCATGGAGACAAAAATCAATGAATGTGCTGCAGACCCAGGTCTAGCACGGTGTGCAGAAGTCTTGTCATGACCCAAGCCATATTGTTTTGGATACAAATACAGACTCTCACTAGCTTCCTTTTCTTTTAATTGACAAAAAAGTAGGGGAAGAATTTAAGTATGGTTCCTACAACTCTTGTTAACGCTCTTCTGAACGTGTTGAATTTATAGGATACCGTCAAATGCATATTAGTATTCATGACACAAATCACATTGCTTCCAACTGGTGTATAGAGCTGTATCATGCTCTTTTGTTAAAAAAATAATGTGCTCCAACAGAAGAAATTAGTGGTTCTTTCTCAGAGGAAAAGGGCCAAAAAGCTCTGCTTGATCCACATTCTTCAGAGACTGGGGGTGGATGTTGCTGAGCATGGACAGGGGTGTATTTCCAGATCCACCACAGCAGAAATGAAGGGCTTTTCTCAAGGATGTGCCATTATGAATAAGCAATTAGCTGTTCTTCCTTTAAGAGTTTTGCCTGCTGCCAACCAGCCAGACATAAGCAAGTTTCCACCCAAGGCTTTTGGTGTCAGAAACTTGGACATATCAAGTGGAAACCTCAGGTCAAGGCTCAGATGCTGCACAAGGGACAGTGTGACCCATCCCAGCTGTCCTTAGCACAGGAGAAGTGTGAGGAATAAGGCATTCCTAGAGCTGCAACTGATCCCATCCTTAATAGCAAAACCTCTGATCAGATACTGGGACTTTTCTTCAAGCCTCTTCAGAGGCGGATTTATTTTCTTACACCAGACCACAAGCTCTAGCCCAGAATACTCAAGGAGTGACAAATGCCAGCAGAGAACTCAGCTCCAAAGCTGAGGCATCTCTCAGCTCCTCCCTTAAAGGAAAAGCCATGGGAGCCCAGGGAATGCTTCCAGCCTGCACTGAAAGTCATCCCACTGGCCCTGGCAGGGCAAAAGCAGCATTGCCAAGCCAGCAGATGTGAGTGCTGGAACAGCTTTCTGAAAGTCTGGGCAGAGCAGCACAGACAACCCATCCCAGGGGATAAAAATCGGTGGCCAGGTAGGTGCTGCTGTACAGGGGCAGCAATAGCTGCTCCCCTCTGCAATCTCTGCATCCTTCCTGGGCTGCAGGAACATTGGCATTGCACTGGCTTTCCTCTCTGCACCTGATCCTCTCACCTGCTTGTCTGCTGAGGTGCTGATTTTTTGGTGTGCCCTCATTTTCTAGGAGCCTGACTCTGCAATTCCTTCAAGCATTTAACCTGGAAGAAAGTCAGCAGTTTCCCCAACAAGACCTTACACGACCAGGCCTCCTTATTTAGTACCATCTTCCACACATCCCTTCACCTTCCTTGTCTCCCATTCCTTTCAGTTCCATCCTCTGAAAGAGCACTTGGATTCAGCACCTCAGACTCATTAAATAGCCACTTGCTTTCCCCTTGTTCCTGGTCTCTCACATTAAAGCATGTATTAAAAGGGGGAAAAAAATAGGAAAAAAAGAGAAACAGAACGTTCCTACAAAAAAGCAATTTCTTGGCTGGCCATTTTTTTTAAACTCCCCTCAATATGGCAGGAGATATTTATGTCTGAACAAATCCTTCTCCCTCCCAATCAATCCAGCTTCCCTTGCTTCTGCAGTGCAGTCACACTGTTTCTATCAGTCTGTTACTGTGAAAATTAATGTGACAACACAAAACGCAGCAGAATGACTAAAGGTGTGTGAAACAGTCCTGGAGAAACACAAAGTGACTTCAAATGCAAGGTATTTCCTCCTTCCCCTTTCTCCCATCCTACAAGCTGCTGCAGTTCTGAAAATGGGACAGTTTTCAAAGAGACTATATTTGCAGAGCAAAGATGGATGCTATTTTTATTGCAAATTAGCAGATTTTTTAGCAGATCCAACCTCATTTGCAAGTGAAAGTGACTCTACTTACCATGCAGATATAGGTCTTATGTTGGAAACTCATGGAAATTCATGTTTTGAACATACTTAGAGAAGAAAAAAATAGCCCCTGCCTTTATTTCTGGCTGTGACTTGCTCCAGTGAAGCAACACCAGTGGGGCAGCACGTCTTGGCTGAGCTACTACATTCTGTGAGCAAGTGGGAATGAACCTGAAACAGTTTTTAGCTGTGCTCTGTGGACTTCGGGGGGCTGGGGACTTCGAGGAGTCTACAGAGAAATGAGAAAAGGTATTCAGCTGTTAGAGAGAGAAATTTTCTATCCAGGGATCTACAATTCCCTTGGAAAGTTTTGAATAGTCTGAATATATATATATATATATATGCCCAGCTGGGATTGTCCATGGTCTGCACTGATGTGAAAAACTACAATTACAATGTAGTAAACAGTAACAGGAAAAAACAATCAGTTAACAGTTAGTCCTGCAAAAAATGCCCTTTCAGAATGCCAAAACTTTTCATTAAATTGGAAAAAAAAAAAAATCTGGTGAGTCATTTAAGCCAAGAAAAACAGTTGAAAAAAACAGGGAAATAATGCACTGCATTTAAGTGCACTGAATCCAAAGATTTTCAGTGAGGTTAATTCTAAATGGGATTTTTCAATTAGAAGTCAACCTACAACTTGAGAAAGGTAAGCAAAAGGTTAAACAACTCCCAAATAAACCAGGAGAAAAAGTCATTACATCCCAGATGATGCCAGTTGTGTCAGGTCCAAATCCACATCACAAAAATTACCAAAAAAAAAAAAAAATTTGGGGGAGTGGGAGAAAAAAACCTGTGCACACTTTTCAAACCCTCATACACCATTGGGGCTGGATTCCCAGAAGTGCCAGTTTGGATTTGGTTACAGCCCAACCATGAAAATGAATTAAGATTAAATAAAAAGTTCTAAAACCCTTCATTTTAATATGGGCATTGCAAGAAGAAAGCAAAAAATAGAACAGCAGGCAGGAAAAGCAGAGAGCTCCCATTTCAAGAAGTGATTTGAAGAGAGCAATTCCTACCTGCCAAATTTGCACATGCATTCCTTGAAGCCCCAGCTATGCAGCAGGTGTGAAGCTGTTTGTACCTCTCCTGACAGCAGCACGGGGGGAACCAGCGGTGCAGGTATTCAGGGATGGAACAAATCCTTCTGCCAGATGCCAGCTTTGCACTGCCCTGCTGTACATGGAAAAGCAGAAGGTGAGTGTCAGCCCTGCTGTTGAGTTACAGCCTGATGGGCTCAGCTCTTTTTCCTCACTCCCTGGGTGTTTTTGGGGATAAATCTCCCTTTTTTTTTCCATCATGGCCATTAAAACAGACACACCACATTCCTGAGCACTGCTGCTGTGGGCTTCAGTGAGGTTATTTTCACCACAAGCGAGTTCAAAGTCAGAGGTGAAACGTGTTAAAACCACCAAAATTCATGCTACAAAAAGACTCATATATTGAAAGCTGAAGTTGCAAAAGAGGAAGCAAAGAAAAAGGTCTCAGGGACAGCATCCCAAAGCTCCTCTGTGAATACACATTTCACACAGGTATTTTAATGGTCCATATACCTGTGCCAGACACTCATTCCCCTTGGGCTGAGGACACCCTTGGACTGGAATCGTGCTGGTTGCACTTTTACCAACACAGGCTGTGCTGCTACAACAGAAATTACATCTTGAAAACAGAAAAACACATTTCACAGTTCTTACAGTCCTTATTTTCCTTAAGCTAGGTACAGGGGATATATTTCCTTATTCCTGACACAAAGATCAGAGTATTTTTTTGTGAGCACGAGGCAGCTGATCATTTGTAGCAGGCATGAATTATTGCAGTGTCTCCATCCAAACAAGTGAACATCTGTATCCCATTTTCACTGGCACCACGAGATACCTGGCGCAGCCCCAAAAGGGAATGTTTAGCTACAAGGGTTTAAAATATGCATTAATTTGCTGTTGTGTTATCTTCTGGTATTCTCAGCTTTGGAAAAAAAACCAAAAAACTTTATCATTGAAGTCCTCCCACTGTCTATTTGCCTTGCTCTGGCCCAGAATGAAATGAATTAAGTAAAACAGTTTTGAAAGCCTCATTTGTTTTCCCTCCTGAGGAGCAATGCTTATGGAAGCCAGTTGGAGCAGGACTCTGGGGAGGATGAGACATTTCATGGCCCTCCCTCTGCTGCTGCTTCTCTGCAGAGGGGGACTGTTAGTTTATTCAACCCTCCCAAGGACAGCATCACTGGGAGAGTGATTTTCAACAATCCAAGGGTGGGGGGTCTATGGAAAGGAAGTCTGGAAGCTCTTTTAGTCCAGTGTTGCATCCTTGGCTTTTGAAAATATGTTTTTGTTGAAAGCAAGGTGTGTTTTCTCAGCAGATCATTATCTACAGCCACAACCAACTGGTGTGAAACTCCAGGGCAGGAAAGCTCCTTTCTGTGGCTTTCAGCTCAGCCACAACCTTACATCTAGAATCTGCTTGGGATGAAAAAACCTTCTGCTAATGAAATGATGTTTTTCTTAGTTGCTTAAATTTACCTGGTCCCTCCTCTCTGCAATCCCAGCTGGGTGTCCCCCACCTCAGACAGAAGCTCTTTTGGGGTGATCTCTATTTCACATGACTGCCACTGGAGACACGGGGAGTGGGGATCACCCCAGCAGAGTCCTCAGCTGCTGGTTCCAGTCTGTCCAGCTCAGAAACCATCTTTCACCTTCCACCCTACCCCAAGCTTCAAAGAAATCACAGATACCTCCTTTAAATCCTTTCTTAGCACTCCCCATTTCTAATGATTTCTGTTTAAAAGGGAAAAACACAGCCTCAGCACCAGTGTGTGCTGTGACTGCTGCCTGTGCAATATTCCTCACATTTTATCTCATATTCCTTGGCTGTTTACCCCCATTTGTAGCTTCCCATCATGGCTATGGGGAAGGGGATGCCCATTTCCCCTGCCTTTGTACAAGCACTGAACAGCAGGGCTTTACTCCAAGCTGCTGGAGCTCTTAGATGGTTACTACCAGTTGTACCACTACTGCTGTGGTCAGTCACGGTGGCTGCACTACTGTGATGCCTCAGGTGCCTTTTCTATTTTTCAGGTTCTGTGCTGCCTTAGTGTGGGTCTGGGTTCACATCAGGGGATGGTGAGCTCTGCACAGAGCAGGGAGACAAAACAATTCCTGCTCCAGCTGGGCACCAAGGACAAATGATCCAAATCTCAGCCCAGGAGCACAAACCCCGTGGGCTGCAGAGAGAAAAACAAGCAGGATGGGAGTGCAGGGGCTGAGCTGGAATTGGACACTGAACTGCAATGTGCACATGGAGCAGAGCTGATCCCAGGGAGAGACCCCGGGAGCGCTCGTGCATTTTGGGACCATTTGGGTTCATCCTGGGTGCAGCCCTGGCTGGGCTCTTGTGCTGCCCAAGGTGGATCCATGGAGGCCTCCTAATAAATCCTTGCTTTATTCTTTAGCTCTGTCTAGCTTCTCTTCTAGACCAGCCTTCACAAGGCATCACTGACTGCCTTTCTGCAGCCACCAAGTGCTCAGTCACCACCTCATTTGCTAGAGGCACTCCTGAAATGAAGCCACTGTCACCTCAGTACTCAGTGACACTTTCATTAACACCTTCTCAAATGTGACTCCTCTCCAGTTTAACTCCCTGGGACAGGTGAGTTGGGCAGACAGGGACATTTCCTCTGGTAGATTAAAAATATTCTGGGTCACTTCTCTAATATTTTGCTGCACATGGAAGTCACTCAATCCTTCAGCTACATTGAGAGTGACAAAATGTGCTTGGCATGGGCTGCAGAGCAGGGGGAGCAGGGTCCCTGCTGAGGCAGCTGTTTCTGCACATTCCTGCTGGGTACCCCCTGTGCTGGCCACACAGGAGGAGCCTGCAGCAAACTCCTCCAAATGGGAAGATGAGAGAAGTCCTGGAGTAACAACTTGGCCTTCCTCCATAGCTGGGAAACTGAGGCACCCAAGGCAGATGACTGCATCTAAGCCACAGATGGCCAGAGGGTTTCAGGCAAAGCTGGGCACCGAGTTTTGATCCAAGCTATTGAGACCACACATCATGTCTGATGACTAAAATGATGGCATTAATACTCTGCTTCAAACTCTGCTTGGCTCTGGAATAAGAGACAATTAAAATGGTAGGAAAATTCCTGTTATTAAATGTCCATGGTGAAGCTGACCTGACAAATAAGAAACAAATTCACAAATATCAGCAAACATCATGTTGAGCTATAGAAATAAAGAGGAAAGAAGTAAACAGGGCCATGTCTCCACAGAAAAATAGAGTTACACCAGTACAGCTGTAACTGCCCTGGAAACTTCTCATCTCAGGGCAAGGAGGCTTTTTGGACCATAGCTTCAGAAATCAGGTAATCTGCAAATAGTCTTGCTTTTAAGTGTCTTCACTCAGAAGAATATTAAAAAAAAAAAAAAAAAACCACCCCAATAAACTGTATAATTTAGAGTCACCCCTCACCTGATACTGAGTATTTTCATAGACAAAGTGGAAGCCTTGTCACAGCCCCTGTGCAAACAAACTCTCTCCACTTTTTGGAGGATTCTCCGTGCAGAATCCTCTCCAGTGCTGCTCCCCGAGTGTTTACTGGTTGTTAACTGTGCTCCCTGACAGCCTCCAGTCTCGGAGAGCATCAAAGGGGAAGGAATGCCACTTGCCTAAACGTGATAGACTATTGCTGCAGGCAGGAGTAACTTGCGCTGTCAGTGTTCAATTAGCACCAAGTTAAACTAAATGTCTTGTGAATATTTCATAACGATCTGCCAGCATCGTATCTGAACTCTCTGGCTTTTACCAAGCCATTTCCCTTCCAAAGTGACATGATGTGGAATTAAAGAGGAATGATGAGCCAATCTCGCTTGTTTGAGTATCTGCTCAAGAATTACGCCGTATAACTAAAAAGTAGTAATAATTTTTAAAAAGCACGAAATACCCCAGCAACAACTGTCACCTAAAATTATCCTTTGATAATAAACTATCTTTGAACAAAGTGGGAGTTTACACACAGTTCTTTTTCTGACTGTAAATTTATTGCAGCTTTCCCATTCACTTTGCGAGTTGCAGGAGCTGATGTAAGCTTTTCTATTTCCCATTTGTTTTTCACACAAAGCCGAGGAGTTAAATGGGTTGGAATAGACCTTAAAAGCCAGGGCTAACTTTAACTTGAAGTGCTGAATCTGTGGCAAGCACCAGGTGAGCTGCAGGAGCGAGCCAGCCCGGGCTGTGCTGCGTGCGAGAGGCAGCAGCTCCTCTGTGGGATCTGGGGCAGAAAAAAACCCCACACAAATGCAAATGACTCGGTGCTGCAAAGCAGCCACTCTGCAGACACGCAAATCCCAGGCTGCAAAGTGGCTGTGGGATCTGTCTCACCTGCCTGGGGGTCCTGGGCACTGTCCCCAGGGAGCTGACTCAGCCTCACAGCGGGAATTGGAGTATCCACTGAGCCCTGGCACAGCAGGAAAGCTGCAGGAAGCAGAGGCAGCAAAATCTCAGAGGTCACTGTGCTGATTGCTCACTGTCCCCTCTGAAGGACAGAGGCTTCTCCAAAGAGGAGAGGTGCCACAGGGCACCAAGGGTTTTTCCAGCTGGGGCTGCCAGCAAGGAGATCAGTTGGTTCCAACGCTAATGGAGCAAAGGCACCAATTCACATCAGCTCATCCATCACAGCCCCAGATGATAAATGACCCTGGGTTTGCACCAGCCCGGGCTGATGATGCTCTGCAAACACAGCCAAATTGTGCAGCTCTGCTTGCTGAGGAGATGGTCCCCTCAACCGAGGAAGGGCAGGCTGAACTAGAAACTTCTGCTGGCCTGGCTGCACAGGCTGGGATGAATGTCCCAGGGCAGTTCCTAGGCACAAGCAGAACAAGTGCTGAGACAGTTTTTAAGTTAACTCAGCAAGTAAAGAGCAATGGTGAGTCTGCAATAACCACAGGACTGAACCATTTCCTGTGGCTAATGCCAAGTGACCCATGGCTACTGTCACCCAGCAATGCTGTCTCTGGGTCTGGGGTCTCATCACCCCCAGATTTTACAGGAAAATAGTTACCACTTATGAGCTATCTGCCCATAAAGAAAAAAGATATAAAAGTCACACCTCTTTTGGTAGTGAAGGCTTGGTGAGAAAAGCCACAAGGGAGCTATCCTACAGCACTGAAGGCAATAGTGACCTGTTGCTGCAGCTGTATTGATGTGACAGATAAAACCTGCTCCTATATCTGGGATATATCTGGGATCTGGGCTTTGCCACTTTCAGAATACATCATACATCATGTATAGCAGCTCTTCCCCTTGGAGCCCAGTCCTTGCCCAGTTTGCCCACTGACTTTGCTGGCACAGCCCCTGCAGGAGCGTGGGACCCACGGTGCCCATGGCAAGGGGAGCTGCTGCTGGCCCTGCAGAGCCACTCCTGTCCCAGACAGCCCAGCTGGCAGCAGCAACTGGGGCAGAGACCTGAGACACTGCCAGCCACAGCCTCCCTTCTCCCAGGGCCCTGCAGGGGTGCACCCATGGCCCAGGTCCCACAGACACAGCCTGGCTCCATCACCGCGGCACAGCTCCTAGCGGAGGCTGCTACAGCAGAGAAACGCACAAAAATACCCTGGAAAGAGCAGGGGAGATGGAGGGAGGAGGGCCAGGGAACTTCAGAGATACCACAGACACCTGGGGAGATAGACCCAGACCTGGGGCAGAGAAGCAGACACAGCTCTGTCCTCGCACTGCTGTTAAACCCTACACCAGGACATGGCAATTAATGTTCCTGCTTCCCAGATAATGAGGGAGCTGGCTCTGCTGCAGGGGGGATTGGCAGGAGCCCCATTCCCTCCTTTCCACTCATACCTGAGTGATCTGCATGCTGGCTGTGGGGGATGAAGCCCAGTGCAATGATGTTTAAAGGCTCCCATAATTTGTTTAACAGACCTGAGGACCTACCAGCATTTAACTGCTGCAGACATCGATGTATTACAAACAGCAAACCAAACCCAAGCCTGGCTGGGCTGGAATATTAATCCATCCCTTCAAGGGCAATGGGAGCAGGGAAGATCCCACAGATCACTGGGAAGGGGGGATTGGGCTGTGGACAGGCAGCCTCGTTAACACCAAACACCCCAACCCTTCCCAGCTACAAACACTGACATTTACCCTCCCCAAAAGGCTGAACTAATATCCTGATAGTGCTGCTGGCACCCTTCCAGCAGATGGTTTTGTACATAGACCTGTTGGGGTTTTTGACACAGTCACTTGTCTGAGAGCCAATGTCTGAAAAATTACTCAGGAGGCCTTTTATGGCTCTAGATTTGAGGCTTTGGGGACTTTTTCCATTTTTTTCCTTGTTAGACCATCACAAAGAATGCAAATACTACTAAAGTCATGGAATAGATTTCCCTGATTGTGTGTTCAGCTGTACAGCAGTTGCCAAGGTAAATTCAAGGATGTGCTTTAAAATGCCAAAATATATTAGTAACACTTGTCTATGAAAATAATGATTATAGGAAAGGGATTTATTTGTAAACCTTACAGAGAAAACACAATTCATCCCATATATTGCTGTGGAAAAGTCCCACATGAATTGAACCTTCAGCTGGTGAGCTGAAAATTGCAGGAGCTGGAAAAACTCCAGGGGCTGGAACACTCCCAATGTCACCAGAGCATTTCCGACCCACCCAGTCCCACTGGCTTTTAGCAGGTTGTTAGAAAGAATCAGAAGGCTGTAAAAATAATATTTCTGCCTTGATTAACGTGATGTTCCAGTCTGCTGTTGGGTTTTGTCCTTGATAATCAGAGGGCAGAGGCAGATGCTAAGGGTGCAATCACCAACCACCAGTCTGTGTGTCAGCCCCCAGCACAGACAGAGGGGAAAAAAGAAAGGAAAGGGATCCAAGGGGAGAGTCACAGGAGAAATAATGATACCACTTGAAGAGGGAACAGCACATGTGTAACTCCTGTGAACGGGGGGCCCTGGCAGGACAGGAGTGAAGGGTTTGCTGTTCCCTCACCTGGCAGGGTGCTCATCCATTCAGTGTGACACTCACTGGATTAAGGCCCTCAAAGCCTGAGCCTGTGCCATGGCATGGACACAGCAAAGGTGCCACAGCACCCAAGGGACACAAAAGGATTGCCAGGACTCCCCTTGCCCAGGCAGGACCCCTGACCTTCGGCTGCACTTGGGCTCCAGAGAGGACTGGCCAAGGATCAGCTCCTGCCCCAAGGGAGCTCTAGTGTCCCTGGTGTCCCTCAGCCACTGCAGAGGGTCCTACAGCAAACCCAGCTTTTCCTGCCAAACCCATGGCTCCCTCTGGAGCAGGCACTGCCAGCAGGGTGACGTGGGCACCCCCTGCCTCTCCTTGCAGAACTCTGTGGTTGAAACCCATGAAAAATCCCAATTTTTTTTTTTTAATAGTTCACCTGGTACCTTCAGGTTTCTGTGAGATATTTTATTGCATTAGTGTTGTCAAATGGTGACATTTCTGAGTGTAAGTCATAGGGTTGTTGTTAATGCCAATTTAATGGTGCTAAAATGATTAAATATGGCAGGCTTTTAAATAATGAGGTACATAAAAGGTGTTAATAACCTCTTAAGTGCTTTAATAATATTCTGTGCTATCATAAAATGTTAGTAATTGGACCTCTTAACTTTCATCTGCCATAAAGTAATGAAAGAAAAAAATCTCAACAGAGGCGCTGAATGGCTGAAGATTTTGCTTAAATAAAAGAAAAAAATTGAACAATGGTAAAACTGAGCCCTATTTGTTAAAAAAAGAAAAAAAAAAGAAAGAAAAAAGAAAAAGTAAAAAGAAAAAAAAAAGAGAATTAACTGGAAAGCCCAGCGGAACATGCATTTTAATATAATGCAAATTCTTAGCATTTCCAAAAAATGTGTTTGGTGTAAGGTACTGCAAGAACAAAGGATCCCAGTGAAAGCTCAGTGCTAAACCCAACATCCAAGGAGCTGCTGAGTCTGACGTGAAACAAACCTGTGTGTCACTTGTGGAGTTAGAAACAGCAGCTTTCTTGTGCAGAGGATCACAGAATCTTCTGATAACAGAGCTAAGCTCAGCCTGGGCTGCTCTGGCAGCTGAGCAGAGCTTCTCACACAGGTTAAAACCAGCAGATCTGCTCCTGGGAAAGCTCTTCTGGGGCTGCAAACCCCAGAATTTCAGAGGAAGTGCAAGTGATAAGGGCTGAAGGATCCTCCAGTGCCCCCACAGGTGATGAATTCTCAGTGCTGAGCAGCACCCACTGAAGCACGAAACTGGATTGACTGCATGTGGAACAGCCAAATGTAATTAAAATTCTAAACAGGGAGGCCAAATAGGAATATCTAAATAAAATTTGGACAGGATCCTGGGTAAGCAGCAGCTTCAACAGAAAAGGCCAGAGGTCTGTAAAATCCCCTCCAGGCTACTGCTTGAACCCCATCCAGCGAGTAGCTGGAGGAGCTGCAGCAGTGTCCATAAAATGTGCTGACACTGGGCTGGTGTTGCCTGAAAAGGCTCCCCAGGATAATGTCCAGGGATGTTCCTTAGGTGCCCTCCTCCCAAACAGCAATCCAACCCAATCACATTATTGTGAGAAACCTGCATCAGCAAAATAACTTTCATTAATGGATATTTGCAGGTTCCTGGCTCAGTGGCTCTCAGGGAACCTTTTAAGGTCTCTTTAGCTGCTGCTGGATGTGCTTTGCTTTTCTTTATTGCCTGTTAACATGTGCACCCAGTTCTTTTAAAGAACAGGTGCTTCGAACTGACTCTAAAGAAAAGGAAATCAGAATTTTGGGGCTAGCCATGTAAGAGTGGTGTAGCAGAACCCTTTTGAGCCATGAATCCCAGCCCTGTGATTTTCCCCAGCCTCTATTTATAACATTTCGTCACACAGCAGGGAGGGGACACAGGCCCACGTGAGCCAGGCAACCAATGCTCAGCAGGAACAACAACAGTGAACAACAGAAGCCAAGAGCTTGCCCATAGGCATTGAAAAATTATAACGAGCAAATCGATTTTGAGTAGTCTAAATTTGCTTGGAGATAAATCAGGAGCCGAACAAATGCTCTATCTAACAGAGAAATGATTCATCAAGTACAGTGTTCCTGGAGCCACAGAGAATGCTCTTGGCTGCTCTGAAAGCTGGCTTTTCTTTTATTTATTTATTTATTAATTTATTTATTTATGTATTTTTTTCTCAGACAAGATCATTATTATTTTCTTGTTACAGGTCTAGTGCTGATCCCACTGCAGTCAGTGACAAATTCTCCATTGGTTTCAATTAAGGACATGGTCTGCTAAAAGCAATTTTTCATCAATACCTAAAGTACTTCCTTGACTCTCATACTTAAGTGTGAGACTGCTCCTCACTCATCAGCACCTCTCCCCAGCAATTTGCAAAGTCCCTCCATGTCCCACTGCAGGCCCCAGCATCCCAGAATAGGTTTGTATTTCTTCTTAGAGAGATGCTCTCTGCTTCATTTGATGTGCCCATTACTTGAAAACTGTCTCTCCTTTTGTCCATTAGCTAAATTCTGGATGAGCTTATTATTCTGCTTTGGTTTCTAACAATCCCACTGGATCCATCTCTATGCTTATTAGGATTTTAGAAATGCAATCTAATTTGTGCTAAAGCATACAAATTCGGCTCCCCTATGATCTATGCCGTTCAACACCCCACTCCTCTGTCTGCAGCACAGCTCTGATCTCTGCACATCAGTGGAAGGAGCAGAGGTGGGGTACAGGCCAAGCAGGGACCCCCATGAGAGAAATTCCTGAGCTCTGGTGAGCCCCAAGGACCAGAAGTGAAACCAACTGGTTTATAGGTAGCTCTGTTAAATTCCTTTTCAACTCCCATGAAATACTCATTTCTTCAGCTTGACTGGAAGTCATCAAGCTCCTTTGGGTGGCCCTGAGAGCAATCTATTTTGAACAAAGTTCCTGGAATCAAAGCATGGGCAAAGCCAAAGAGATGCTCATGTGCTTTTTACACTCATTCTCTTGTGGGTTTTTTGTCTCACACCAGTTCAGACTGCAGCCAGTGCAAGTCCCAGCCCTGCTCTGAGCACATCTTCACCAGCACAGAGAAACACAGCCAAACAGCTGGCAGGGCCTGGTTGATGGTGTTGATTGGGTAAGTTAATTAAGAGCAGAAGTTACTTTGAGCTAGGATAGGTTAAAAAAAATACACTGAGCGAGTGTTTCATTTTGTGATTTGATAGCTTTGGTTTCTGGAAAAACATTTCCAGCCATTACTCTGAGCTTCAGTGTGGCTGCAGCACAGCACAGACATGGCACAGACACTTCCAGTTTCTTCCTGATTTCCCTGAGAAGTCCCTCATGCCACCCCAATACCCGAAAACATTCACCTCCTCTGGTTCCCAGCTGAGCTTTGTCCCATTTGAGCAGGGATCATTCTCCCCCACCAGAGAAGAGCCAGGACAGGGGACACGGTGATGCCACCACAAGGAAAAAGCTTTTTCTCCCTTCATTAGGTCAGAGTCCAGAGTGGGCTCTGCAGTGGGCAAGGAGAGCAGAGGGATGGCCAGCAGCTCCTGGGACACTCCTGGAGCCACAGGAGCCACCATGGCAGGTCAGTGACACTGCCACGATGACAGGGCCACCCTGGCCACCAACTGGGGCAGCCTGGGCTCATCTCGTCAAGGCTGAGCAACAAATACTTGGGTTCTCCAAACTCCCTACTAACTTCAACAATCCTTGTCCTCCTAAAGACTCTCTGAGTACCATTTAGTGCTTAATAAATGCTCTGCCTCGTGAAAAAGAAGGCGATAAAATCAATAAAGTGCCTGAAAAGTTGCTTTGTACCGTCTCACATGCATATTTAGAAACCCTCTCTTCCCTGCCACTCACCTCATGGATCTATTCTTGGAGGATAAAAACTGGGATATACTTTGCAGCCAAAAGTAAAGTCATAAAGAAGTTTGCTCACGTTCCTCGACACATGAGATATAGAGTTAATTAAAAATTGTTCTCTGTACAACAGGTTTGTTTCACTGGAAAATGTCACTGATGTAAGGCTGTTCTACTCTTGTTGCCAACTACATTGAATTGACTCCATTATAAGCTTACTCCTCCCCCCTCCCCATTACTTTTCTTCCAATAATAAACCAGAGAGGTCTTAGAGCCCACTTTTTTATTGGAAAAAGTGCATTAGGATTAGCTGGGTTGGAGCAGTCATTTTATGCCCCTCCAGTCCCTGTTTATCTGTGGCTCTACAGAAGCAGCAAATACTTGCTCCAGTCCTGCACAGTATAAATGAGATTTTTGATCCTACAGGCATGGTGCTGTTAAAAGATTTTTAATTAGATAAATACATTTTATAAAAAGATTTTGCAGAATAGTTGCCTCTAGCAACTGTAACAATCTTGAAGCTTCATCTTCTAAAAGGAAAGAAAACTCTTGCAGGAGGCTGGTTGTGTTATATAAAAATGAAAGATGGTATTACAGAATTAATAGGAAGGGGCCAATGGAAATGCAGTCCCACTCCTGGAAACGGGAGTTTGTTTCATTACTGACTTCAAACAGCACATGGATTTGTGCTGTAATTTTTCCAGCCAGATTGCCAAGTGTCAGCTCTGGGCTGGAGGAGTCGCTGGGCCAGGCTGGAGGGAGATGTTTCCACAGCTGGGCTCTCCCTGTGCTGTGCCCTGCTGCTTCCCCAGCTCCAGCCAGCCTCACCAGAGCATGCCACCATAACCCCCTTTGCAGCACAGAGCTTGCTTTCCTTGCCTGCCAGCCATCCTGGACGTGTCCTTCAGCTCAGGGAATGCCCTGCTGGCTGTCCCTCCCTGCCTGAGGATGGAGAACAAGGGACATCCTGCAGGCACTGCATCCCCAGGGCGCCAGGCACAGGCAGGAGGGGATGCCAGCCCTCCTGATCCCACCAGCTGTCAGGCCTCAGGAAGAGCAAGGAGAAGCATAGATGTGTGCCCAGGTCCTGCCAAGGTGACGGGAACTGCTCCCATGCCCTTCTCCATCCAGCTCTGAGCCGCTCCGCGACGCCACGGCCCCAAAGGCCCCGCTGCTCCTGTGGGGCAGGGACTCCACAGGACTTTCCCTCTTCCCCTTTCACTTCCCAGTGAGTGCAGCCTCACAATATGCTGTCAAGGTGGGGAGTTTTATCCCTGCAGACTCAGTGCAGGATAGCAGCTGGAATGGGAACTTTTCCATGCTCACCCCCATAGTCAGTATATTTAGCCCTGACCTAGAAAGACCATCCTTTCTAGGGCTGAGTTGTGATTCAGACAGTCTGCTTGCTGAGCAGAGACTGCCAACTGTGCCGAATCATAGCTGATTAGAGGTGGGAGAGAGCCTGAAAAACAATACACCCAGGCATACGCAGTGGGTTTGGAGCATTTCATGGAAATTATATTTAACACCATTCTGGTGACTTAAAGAAAAGTTAAAACAAACAACCCTCGCACCTTCCAAAATAACCCTACCTGTCTCTGGTGGGAGAGGAGAGACTGGCAAAGAGTTGCTATTTTAAATCACAGTGGAATGGGGTAAAGAAAGAATATACATGTAGGTAGATCCATACATAGGTATAGATACATGCACACACATCTGCAGATGAACCAGGGGACTCATTATCTGAGAAAGTAAGGGTGGACAGAAAAGCAGATATTTTTTTTTTTTTTTGCATTTTAGGGGAAATTCTACCTTGAAGCAAAACAAATTCAATTGTGTCTAAGGGGAAACAAGAACAAAAGGAAAAAACAACATGAGAAGATGTCTGGAGACATCGTGCTCATACAGAAATGTCTGCTGGCAGGCCAAAAAGTGTCCCATCAGCCCAGCGTGGGACTGGAGCTTGTATCCCACAGGCAGTTATCCCCTGCCTGCAGATACTCTCAGGCCATCCCTGGGATTTGAAGGAGAAATCTTATCTGCAGGCCTGTGAGAAAGCAGAAGGAGGCACACGTTGTACTCACACACCAGTAAAACAAGCAGGGAGTTAAACTGGAAAACACTGCACAGCCCAGCCCGGAGACAGCAGAACAGGAGACTAAACACAACAGTTTAACAAATAATTACAGGTTCTTTATACAGCCTAGAATTTGTAATCCACCTTCATCCACTTCTCTTTGCACAGTTTAGAATTACAATGCCAAAGGGATCACAGGGAATCATGAAATAATGTCCTGCATTTGAGTGCAGAGCAGACAGTCTCGGATGGTTTTAGATACTCTTTTCATGAAACATTTACCATGTGGCACCCAAGTGTTCCCTCCATTGTACCTTGGCAAACACAGTGGACACGCTGGTACAGGCACTCACACACACAGGATGTTTGCAGACATTAAAAGTGATGAGGGAAAAAAAAAAACCCAAAACCCTGACCTGGATAAGTTCTCCTCGATTTAAATTCAGTAAAGTGTGGGCATTGAATATTATCTCCATAGTAAATTTGCCACACCATAAAACAGAGTGGGGAATCAAGAAGGAATATCTTGCATTTCAACAAACGCTGGGTCTCTGAGGACCCCCTCCATCCCTTGGTATGTAGGAGTACAATTTATCATCTGTATTTTTCATCTTAACTGCATGAAGAAGAGGGTATTATGGCAGTGGTGCTGGACTGATGTTTGGGGGACTGTGAATCCATTACCTGCAACAGACTCCCTGACTCCTCAGTAAGCCCCAGCTGCTTGTTTCCCATCTGCATTTCCATTTCAGAGAAACTTTAAATGACTGTCAAAAATATTTGAGGAGTCAAAAAGCAAACAGAAATAAAAGATACTGTTTGACTATAAATAAAAAGGGGATTTTATATTTTAAGTGGGTTTTAAACACTTATAAATAATTCTGGTAGAAATTGCAAACTGGCAGCTTACTTAAAAACACCTTCAAAACCATTTCACCTTTTTAATATTTTTTTCCCTTACACAATTATTTTGTTAAATTGACAGTGGTTTGGGAAATACTGCAGGATTGCCTACTCTGCATTTTTTGCCCCCATAAATGACCAACAGCAGAGGCTCAGATCTAATAATGAAGATTCTTTTAACAAAGTATGTAACAAAGGCTTTACTTTAAGCACAAGCTGAAATCGTTTGGTTTTAGCGAGTTAAGCACAATTAAGGAACTGCCAAGTGCTTTGCTGGGGAGTCTGGAGTCAAGCACCGAGGGAGCTCTTGGGCTGAGTGGGGTGAACATAGTGAAAAGTGAAAATAAAGCATGAATAAACAGAAAACAGGCATGGCACATGGAGATTGTGCGCTTTGCTGGTAGAGTATTTCTAAGGTGTGTTTTGTATGTTTGAAAAAATCCTGTTATTCAGGAGCCTGGAATTGCTCTTCCATCCCCATTGCTGATGAATAGCAGAGGCACAGCATGCAGCCCTTTATTCCGAGGGAACCTTAATCACTCCCCTCCCGAAACTGCTGCTCCATTTGACTGACAGAATTAGAAGCAATCCACATATTGGAGGGGAAAAAAAGAAAGGCAAACCCATTTGGTTGTCAGACTGTGGGTACATACACAAAGCTTTTAGCACTAAAAAAAAAAAAAAAATAAAAAAAAAAAAGAAAGAAGAAAAAAGAAGAGAAAGTTGTTGCCCTCCTAAATGACATCTATATTAATGACATGAATGACAGGCTTAAGGGGAAAATTATAAATCTTTCTTTCCAGCTTTTCTTTTATTGCCCAACCATATATTTCATCTTTCCAGGGAGCAGGGCCATTAAGCCCAGAGCTGAGAGACGTGAGAGCTGCTGGGAAGCTGCAGCCAGGCCTGGAGCAAGGAGCAGCTCTGGGTCTCTCTGCCCCAGGAGAGACCATGGAGCACCAACCTCAGCCAGGGCAGCATCCCTGCACTCAGCAGGGGCTGGGCCAGGGATCCCAGGAGCCCTGGAACCCCCATCATTTGGGACTCCCCACTCCTCCACACCCTGTTTCCCAGGAAAGAAGCAGAGGGGATGCTCTGCCCCTGTTTTTATGGCAGAACAACTCTCTGGGGCTGCAGCCTGCCAGCAGCAGCACCCAGGGTGACCCCAAAGCCCCCAGGGATGTTCTCTGTGCTGGCAGCAGTAGCTTTTCTGTCTCTGTGAAGGAGTTTTGGATTCCTGATGGAAAGAAGAATGTTGGCTCTCCTTTCCCATGCCATACACGAGGCTGCTCTCTCTCCTCTGTCTCCAGAGTAGCCACAGATTTCTGCATTTCTGCTTTGTTCATTTTCCTACGCAGTCTCCAGGGAAAACAAGAGGAAGACAAAGAAACCCCAGTGCCTTGTGTGATCACAGACACAGATGTAATCATCTTCAGTTAAAAATAATTCCTTTAAATGTCCCTAGAGCAAGTTCCATTTTCCCTGGAGGTGATACATGACTAATAAAACTGATAGACCCCCTCTGCAGTTGGGTGTTTGTGTGTATATTCATTTACACATACACATATTAATTTTTCCTTTTCCATAGGAGCCTCCTGTGAAAGAATGGAGTATGTTCCACATATGCTCATGTGGAACTGCCAGTGCTCAGACACTCTGCAAAGATACTTCCTTGGGTTTTATTGTCTGTGACCACTGTACTTATATTTTATAGCAGTCTAATTACTGAAAATCCCCTTTAAATGCTGACATGCAATGCTAAGTTATTCTGCAGGTGAATGAGTAGATGTAACATTTCTCTGTGTTCTCTAAAATTGTGTAGTACTATTAACTGGATTTGTCAACAGCAGGACTGTCTGGAGAAATTATTCCATTTAAACAAGGTCCTTGATTTCCCATCAGCAGTAGCACTGAATCCCCAGTGTCTGGGGAATGGTTATGTCATGGAGGAAGTGGAGGACTAAAAAATTAAATGGGTTTGTTTGAAACCTCTCACACTGCTTAGTTTATAACAATAAAAGGCAATGATGGTTCCTTAAAAATCAATTGAGGGGATAGAATTAAGAAAGAAAAAATTAATAATCCAAGTGAGGCTCAGTCTGGCTCTCTGGCTCTACCTGTGCTACACAGCCCTAACAGACACAGTCCCAATCTTTTTCCTAGCACTGCTACCATAGATAATAAAACTAATTTAATTTTCTGTCACTCTTTTCATTTTAATGGACACCCAGAGATTTCACAGCCGTAGGAGAACAGTGCACAAAACCACATCTTTTCTGGAACGAAGAGACACGGAAAAAGAAAAATCTTGTGTGGAAATGCCAGAAGAAACATTGTCATGAAAAACAGGCTTTAAATATTGAAAACATATAAAGGACAACATGCAGCACAGGAGAAACAGGCTGAATAAAACATGCTGCTATTAAAGCCCTGGAGCTCAGTCCTGGAGGGATTTGCAATTTCCCGGCGCAGGCTGTGATTTTTCAGGGATTCTGAGTGCCACTGGAAGGGCTGCAGAGCAGTCCCCGTGCTGTGACAGGTAGCAGCTCCCTCCCAGGCTCAGTCTGGCACATTAAAACCCAACAGGATCTTTCTTTTTTCAGCTCAGTGCCTCGGAGGCTCTCACACGTTCCGTTACCCCCTGCTCATCCCACCCCGGCGATAAGCGCAGTATAAATAGCTACCAGTAGATGACAGATAGAACATGGACATGACAACAGTGTCCTCCCCCTGCTCCCACAGTCGGCACAGCGATTTCTGTCGTGTTCCACTCCTTCCTGGGACTGTGGGAGCACAGTGGTGCTGGCAGGAGTCGAGCTGACTCCAGGCAAACTCCTCAAGCTGTCCCCAAAACCCCATCCGAGGTGAACGTGCAGGTGAATATTTAGCTGAACAAAGTAATAACCTCAGGGTTAATGAGGACTTGGCATAATTTAAGAGATGGTCATAACTAGGAATCTATGTCATTTGTTCAGTGCTTCAGCGAGATCTCACTTTGGCTCTTTTTTTCCCTAAACCCCTGCAGCACTGTTATCCAGCTCAGGGATAATGGAGGGGATTAAAAATCAGCTCCTCATCTCTTGCTTCACTGTCCTATATCCAAAGCAACAAAATAGGGGCAGGATGTCCAGCTTTGGGAGCCATAATTTCGTTTCACTGGCAAGAGGTCAGGGAAGAGCAGAAAAGGAGTGATAAGAGATGCGGAAAATATGACCTGTAAGGAAGGGTTGTAGGAATTGGGTTTGTTTAGTCTAGAGAAGAAAAGAAGGAGGAAAGATTTGATAAGAGGAAAGATATGACAAAAGTCTTCCAAAATGCAGAAGTTTGTTATAAAGAGAACAATACTCTTGTTGTTCCTTCAGAAATCACCTTATTTGCAGCAAAGACTGGGGCTGAGGCATTAGGAAAATGTCTTTCCTACATCAGGAGTAGGGAAATCCTGGACAGGCAGTTCTGCACTGGGGTTACTGAGGTTATTCAGAACAGGTTATTGAGGCACGTTCCTCTGACAGGCTCCTCCTGGACACTCAGTCCAGGCTGTGCCTTTGGGGATGTGACCGTGTGCAGGTGCCACATTTTGGCACGTGCACATGGACCCCCAGAGCAATGGCAGTGTCCTGGTAAGGAGTGAGCCCTGGCCCAAAGTCAGAAGAGAACTGGCTTGCAGAAGTCAATCCCCAGTCCTGCAGAGCTGCAAATATCTCACGAGGTTCACACAGCCTCAGACTCCACAGGCTTGGCAAAGCCTGCCCAGCCACTCTCCTCACGAGCTGGAAAGAGTCTGGATTCAGCCCTGAGCTGGCAATGTGTTGAAGACACATGGGGCAGAAAAGAAACCAAACTTGCTCTGTTTAGACTGACATTGGCTCCCCACTGTTGACAGCAGTCCAGATTTGGGGTCTGGTCTTTTTTCCATTGAATTCCACAGGGGATTTTTCTGTTGGCATCGGTGGGGGCAGTAACAAGCCATTGTATCTGTCAGTGCAGATTGCCAGTGGAAGACAAACTGGAACTGCTAAGTGCTGTCTGTAATGAGAGATCATTTTTCCCCTCCCTCCTCCTCTCTCTCAAGTCCATTTTCAGACCATAACCACATTTTAATGAATAAAAAGTTGTTGTTTCAAATCCTTGCAGAACTGCAGTCTCTGCCAAGCCTGTTTTTCTTCTGGAAAGACAGATGCATGTGCTCACATTATGGTAGTAGTTTTTTGCATGCCATATATTTTCAGTGATGTTCATGAAACTAGAATTAGTGACACTAATAATGACAAATCAGAGGGCTAATATTGTTTAACCCTGTTAAAGAGTGTTATTACATTTACATGTTCCCACAGAGTAAATGCTGTTCAACTCAGACATATGTCTTGCTATCTGTTTATTTTTATGAATCAGAAATGAATCAGCAGTCAAAGAGTGTCCTGTAGATTTACTTGTCTCATATACCATTTTAGAAGGGGAAAAAACCCCTCTACCAGGGCTCACAGAATCATTCTGTATTCAATAGGGGCATAATAGTACTACCAAATTAATTCTAATCAATAAGAGAGACTATTGCAGGTCTGCACAGACTAACCCCAAAATGCTGGGCCATTGAGGGGCCAGCCTGTGCTCCTGCTGGCGTAACACTCATTGCTATTCTGAGAGTGAAGGTAAAACTACACCTTCACATCTGATCTGCTGTGCAGCTGGCTGGTTTTCACTGTTTGTGAGCAGACACAGAACTGCCTTTCCCTCAAGCCAAGGAGTCTTCCAGGATGCAAAAAGCAAAGGCACAAAGGCACTGCAAAAGCAGTCTGCAGCACTTAGGTTCTATTTGTGGACAAGACCTACAGTAATTTCAGAGCTGAAAAGTGGTTCTCTCTCTGCACTGCACTCAGCAGATAAATAAAATAAAATGACAGTCACTAATACGATGTTTCTATCCTTATCTTTCTTTGGTACTCAGGGACTTTTGAGGAAAGTGTTAGGATCATTGGATAAGACTTTGAGAAGAATCCCCTGCTCTTTGAGTTGTTAGTTCTCTAACATGTCCAGCCCTTATTTGTAAGAAACTGATAACAGGCTTGATAATCTCTACCTTAAAAAAAAATAAAACCAATACACTGCTTCAGAAATTTGACCAAAAAAAGTTATGTAAGAGGTAAGAAAAACATCACACTTTCTTAAAGCATTAGATATTCCAAGAATTACAGGAGGTAATTTAAATTCAACTCAGCCACTACTGTTGCAATATTGAGGTTTTAAAGTCAGTTTATTTATATTTTAACTTTGCAGTTTCCCATAAGGCATGGTCAAAGTCTTTAACAGAATCACTGACATTAGGAATTCTCATCCTCCTTTTCCCTTGCTCCTTATCAAGTGTACTTTGTTTCCTGCAATGGTTTATTGGGACCATCTGCATCTCCTCCTGTTTTCTCTCAGGCATGGAGATAAGATTTCACCTTTGGATGTCTGGTTGAAGTCCAGCTGGCAGTGGGGATGTGTTTGGTGGCGGTGGCTCCGTGCCTGTTGCATGCACGCGCCAGTCTCACATGGTGGCGACAGAAAATCCCACGTGAGAACCACCCTCCGTGTTCAGCACCAGCTTCATTTCCCTCCTCAAGGCCAGGGCCAAGAGCTTTGAATGCAAGTACCTGAAAAACAAACTGCCCCCAGTCCTTATCCCTGTGCTTAAACCAAGGGCCGGGTTTTACAGAGACTGAGCCCTCACTGATGTGATGGCAAGGCCTGGTGGGATGCCAGGGCACCCTTTGCCAAATCAACACCCAAACTGCTCTTCACACTTTTTAAACTGCTTTTGGGACAAATTATGTCCATGAAGCTTCCCCCAACTCCTGTCATTGCTTTCCTCCTTTCTGATCCCACTGCCCAGCCCGAGAGCAGCTGATTGTGTCTGCATCCCCTCAGGATTTCCAGAGCACAAACCCACAGCAGCCATCACCAGGTAACAGCAAAAACAACAGGGCACTTCCACCCAAAGCTGCCCAAGAAGAGGAAATTGCCACAGGAAGAGGTTCCATCTATCCCACACAGCTTGGAGAGCTTTTGGATGTCTGTCCATCCTACCCTTCTCCCCTTTTATTGCTTTCTGCCCTATTCTGTACTTGAACATGAAGTGAAAAACCTTGATTTCAGCCTTTGGCAGGGGTGATTCTCTCACCAAGGCCAGCCCAGCTGGGAAATCTGGTTTCTTTGCAGCCAAGGCCTGGTAAAACACGCCGCAGCAAATAGCTGGAAAGTGAAATCAGCCTCCAGCAGAAGGGGTGGAGGACAGGATGTCCTGGAGCAGGGGGAAGGATGGGAGAGCTCTCCTTCACCATTTATCTAGAAACACTGCAGAAATGTTACAGTCTTTGAAGATAATAGAAGCAAGGACAGTTCCTTTCTTCTCCCTCGCCTCCTCCTTTCCTCCCTTCAGTTTGGAGACATCCACACAGAGGGTCAAGTACCCAGCAAATGAAATATTTTTCAAAAGCTCATTGTAAGCGTTTGCAATGCAGACAAACAATCTCGAGCCTCATTGCACATTCTCCCAAGAAACCAAAGGAACACCTTGTGCACTGTATCTTTTGTTTCTTTCTTTTGTTATTCTATAAATATTTTTATTCTTTTTTATTTAGTATTTCACAAAGCAGAAGAAACTCCTAATCTTTGTTCTGCCTGTTTGATGTTTAGAGAAGCCAAGGAGACAAATCTGTAAACACACTTTCTCTGTTTGTTAGATTTTTTTTTCCTTCTTAAATACAGGCTGCAAGTCTCAGAAAAAGTCAAGGACTCGAGTTTCTCTTTGTTTTGAGTGTCTGGCTGCATCTACTGTGCTAAAGTGTCAGCTCCAGATAAATAAGGGAATGAAAACAGAGAAGGTCTATTTAAGAAAAAACGTCTGTCCTTCAAAGTCTGGAGAGATAGAAGTGGATTTATTGTCCCCTGGGCAACATCCCAGGAATGTTTTGGAACCTTGAGGCAAATTGTGGACACTGGAGCCACAATCTTTAGTGGTTTTGTGTGTCTTTAATACTGCACTGAGATCTGAACTGCTTCAGATCCAGAAAAGTGAAATAGTGGATTAAAACCATAAAGGAAGGGGGCACAAGAAGGTCCTTGCACTGTGGCATACCCCATCCCTTTTCTGGGATATACTGAGGAATGGATGTACAATTTCTGGACCTTGGGCAAAAGTGGGCTTTTCTAAAGCACCTCTGCAGAAATATCACAGCTTATATAATCATTTCAATTAGTGCAGTGCAGTCTTGCTTATTTGGACTCATGTGATTACCTGAGAACCAAGACTGAATTAATTTAAAAGGAAAAAAAAATGTCGGTCTTAGAGCTGTGAGAAAAGTTCAAGGGAAATGTGGACTTCTCCAGTGATTTCCCACAGAAATAGTTGTGATGTGTTCTCTTCCTTCCCAGCTTTTATTTTAACAACGTATGGTGAAGCAGCTCTGCCTCAGTGGGGATGTGCAGGTCTCACTGAGCTGTGCTGGCTCCCTGGGCTGGAGACAGCTCAGAGTATTTTAAAACAACAACATTCATAATTGCACTACATGAGGAATCAAGACTAATACAGAAGAGTTTCCATAACGACAACACCTCGACGTGGTGCAAGCACAAATACCTTACACATCCCAGGGAATGATTCAGTCCCGTGTTGGGTGAAAAACATTCATCCTTTGAAGAACAGACCACTGAAAATGGTGGTGCCTGAGTCATAATTTTGTAGCAGGAAATCTGTTTATGAGAAAAGGCTTCAGAAAATGAATTATTAGAATTTTATTGCTATTTTACCTACCAATGGCTTGTTAGCTACTGTAAAAACTGTCATCCACTTGCTGGCTGATGAGTCCTACAACTCAGCACGTGTAGAAGTGTTTCATCATACAATGTATGGTAACAGAATTGAGCTTTGAGGGGCCCAGCACTGCACACGCAGGAAAAGAAGCAGGAAATTTTGAAAAAACCCATCTTCTAGAGTTAAAGCTAAAGATGACCCTAACATGCAGTAGGAAGGGAAAGAAAACACAAGTCATAGTGGCAAATTACAGATTATTTTCATAAATATGTGCTTTCTTTGAGGGAAAAGTGTAGCTATCAAAAATGATCCAATGAGAGAGATGTAGTGGGAACAAAGATGAGGGGGGATTAGGGCAGGGAGGAGAGGGCAGCAGGGATTTATGGAAAATTATGAGGGTGGACAAAGGGAGGTGGCTCCCCCAGATGATCTAAGACAGACCTGTTCTTCCATTCCCACAGCCAGCAGTGGCAGCTGCCTTCACAAACCCCTTCCTGACTTCCATGCTCCAGTGTTGCTGCAGTGCTCAGATAAAATACCACATTTCAAAAGACCATTTGGCCTTTTGAGGTGTTTGGGGGGTAGGAGTTCTTCCCTTTTTTTTTTTTAATGTGAGACCTTTTGTTGGTGTTCAACATTCTGCTGTCTTTAGAAAGCAGGTAGTCAAACACCACAAAGTTCCTTCCCCTTTCAAGTTTATCCTTCCACCTCCTGGGCTGTAACAAGGTGTGCTGCTCATCACACTGAGCTGCACCAAATATTGCCTTCCACTAAAGAATGATCCAATAGGGCAAACTCCCTTCTCCAACCTCTGCATCTTCATCATTCCTCTTCACTTTGCAAAGTATCAGGCCTTAAGTTTTTTCTAAGTTTCCAAAAGTGTTGTTTTCATGCAGATCCTGCTTTTTTATTTATCCCCAGAACAGTGCTTCATTTTGCTTACAGTCCTTCACTGCTGTCACAAAAAAGAGCTCAAGTGATTTCTGCTGTGCTTGCTTTGATAGTGATATTCAGCAACGACATTCTTTGTGTGAAAGAAACCCAGGAAAAGCAGTTTTTCCTAGCATTATAATTTGTTATAGTTAGGTGTTAAAGTTTTCAGCTGAGCTGCTGGTGATAAACACTGCATATGCTCCGGGCTGCGTAGGTTCCCACCAGATTTTCTTTGTCCAGGTTAGAAACACAGTGGTTTTAGATTCCCATTGCAGCTAATGGAGAGGAAAAGGGTTTTTAGGAGCTGTTATTTATCCCACTTACGCTCCAAATCACTGTGAGGTGTCTCTCTTCACCACTGAGTGCCAAGGGTTCACAGACAGGGCTGACATGGGTACATTTTAGGTGGGGTGGTGCCTGCCCTAAGCTGCTCAACATCTCAACAGAGGAGAAAATAAGTGAATAGGAAAGAAAAGCGAGAACAGGCAAGGAGGCTTGGAGAGATGAGGCACTGCCTGGAAATCACACAAGGCACTATGATGGAAAGAGAACCCAAATCTCTTTATGGAACCCCCTTTTTGTGCACTCTGTACCATGAGGCTTTTTGCTCTGACAGACAAAAAGAATGTGACCCTGTATTTCCTTTTTCTCTTCCCTTCCAGTAGTTGCGTGTTAATTAAGCTCTTACATTTTTCCAGAGCAACTGTAAGACCAGAAACCTCTTAAGTCAGATGGAAAGAACTAAACATTTCAGCCACTGTGAAGCAGCCAGAAAAACAAGCATGTGGGAGAAAAAAAAACATTGTGCAAATAAAATTGCTGAGGGGAATACAAAAATCACATGAGAAGGGCAGATAGGGGCATTGTGTGAAGGATAAGGAAGGGAGTCAGGAACAAGGGAAGGCTTCTAATTTTGCTTTGTAGGCACAGTTGGTGAACCATTTTCATTGCCACTCCTGCCCTGCTCCCCAAGGTTTGTGACACAAACACTTTGTTTTGCACTCTGTGTGAGGGTCCCATGACCTCGGGCAGCCAGGCAGGGGGACAGGAGGGAAGATGGGACTCAGAGGTGGGAGCCTTGCCAAATGGATCCACCACAGACAAAGAAATGAGCTCTCCTGCCCACGGCCGACCTACCTCTAGAGTTTCTTGCCTCTCTGTTCCTTTTGCTCTGGAGCTGCAAATTTCTGCCTAATTCATCGTGCCAAAGGCCAGATTAGCTCTTTGTGTGGCCATGAAGGCAGAAACCTCTAAAAATTATAATCAAGGGCTAAACTGATTATTTTATATGACCTGATCTGTTTTTTAAAATCGCCCTTCCCTAAGCAGACAGTCAGACTAGATGACCCCCACATGTCCCTTCCAGCCTAGTAAAAACTGCAAAGATTCAGGAAAACAACTCTTTTGTCCTGTGGACTACAAAAAGAGCATTTCCAACAGTTTTTCTTTCATTATGAAAAAAAGACCTAGACAACTCTCAGAGGCCCAACAACCCTGAAACAAAAAGAGGGTCTCTACAGACACACCACCAAGCTCTTCAGAGCCAGCTCAGCCTTTCATTCTCTGCCCTTGCTGTGGGATGGCATCCCAGCTTCTCCTCTGAAGAAAGCCAAAGCCAAGTGAAAGATGAGCTGTGAAGGTGCAGACCTTGCTGCTGCTGCTCTCCCACTGCAGTCAAGGAGTGCTGATTGCAACACCAGACCAGTAGAGTTTCTTCACTTGTTTTGAAACTGTCTCAGCTGGGAACACACCCCAGCCTGCTGTGTCATTCCTTGGCTGGGTTTATAAACTGCTCTACTGGGACCTACAGGTGCTCAACACCTCCACAAACTGAGCTGGAACACAGCAGATGTGTGCCAGCTTGTGCACTTGAGGTTGTTTTCCCTTCCAGCTGCTTTGTTTTAAACCCAACCAAGATGGCAATCCCCCAACCCAGCCACAGTGGGGTGACATCAAGGCCCCCCTTAAATGCTGTCTAGTGAGTTAAGTCCTTAAGAACACCTGGAAAAGGATCTCTGCAGCACAGAAGAACAAACTTTGCTCCAAAGAGGTTATCAACGGGACCCCAGGAGAGCAGTCACTGTGAAGCTTTACTTCATTCCAGAAATGTTTTGGAAGCAATTACTTCATCTTGTTCTTTATTCACGGGATTCACTTAACTGATGACATTATAGCTCAGTCCATTAAGTAAATGGGTTATATATTTTCTCCAGGTTTTGAGGAAGTAATGTTGCAGTGTGTGTCACTATCATTGTCAGCAGTCAACAGGGACAGGGACTCTTCATTTGTTTCATGAGGTTTACCTCCGCTGAGATCTTAAATATGAAATATCTGGCTCAGGGTCTTTCATGACGTTTGAGCAGGATTTTAAAAACATAAAAATAAAAACATAAGAAAGCAAGTGTTATTTTCACAAAAATTCCTGGCAGCTGTACCATTTATTATGAGAGGAAAACGGAGCAAGAAAAATTGGCATGTCATTTCTTAAATGAATTTATATCCTCATTTCCTTTAGAAAATGAATCCCTGCTCCATCTAACCATTTTCCATCCGTCTGCAGGGGCAAAGTTTGCAGAGCACAATTGAAATGCTCCGTTCTAGCACAGGCCTGGGTGCCATACATGCCTTTGGTAATCAGATCCTTCCCCACCACTGCTGCCGGTAGCACTTATAAAGGTTTTATTTTCCATTGCAATGGGTCTTAAAAGGCATCAGAAGCTCAGAAAATATTCAGGGACACAAGATCAAAATTCTGGTCACTGGGGCCAAAATGTCCTTCTAGGAGTGCTGCAGGAGCCCATCTGCTGAGAACTGACTCGAGCTGCATTTGTATCCCCGTGCCATGGGGGGAACGTGCCAGGTGTTCCCTTTTCCTTTAGCTGGTTTTTCACCAATATCCCAAGGAGGGGAGGCAGCAGGATGGGGAGGAGATTTGCCAAAAGATAAGAGAATTTGGGAGCCAGTAAAAAGCACTGCTTTCGGGAACTGTCACAGAATGCTGTCACTCAAAAGAAGTTTCGCACAAAATCTCCAAAACAACCTCTTCCTCCTCCACACTCATCCGCCTCCTCTGAGGGGTGGTGGTTAATATACTAAATACAACATAACCACTTGGAAAGCACTTTTCATTTTGAATCACCTCCTTGCTATTTTTGCAGCCAAAAATACAGACTGGTGGAGCTGATGTCATTAATCTGGTACGCACAGGAACAACTTGGGGAGCCGGGGTTGGAATTCTGAGGAAAAGGAGGCTCCTGGGAAGTGTCTTCTGGGGAAGTCAGGATTACAAGCAGTGCAAATGCATCACAGCCAAGGAAAGGAAGGAAAAAGAGGGTAATAGCACTGTAACATCATTTCTGGTTGTCTCCAGTTTGTGTTTTAAACCAATATCAAATTAGGAAAAAGGAAAGGAGGAAAAAAGGGGAAACATTTCATTTCCCCCAGCATAAAATGTTTTGTTTTGGATACAGACTTTTTATTCTCTTTGTCTAAAATCTTAAAAAATACCCAGGAAAGAAATTAAAACCCCCAGAGTTAATTCAAAATGAAAAATCAAAGGCTCCTGTTTCAGCAAAAAGCTCGCTGGGACTGGGTGGCAGACAGGGTGGGAACGCCAGACATCAGTGCCTGGAAGCCTGACAAACACAAGGGAGGGCCTGAACGCAACAAAGCTGGGACACAAAACCCACAGAATCTCCTGATGATTTGGGTCAACATATGGCTCAACACAACATCTTTGGCCAACCTCGACGTGTTTCGGTCTCCGGGGGAGCGCGTGCGATTTTCTCACATCAGAGAGGAGAGCGCTGAGGGCACTGGGGAAGGAAAACCTGCTCTCATGGTGCCTGGTTCGTGTTCTGTAGAAATGGGGTGCTCAAGGGCCGCTTACCCGAGCAGCACCCGGCCCACAGCTCCCCTGGATCTGCTTGGAGCTCAGAGGGAGCGTCCTGATGGGTGTTTCGGGTGCTGCATGGGAAAGCAGCACCACTGGTGGGTGTCAGGGGGTCCCCAGTCAGGACAGTGTGGGTGACACATTTCCCCTGCCAGGCTGCTGGGTCTGCACGGTGGCTGAGTGCAGGCTGGTGTCAATGGGACTATTATGATTTCACCCAGCCTTGCCGCTCTGGCTGCAGTTTCCCTGATTCCCTGAACAGCAGGGAAGGTCTAGACTGGAGCTGCAGAGATTTCCACATACACAACACACAGACAAACACTTTTTTCCCTCCTGTCCTGCCAGTTTCACCAACCATGAGAGCAATCCACAAAGCACATGAAGGCTCTTTTCCCTGACCTGCTTGGCTGGCTTTTCTTAGCTGGTCTGAATGGCTCTGCAAACCTAAACATGAGCACACAGAACATTTGAGCCTCTTGCAGAAGAGTTAAACTCTGGGAGAGAAGAAATGTTGGTATCAAAGGAGCAGAGAAAAACAAATACGTCCGTGCTAAGGGAGAGAGTAACTGTGGGATGGAGAGGGACAGTTCAAGGCTGGGACTAGATATGCAAGAACAGAAACTTGCCCAAACACCAGTTGTTTTTTCTAAACAGGAGACAAATGTCTGCACTTGTATCTGAGCTCTCCTCCTGTCCCTCTCACGAGACAAGGGACAGACAAACACACCAGGGCCAAAGCCTCCAAACACAGGGCACTGCCAGGGCACACAGCCCCACACAGGTCCCAGAGCTCTGTGCTGCTGCTCCCCTGCCATCCCTGCAGCACAGCATGGGAAGGAGCTGCACTCAGGGGCAATGTATTCATCCAGAAGAGAACGCAGCACTGACTCTGCTCTGTGCTGGGTTGGGATCCATCCCTTTTGCACCACAGGAGCAGACAAAAATTATTCAAGCATTACAAGGCCTGCACAGTAGTCCCTGTGGGCAGACGTTCTCCTGCTGTGTACTTTGTGTCTGCACTGGTGAACCAGAAGCATTTGAGAGCTCTCAGTTGTGCTCTCAGCTCCCTCCTCACCCAGGGTCAGGACAAACTCTGAGTCTGCACAGCAACTGCTTCCCCCAGGAAGGGAACCAAAGGGAAGACAAGCCACAGGGGAGAGGTGGGCCAGGTGGGAGCAGAACTGCTGCATTCGGGTCCTTGAGCAAAGCGTCTCAGTCTGGTGAGCTTTAGCTGGGCTCTGCACACAGAGTGCCCCCTGCACAGAATGAGCACAGCCAGATGTGATAACCTGAGCCCTGGCACTGCTGGCCTGGATGGTCAGGCTGAACCATCAGTGAGCTGCTGAGGCTGCTCCAGCTCCAGGGGCTCCCAGCATCCCAGCGAGAGGCCACGGAGCTGCTCTGCCAGGAGGAATGAGGATCCCAGGGATGTGAGCCCTGCCAGGGCCTGGAGCAGCCCTGGCACTGCACCCTCTGGTACACGGTGTGGGACTGGGCACCCAGGTGGTGCTGCTGGCTCACTGCTCCAGGGACTGCTAAAAAACCCCAAAAGACAAACAGAACAAGCAGCAAGGTCAGAGGCAGCCAAAGCAGGTTCCTGTACCCACAAACAGTCTATGAAACACAGCCATGACCAGAGGCATTTTCAACAGATGATACCATGTCAGCAGACTTGGCTGCTTTTAAGGTAATTTCCTTAGAAAGGGATGATTTTGGTGTAGGCAACAACACAAACAATTTGAAAATAATCTGACTTTTATCAACGTCAAGGTTTAAAAAGAAAATAAAACAAGGGAAAGGACAAACACTCCATGCACAGACGAGAGGACCTTCAGGAGGAATGCAAACAACAGCTGCATTTGTTTGTGTTCGATTTCCAATTTTTCTAAAGAAAAAGTAGGCATGTAAGAGTGAATCTTATTAATTAAATATTGATTCAAAATAATAATACACTGTAGTAGGAATAAACCATTTAATCTCCTGTTGCCACTGCTTTTAATGAAGTACTTTTCTGTTTTCAGACTCTGAAGTACAAAAGCAGAAATCAAAGATTTCTTCTCCCTGCCCTACTTGGTGTGCCATTCCAGTCCAGTGCAGTTGTTCCAGTTATTCTTAAAATATTCTTAAAAACAAATCAAAATCCCTTCAGGAAATGAAAGTTAAAAGAATACTTGTTTCTTTTAATGATCCCTCCTTTCTGATAGGTTCAACATGTTTGTGTCAGGTGTTATAGTTGGCATCAGTTGCCATTGTATTGGTGAGTATTTGCTTTTCTATTTCAGTTTGCACAATCCCTATCTCACAATGGGCCATGCCAACAATTTCCATGCTGGAAAACACAGAAATAAACACAGGAACAACTGTTCTGCATTACTGCATAGCGACCAGAGAAAATTATTTTCCCCCCCTATTCTTTCCTAATGACTCACACCTTCTAAAATCACATAATCTAAATTCCATGTAACCTGCTTTTTCTCTTGAAGTTACTTCTCTCTTTTTCCCTCTCCAACTAACCAATGTAGTAAGAAAAAATTTGCATCTTGGTCCTTCTTATTCTCTTTGATAAAAATGATCTGATCTCCATGAGGTGCGATGGAGAAAACCTCCAAAGGTTTAAATTCATTTATTTGAAGCTTAGCTGAACCTTTAAACATCCCACCCTTCTGCCTAATCCCTCAACAAGCTCACATTTCCCCTTTGCTCTCCATGGGCTTGCCTGCAGGGAAATACCTTCCCAGAACAGCTGTACTAGAATAATTAATCCACTACAGATAGGCCAGTAAAATATTCTGCCTGGATATTGCTCTGGAATAAAACTGATTTTCTGGAAGCATGTCTTTGTGCAGCCATGGCTTTTATTCCAGGATCCATGGAGGGGTTTATGCAGGTGCAGGTGGCACAGGGCAGGTATTGGGCCACAATTATGCTGGGACATTTCCCTGCA
Source organism: Pyrgilauda ruficollis (assembly GCF_017590135.1). Classification (NCBI taxonomy): domain Eukaryota; kingdom Metazoa; phylum Chordata; class Aves; order Passeriformes; family Passeridae; genus Pyrgilauda; species Pyrgilauda ruficollis. The sequence continues at coordinate 3,425,736 of NW_024526044.1, read as the reverse complement.
CACTGGGAAGGACAATCCACCCAGTGAGGGTTTGAGAGAGTGAACTGCAAGAACATTCTGGGATTAGAACTGGGGGTGTTCTCCTCCTCCCTGGATACTGGGATTACAACTGGGGCCATTCTCTTCCTCCATCACCTCTGCCTTTTGGCAAGTTCTTCTCACCCTCTTGCTTTGGTTTCTATCTTTTTAGTAGAAATCTAATACTGCTTTGGGGATTAATTAATTGATGAATATAGAGAGCCTGAAAAGTGTAAAGCACTACACAGGAGTTAAGTGTTATAATTAGGAGCAATTCTGATCTTGATTACAATGAGGTAAAGCTGGAAGTCCTATACCACAGAAAGATTTTAACTGATAAAAAAAAAAAAAAGATCAGAATCAGGGTCTTATGATTTTAAATGTAAACTTGGGCAGATTCCCTGCTGAGTTACATCTGCAACTGTAATAAGATCAAGGAACATGACAACTTGTCATTTCAGTAACAGATATAGGGAGAATGCCCTTTAAAAAAATTAAACAGGAAGGAAATTTTTAAAGTGTTTTCTTTGGCTCTGAAACATATGCCCAGGGAGAAACTGTTCTCAGCAATGCAGTGGATCTTGAAATATTTACTGGGTCTGGCATTTAACATAATCTTTCTTGTATAAACGATATAGAAAAAACACATATTATCTTAGACTGCAATCTAGTGTGAAGATGAGATGATATTTTAATAGAGCTGCATTCATCAGCTGTAACAAGAGAGGAAATGTGCTCCAATCCAACATGCCCTGTGGGCAATGTAAATAACAGTGACTTCGACCATCAGATAAGTGCAGCAAGGGGAGGCAGGCAGAGGGACAGAGACCTGCCAGGGAGGGAAGGCAGAGTGGGCAGGGGATCTTCCTCTGGCCAGGGAGGGAAGGAGGGAAGGCAGAGTGGGCAGGGGATCTTCCTCTGGCCAGGTGTGGCACCCAGTGCCCCTCACACCAGGATCCCAGCCACTCACTCCACTCATCCCAAGGGTCCTCCTGGAAACCTGAATTTCTCACTTGGCTTGCACTGGGATTTGCCATGTCTAGTCTGTGACACCACTATTTTCAGAAGTAATTAAACTTTTAATTATGCTTCTTAATAGGCTGTAGCTACTGCTTTGCAGTTCTGTTTCTGTCCCTGTTGGATGCCCACGGAGCAGTGCCATGAAGCTCCAACTGCTCTTCCAGGGGGGTCAGGGTGTGCCCAGCTGAGCTTACAGCCACTGGAATCACACTGGGCAGTACCTGTCAGAGCCACAGGAACATCCCTTCAGGATTTTTCCAACACAAGTTTGGAGAAAGAACAGTAAAGACTGAAAGGCTCAGATACTCAAGCATTTTCAAACTTGCAGACAGATTTATTCCTGGGAACAATATCCCAACTTTCCTTCAAACCAGGTCTTCAGGTACACTGGTAATTGTAGGAAAAAAGGGAAAGTCATCATATACAGGCAGTAAAACTGCAATATACACTCTCCAGAGAGGACTTGTGCTAGAGAACATGTATTGAAAATCATCAGAGAAAGACAGTGAATTATTTGTGACCTTGGACAAGATGTTTAATGTCTTACTAGTTCAGACAGGCAGAGTCACACTCACACCAAAACCTCAACATCCTCCCCAGCTTCCCTCTGTACAGAAGGGGACAGGGCTGTGAAAGAATGACTGAGTGTACACGTTTGAAACAGATTCTAAGGAAGGAGGGGTCTAAATAAAACATCAAGAAGTTAAAAGGCAGCTCATTGTTTGACTTGTCTTCAGACAGGATAGCTGAGCAAGATGCAGCTGGATCCCTCAAGCTTTTGGCATTCAGAGGACCCCTGACCTTCCCAAAGCAGTCCCAAGACTCCCTTGCACCCATTTGCAGAGAAAACAAAAGACCCTGAACACTGACTGCTCATTGATTTGCATTTCTTTTCCTGGAGCTTGCCAGCTTGTCTTCCCCTTGAGTGGGAAGACAGGCAAGGTTTTTATTATTTTCCAGTCATTGCTTGATGCACCTGCTGCAGGGGCCATGGGCACATGATGGAGCACAAGCTGAACATCACTGAGCTCTGATGTCCATCAGTGTCAGGAGCTGTGGCTGTTCTCAGTCATTCTCTCAGACAGCCTTCACTCCACATTTCAGATGTACAGCAAACACCGAACACCTACAGCAGGGCTGATACTGCCCTCCTGAACCTTCTGCAACCTAAATCTCCACCAGGCATCAAAAACCTGCCGTGAGAGTGGCTGCCCCTGAGGCTGTGCTGTTCTGACCCAGTTCACAAGGGCTGAATGGGCTCAAAGGCTTCTTCCCTTTTCCCTGCCCTGGGACAGTCAGCAGCCAGAGCACTGCCAAGCATGGTTTAGCTTTAGCTTGAACATTAATCATCCAGTTGGGACTGTCCTTCCCTCCTGGCACAGCAAAGCTCTGCCCACATGCCCTGCCACCCTGTCCCCAGGCACTGCCACTCCTCAGCAGCAGGGACTGCTGAAGTCCCACCTCTCCAGCCCCATCCCAGGACTTCTCCCTTGACCTGCACCACCAACCAGGTACCAAAATGCAGCTCTGAGGGGCTGTGATTGCTCTTCCAATGACCACCAGCACTTCAGCAACTCAGGTACCCATTTTCAGACTGCTGCTAATTGCTGCTAATGTGTGGACACTGCAGCCCAGCTGGATACACAGCCAGGGGACAGAGGGCAATGCCTCCATTACACATCCTAAATTCATCTCGCTTTTTAAAGCAAGGTCTGAACCTCCAAGGTTTTGACTTCTTCAGATTCTCTTGTTATGAAGTTATGAGAAAACATTTGTGGTCGGGTGATTTCCTTTTGCCCTAGACAGCTGTCAAGAGCAGCAGAATGGCCCAAGGCAAAATGTGATGTGGGTGTAAGAAGTGTCTTAAGCCAATAAGTTAAAGCGATGGCTTAGAAAGCCAGGGGAAAAAATGAGCCAATAATTGCTGAAAATCTTCCTATTCTGCTGCGTTTATTTAGTCAAATTCAGTGGCCCCTCTCCAGGCCTTCAGCCTTCTCCACGCCTTGGAAAAAGAACCTTATTAATCATTTTGCTTCTATTGTTTAATTATCCTGAGCATCAGCAGATCAGATCAACGCTTGGCTCTTGCACACAAATCCCAGCCCTCTGAGACTGCAGCATCCCAGCAGCTCCCACTCCATGGATAGCAGAGGCCAGAGCACTGAAAGTGTTTGCTGCCCTTATGTTGTTTGGAGTAAAGAGGGATTAAAAATTACACCCTGCCAGGGCTGCTGGAAGACTCATTTGATGAGCAGTCTCCATAGAGAATGGATGAAAACTCTCCACCAAATGTTAAAGGAAAAGGAGATGGAAAAATGGATTAGCAACTCAGAGACAATCACCACAGATCGTGTTTGTTCTTTTGGAAAAAAAAAAAATCAGTTTTAATGAACACATGCACATCTCATCTCCAAAAAAAATTACCAACTGAAGGAAAATCTGTTTGAACAGTCACGGCTTTTAGTGGTATTGGGGGAAGGAGAGGAGTCCTGGCTGCCAAATTGAAAAGTTGGGGGGCAACAGGACAGGAGGGAAGGGGCATTCAGAGTTAATCCAACATTTTTTGCCAGCAGCAGTGCCAGGGAAGAGTCCCTGGCTCTGGGCAAAGCTCCACCCCTGGCTGTGCACAAACATGAACCCACACAGTGTCAAAGTGGCTGTGTTTGGATTGACAGAGGCTGTGGTTCAGGGCTGCCCTGGGGGCCTGGGCAGTGCCTGCCCACACAAGATGGGGTTCCAGTTTATTATTATTATTAGTTATAACAAGAGCAGATTTATTTTTTTTTAATATCTACATAAAGACTCTTAAAGTCCAGCTTTTGCTTCCCCTGCTAAATGACTATGCACTGACCTGTCTCTCTTTGGGGGCCTCAGTCTGAGTCTTTCATGAGGCATTCACTGAATAAGGCTGCTTGGTTATCAGGTAATATTTTTTACTAAGACTGAATCTTTATTTAATAGGCAGAGTCTTCCATTGATTCATGCAGCCAGCAATGGTGACTAAGAGAGCTGTGAATCATTGACACCTGTTGGGTTTGAGGTTTCTTTTCACTCTTTACAACCTCTTCCTTCTGCTCTCCTTAAACACACATTTTTTTCTTTTTTTTTTTTTCTTTTTCTTCTTTTTTTTTTTTTTAATACAAAAGAATAAAACAAGAAGGCTACTTTTTGGCAGTATCTCCACAATTGTAGTAAAATCTTAATACATGCCATACGTGCAGCTATTTTGGACTCATCTGCAAATCCCTAAAGCCATCCTATTTACCTTTGTTTTTTTTTTAATCAGAGAGGATATATGAGGTGAAGTCAAGCATATGGGCTACAAGACAACAGTGTATGACTCATGACAGCCACTCAAAATTTAGCTATTCCTTGGCCACCTGTACATATACAATCCCCTGCCTAGGAAAGATTCACCGTTACCTTTAGCAGGGGTCTCACCCCTTGATGACCCTTCAGGAGCTGTGTATGGCAGGCAGTGAAAGCCCAGACCTCCCTCTCCCTGGGGAGCCTCCCTGGCCCTTCAAACCAGCTTTGTTGCTCTCACCTTCCCTAATCACCCTCCTGCCCAAGGAGATTATGAGCATCAGGCATGAAGCCATGGCCTCGTTAAATCAAACCTGACTTTTACTGTTGGTGTCAGTGGGGCCAGGGGTTCATTACAGGCCCTGTTTCCCAGGCTTGACTAACAACAGACAGCTTCACCTGGATAAAGCTGGGTGATTCCAGGATTTAATTCATTAGTGGGTCATGATTCCACACTACTGATTGCTTCTGTGGAACTGTAAGACAAATAAAACCTAAATATTTGAAATTCAAGCTCTAAGGCCACTCTGACCAAAATCACTATTTCTTTTTTTTTTTTTTTTTTTTTTTCCCTTTATCCTTTCCTTCACAATCCACCCTTAAAATCTTTTTCCCTTGGAGCCTGTCAAAGCTGCCTCCCCAGGGCTCTCCCCTATTGTGTCTGTCCTCATGCAGTCCCTTTGTAATAGCCAAGCTGTGCAGTTGATGCTCAGGCTGAATCAGAAAGCAGGTCTGTGTCTGATCTGCAAACATACCTCCAGCCTTATTTCTCTTAATGTATTCCAGTCTATGCCTCATAGTTAAAATCTTCAATTCTACCACTCTCTCCTTTTCACATGCCTGTTTTATTTGCACAGTCATTTCACAGTCCAGTTGTTCTTTCTGGTCAGGTGGCCTATAAAATATTTCTATTACCAGTTTACTCTCTGAAACACCTCCAACTGCAGCCCATAATGACACAGCAGCCCCATTCCAGCCTCTCTCAGATCCCCACTTTCAAAGGCTAATAAATCCTTTTCTTTCTCAAATAGCTCTCTCTCCTCTCATTCTTTTCTCTTGCTCCCCAAACAATCTAAACAATCTCTACTCTTTAATGTTAATACCTCTGTTATCTTCTAAGGAAACTGCAGCTCCATCCATACCTATTTCCCAATGGGCAATGCCCACGTGCACAGCCCAGCTCTTGGTATCCTGTGATTGTCCTCCTCCTCCTCCTCCTCCTCCTCCTCCCATTCCCTGCACAAATAAAACCTTCTCCTGACCCCATCTGGGAGTGACACCTTGCTGTTCTGAGCTGGGCAAGCAGGGCTGGTTCTTAATTCTCTCCATCACCCTGCAAGTCTTCCCTTCACCAACTGCTTCCAATTTGTCTGGAAGGGATGATCTGGTTGGAGGCAGGGATTTCTACTTTTTCATGCATTTCTTCCACTGTATCCCATACACACATTTAACTGAATTCCCCACTCTTATTGCACAGACTACCCTTCCATCTGCATTGTGCTGGGAAGATGAACTCAGTGCTTGGGGTTGAAGCTGTCCTTGAGGTTTCCACTCTGCACCTTGACCTCCAAAGCCTGAAATTCCTCCAGCTGCATTTCCTTAGCACACATTTCTGCCTCCTCCTCCTGTGCAAACCCTGTGCAAGGACACTGCAGCACTGACCCTGGGCTGTGCACTGCCCTCCTGTTTGGCCTGCCAGGAGCTCCACATGGGGTGTCCTCAGCAAGGTTTTCTGAGACAGCCAAATGAGGCACAGAGCTTCCCAAATGGAGCTCAGAATGTCCCTGGAAGCTGGGATGTCCATGTTCTTTTGTCATCACTGATATGTGAAACCATGGGAAACAGCAAATCCCCTCACACTGGGGAAAAACAGGAGCCAGGAGTGGCTTAGGGCTTGCTCTCATGTGCCAAGGTGTTTTTAAGCATCAAGCCAAAATTTGAGGAAATTTACTCTACACTAAACTTAACTATGTTAAATAGGAAATTTGGCCTCAAAATTATTTGGTCCTAAGGCGACTGTAAAATGGGATTTAAATGCATTTAAATGATCTTGAGAAGAGCTTGGGAGAGATGCAGAGGGGTAGAGCCAGCACAGTTCACAGCACCCAGCAATCCACCCTGCTCCAACTTCTCATTTGCCAAAAAGGAAGAGAAAAGCAATTTCCTTTCTTTTTCTCTTCTGCAGCCCTGTGACTGGAATCTGCAAAGAGCCCTGTGGGGTCCCCTGTGATCCAGGGAATCAGCTGCATTCAGCACCACAGGAAAGCTCTGTTAATGCAATGGTTATTACTGATCCAGGCACCCACACCCACCACTGTCCTACCAAACACATCCAACCAAGCAGCCAAATGTCCCCAATGAGCCTGTGATGCTTCTAGAAAGCACAAAACCCAGGTGATACTCCAGGATCTCGAGGAGCATGGCCCTGCAGGAGCTCTCTGAAACACCCTTGGCTGGAGCAGCTGTTCTCCAGGGCTGTGACTGGAGGGAGGACTGGAATTACCAGCCTCTTGGCCCACTTGTGAGCAGCTGGGAACATCCAGAGCACATCTCTTCCTGTAAATCTTGGGAAAACTCCCGTTGTGGTTTCCCCATCCCTGGTGTTGACACATGTCCTTGGGCCTTAGAGCAGTTGGACTTGGTCTTAACTGGGTCAGATGGATCCCACTTTTGCCCTGAGTCCATTAGCGTAACACTTTAGTCTCTCCTCTTGCAACTTCCAGTTGACATTCCTGAAGTTCTGGGAATCTGTTTTCCTTGTAAGCCCAAAAAAAGGCTTGGAAGAAATGTAGAAGTTTCAGTAGAAGTTGTCTTAGGTAAGGACTGATTTGTGCCTCCCATGGGCACATGTGTTAGGGGTCAAATACAAGGCAGGGAGTTAAGAGCTCTTAAAGGTTTGATCCTGATCCTGACACTGATTTTATATGTGACCAAAACCAATTAATTTTACCTCTTTAGCTACAATTTTTGTCATCTGGAAAACTGTCTACTAAAGATAATCCAAACCCACACATTTTCTGATATTGAATTTTTCATGACAATCAAGGATCCTCTCAGGTAGAAGGGTGAGTTTATTAGCAGCTATCTTGTCACCCAATAAAGTAAAATTATTAAAATGTGTTTCTTCTGTCCCAACCAGAAGTTTCTGCTGTCATTGACAAGAACAGAGGCAATACACCAGGAGGGGTCATGGAGCTCCAGTGCCCTACAGCGTCCCCACAGCTTTGTGTGACACGAGGAGGTGAACTCGGGCTGGTCCCAGACACAGCATCTCCCTTCCCAGCTCACTGCACAGCCTGTCTCCATTCCAGAGCACTGAACCACAGCTCAGCTGCTGGAAGGAGTTGCCCCAGGACACTGCCAGGAGGAGGTGCAGGGCTGAGCATCTCTGCCCGCTCCGTGCCCTGCTCTTTGCCCTTCTCTTGTGCAAGGGGTACAGTTTGCTGAAAAGCACAGCACGGTCCTGCTGGGCAGGAATTCTGTGCAGGGACCCCAGCATTTGTGGAACACATGATACAGACACAGCTTTACTAGGTAAATGATCCAGTTAAACAAGGTAAATCAACAATGAGGGAGAGGATGAGAAAATTATATTGACTGTAATGTTTACAAACACTCGTCACCTTCCAACTCAGTGATGAATTGGTAATGGTTTTGCTGGAAGAAAAGATCCCTCTCGCTTTAAAGACAGCTATTTGATGAGACACGAGGGAGACAATTAAACATTTAATTCAGTTTGACCTGCTCTGTCATTACAGCTCTTTGTTTCCCATCTCTTTCTTTTCCTCTGACCTTTAGGATGTGATACTTGGTGGGTTGTTTTTTTATTTTTTTATTTTATTTCATTTTATTTTTGACCAGGTCATATCAAACAGATCCTGTTTCCCCAAGATAACATGAACACAGAATATTAATGCAGCCTCCCCCTATTGTGTCCCTGTGCCTCCCTTCCCCCTGTGCCCCCAGCCCACACCCCACACACCCCCTGCCTCACGCTCATTTGCACAAAAGCACACCGAGTCCCCTCTCAGCAGCCCACCTTGAACAAAACACTCCAGGACTCTCGAAACAGCAGAAGTGCTAATCAAGCAGGGCCCTGTGCTCTGTGCTTCTGCAGTGGTTGCCTGGCATAGAAATGGGCTGTCTGGCCGCAGCTATGAGGTAACGTCTGGCTTTTTTGCCAAGCTGCAGAACTAGTCAGACACTCCCTGGAACAACATTTCTTCAGGAAAAAAAAAAAAAAAAAGTTAGGCAAGAAATGATCTTCCAGAAACTTCCTTGCATCTTTCTGTGTGCGGGGATTTTTTTTTTCTTCTTTTTGGAAAAGTTATATAACCAAATTACTTAGAATGCAACGGGTTTCATCAGCTGATTTTTGGGCAGTAATCTTATGAAACTGATTTCTCACACTTACTAGGCAAACTGGAAATTTGGAAAGGGGAAAGAACACACATACTCAAAATATATACACACACAGATGTACCCCACTCTTTTTCCTGCAACACTGTCTAGATCCACCAGCTATTTTTGGATGCAACCTGAAATAGAGCAATACAAATTCAAGCCAGGCAGCGCTAACCTGCATCTGCAGCATCTTTTTTGCAGTGACACTGATTAATCTAATTAACCACTTAGAGGAATTTTTTCACACTGCAGCAGCAGCCCTTCTATTTCCTGTATAAATTCATTATTTACTGATGTTGCATAGTATTCTTAATTCAGTGTATTCTCCTTTTTATAGCAGCACCGGCAATTTGATTTTTTTTTTTCCCTGAAGGACAGAAAATACACAGTTCATTTTTCTGCAGTGAAGGTTGAGAAACAATCTGAACTGAAGAGACACGGCTGTTGCTCTGGAGGTTCAAACAAACAACACCTCTTGTATTAAACACTGTCTACATGTATCAGTCAGAAATTTAGACTTGTCCCAAGGTGACACACTTGGAAGAGTTAATTCCTGAGAAGCAGCAGCTTTGGAAAGGTGCAGGAAGGAATGTCTTGTCCTCAGGGCAGCAGCAGCCAATGGAGCCGGGTGCCGGTGATGTAATGCCTCAAACCTGGTGCATCATTGGTTCTGCAGATATTAGACTTGATATGATTTTGGAGAGTTTGGCGAGAGGAATTTTTGCAGAGGAGCCTGTAAATTTCCCTGCACCAAGGACATTTCGATTCAATCCCTCAGTGCTCCTCAGCTGGGGAGAAGTTTGCTCTAACAGCACTTCTGTCCTGAGTCTTCCTGGTGCTGTTTAGCTGTTCTGTATTCTGCTATCTGGGAGGCATTTCTCTGAAGTCAGACTGTGCTGGAATCACTTCTCCAGCCAGCCCATGAAATTGAAATGAATTTTTAATAAAAAGCAGTTGTTTTTTCTCTGACTCACCTCTGAACTCTTAATTGTTTCAGGCACCAACTTCCATTCCCCCAGCTTCTATTACCTTCCTGGGGTTTTCATCTGCCCAGTCTTATTTCTTTAGCTGATTGCTGCATGAGGAGATGGCTGACGATGTTTTAAATGAGCCTCACCAGTCCGGGCTTGCTCTGGAGGAATCTGCTCAGAGCACCTCGGTGTCAGTGAGCTCAGAACACGTCGGGCTCCTGCTGCAGGACTCGCTGCAGCTGCAGCCCCGGAGCTGCTGGACCACTCCAGCAGTTTGTTTGAACTTCAGCCACGATTCAGCCACAGAACCCTCTGAGAGTCTCATCCTTTTTCCTCATCCTCCCCTAAATGAAATAAAGATTCTCACAAAACCTACAGGGGCGATTAAAGCCTCTGTCCAAGCAGGGAAGAGGAAGCAGGAGCTGCAGGAGATGTTCAGAGCTGGGGATGCAGGAACTGGCGATGCTGAGGTCAGGCAGCAGCGCAGGAAGCCCAGCCCAGCCCCCAGAGCTCTGGAATCTCTGAGCAGAGCAGCTTCCCCTCCTTCCCCTGGGCACCCCGAGGAGCCCTGCCAGGTGCCAGAGGCCAAAGATCACACAAGAGCTGTGGAGAGCAGAGTTGTTCCAAGATGCAAATGACTTAGCACTTCTGAGGTTTGCTCTTTTTCCAAACAAGAACAAAAACCTTAAAATCCTGAAATTCCCTGAAAACTATGGATAATTTTTTGGTCAGGTTTTTGCATTTATTTCAGTAAACCCAAAATGTACGTTTTGATGCAAACTTTCAAAAATATTTAGAAAAAAATATGTGATTTAGTCTGGAGAAAATAAAAGGGGAAATAATTAATTCCAGAAATGAAACTTTTCCTATTGCATCCCATTTCTGCCTGAAATAAAATAAAACTTTCAATGAAACTGGGTCAGGTTAGTGGTTTGTTTGAATACATACCTTCCCTAGGCCAAATACTTCCATTTTTTGGACAAGAAGAGCACAGGGATGAACTGAAACAAACTTTGCACATCCTCTCCTTGTGCTGTGCAGTCTCAGTTACATCTACACAGGGATTGCCCCTGGTCTACCACTGTCTTCTGTGCCTGTGTAACAGCCTTAGAAACCATTCAGAGAATGAGGTCTAAAACTAACCTAGAGAGTCTGTTCCATCACCTAACTCTCCTAATAAGCAGAAAGCTTTTCCTAATAGCCAATCTAATTTTTTCCCCAGCAAATTAAGCTGATTTCTTCCTAATCTGATGTTCCAGCTCCAGTGGAGAAGGGAAATAACTAACCATCACCCTCTTTAAATCAACCTTCTCCATAGCACTAGGCTGTTATCATGCCCACCCTTAATCTTTTGCCCCACACAAAACCAATCTTTTTTTCAATCCTTTCTTCTTACTCTTACTGGTATTTAATTTCAGCTATTCCTGTTGTGCCTTCCTTGGGCTACCTGTTCATTTGTGCTGGCTCTTCAGTATGGTACAAAGTCTCTTAAATGTTGATAAGAGTGTTGTCATTGCATAGTAGAGAAGGGAGAGATTTCGTATCAACCCAGGGAAACAAGAGGAATGAAGAGCACAGCTGAGCACTGTTCCAGTGCATTGCACACTGTGGCTGGGTGAAGTGCTACCAGGTAATTTCATTGTTCTGCATGCATGGGATGCAGTCTGTCCCTGCTCATCTCAATCATCCCTCCCAGCTGAAACCTCTGTTTGCATCTGTACCAAGCTGGTAGGAATTTGCTGCCACTGGAGAACAACGATTTGTGATTGGTTTCTTTGCTCTACTGAGCAAAAGGAGGTTTTGTTTTGCTGCCTTGATGGAAGCAGAGCTGCATCATTTCACTGCTGCCTCAGCACAGGTGTGAGAAGCTACTGTACAATCAGACAAGTTTGAATCTGAAAATGTCCCTAAAAAGCCCCACTGAGCAATCTGGTCCAACACTGTGCTCATGGACTTTGACAAGGGACGTTGGAATGCAATGGCAGTGACATCTCTGTTCTGTGAGGCAGTCACCTCTCCAAGCAGCAGCAGTGCCTTCTGCCTTCCAGGGCTTTCCAGCTCTCAAAGACACATTTTGTGCTGGCTTTGGAAAATCACTCTTGCCACAAAGACTGAGCTGTGCTGGAGCTCCTGCTCTCCCTGCACAGAGAACTCAGGGGTGGCTGTGCAGGGTGTTTGCTGGGTGGTTCACAGAAATGCAACTCACTTGTGACAGCTTCCCAAACCTCTGAAATAACAATGACAGCTCTGGTTGGAGGGGTCTCGTGCTGCTTTGCTGAAGAGAGTCCTTCCATTTACTTGAGGAAGTTTGAGAGGGAGCTGTTGGTCTAGAAGGTATCTTCTGCAGCAGCAGCCAGCAAAACACAGGGAATGTACATGAACATGGGAATAAAAGCGAATGGGCAATTTGAAAATGTGACTGTTTCCAAATCCCCTTCTCATGTGGCACTGGAGGACAACTGATGGCAACACAAAATGCCCTACCAAGGACTTGTTCTTCCACAGTGTATTTGGAAAGCCACACAAAGGAACCATGCAGAGCTGTCAGCCTGCTCCCAACCCTCTCCAGCCTCGTCCCAAAGGTGCCCGAAGAGATCTGCAGGTGGCTTAGGGTGACACACAAACCCTGCAGCAGCCCCTGGAGCTGGCCAGCCCCATCCTGAAATCCATTCCTGCACTTCTGGTGTTGGCAGTGCCAGCAGCCCCTCCAGGAGGACACCCCAATTTCAGATGTTGAGATCTTTCACTGCCACCATCTTTCTTTACAAATTGCTCACATTTGAGAATAGAAAAATTCCACTCCACAGGACATAGAGTGTCAATTTAAGTGTTAATTATATTTGCATATCAGAACATAAGCTCCAGTTTGTAAGAACATGGGTGTCCTTAAAGTATGTTGTAATAAAAAATTGAAAACAGCTAGTGTTCTTGAATCAATTTTCACATTTATAACTTTAAAGAATAGTTCCCTCTTCTATCTCATTTTGTCAGCTCTGTATGGCTTTGTGCTTGCCTTGTCATTTCATCAAAAATATGTCAGTCTGCAATTTGCAATGTTTCTTTCAATTAAAAACAAAATGCCCCAAAATAACAACAATGAAAACAACAACAACAAACCAGAAGCAAAGTCTCAATGATGTATTAAACTATGTAGGAATAGCAATTTGAAAAAATACGTATAATTTATTGTATCAACTATAAAGAAAACTGTAAAGATTCAAACTATAATTGTGAAGATAATATCCTACTGCTATTAATGGCTGCTGCTGGTGGCATATACATTACTTCTAATTTTCACAGCTCATTTGCATCATAAATGAAACACAGAGAGTCCTGTGGAAGATACTGCAGATAGCACATTTATCATAATATCTGAGGGGTTTCTCTGGAATCACAGAAAGTGAACCTTACATATATATGATTTACTTGATTGGACTGCAAAATTTCAAATCTTTCCAAGGTCATTACGCTAATGGGAAGCACAAGGTTAAAAGATGCTGACTACAGACTTTGCAAAACCTTTCCAATACCTTCTAAGCACTCATTTCTAATTCCTAAAATTACTGACTTCTTATTTTTAAGCTTCTCCAAACTCCCACAAATCCCAGGAGCCTGTAGCAGTCTTCCAAACCTCTAGCAGTACATTTACTTTCTTCTGAGTTAACTACTAGACCTAATTAAACAACACTGTCTCATCTGAGTGGATGATATTCTTACAGTCTGAATACAAATTAAAATTCCAGTTCTGTTAACATTCAGGTCAGTTAATCAGAATAAAACTCTTTAAAAACTGGAAGACTAAAGTGGTTTCAAAGTCAATCAGGCTCTTGAATAATTTTTAAGGATGTCTTTTGTAATATTCTCTATTGGTTTCTTTTAAATAATAATAAAAATAAAATAAAATAAAATAAAAGAGATCCTAGTTCTCAGGTCAGCTTAATTCAATGAGAGAAAAATAGAGACTTTTACATGAAGGGTTGCTAAAGAGCTTTGGTTTCCAAAGGGCAGGCAAGCAGTCCTGCATGTTCAAAATTGCACAGACAGTTGCCAAAACAGCATGTGCAAATTAGACATCGCTCACATAATGAACTTGTTAGAAGACTAATTCAAGATTTGCATGTGGAAATCCAAATGTGGAGCTACAATATTCCTGGTGAATGCAGATGTATCTATTAGCCTGTGTATTTTAACAGATGTTATTTTGAAAACAAGATCCCAGGTCTTCACAGTACAGAAATTAATAACCAGAGACTGCAATTTTGTGGAGGGCTTTTCTCCTACACAGGACATGATACCAGAGAACCAGAAATGCTGAGTGCTCCTCTCACCCTCATAACAGATTTCCTGTGTGAGCTCAGGTAAATTATATTCCTTTTACCTACCCTTGTTTACCTATCAGTGAAATGGCTTTAATATTCTTTATCTGCCATCGCAGGCGCACTGTCAGACTCAATTAGTGTTTGTAATTCTCTTTAAGCTCTGCAAATGATCGTGTGTTTTGGAACAGAATTCAAACTTGAATTGTTTAACCCAACCATTTTCTTACAGCAAATGCAAATCACTTGGCAACATTATTCTAGTGTTAAAGAGGGGGAAGGAGTGAGTAGGAAGAGATCCAGGTATCCTGGAAAGCTCAGAGGTAGGCTGGGCCTCCACAGCTGGAATTGACACTTGGGTGAGTAAGGAGGCTTTAGGTGAGGGTGTGCAGGAGAATGCAGAAAGCAGAAGCTGCCCTTTCATCCACTAAGCAAGAAAACACATTTGGTTTGGTGTGGCTGGGATCATATCCTTCCCCCTAGTCCTTAAAATGGTAAGTTTCAAAATGGGCATGCCACGGGTGGTGGGTTTTGACAAATGCAAGGCTCTGCTCAGCATTCCCTTTGCATATTGCTAAAATCCGTATACCTCACTGCCCAGGGTTTAGGCCCTGTAATCACTCCTTTGAAAGTGCAGTGCTATTTTCAGCTTTATCTTCATTTTATTCTCATCAAAAATAATTGCTGTGATTTAGAGACTGTCTAATGCCCTGTCGTTATCTCCAAATCTCTAGTAGTATGCTGGCATCCAAGAGTGAACCTAAAAGCTGGAGATTTTCAAGTTGCAGCATGTTAATCTCTCTGAGTATGTAGAATGATCTCTCTAATTGAAAAGATTACTGCAGCCAGGTTTTATGTGTATGTTTGCATCTGAGATCCAGCAAATGCTGGGAAAGGGATAAAAACCCCACCACACCACCAAAATAACCCTGCTGCAAGTATTGGTTTTGAATTCAACAACCACATTGGATTTGGCATGCCCCAATGTGCTCTCTCCATAAAAACTGAAGGTGAACATTATTCAAATCACCTTGCAGGGAAAGATATTTGTGTTCAGAGAGACTGGAGTGAAAGGCCAGTGAAATCTTGATTTTCAAGTAAGCATTTTGTTGACTTCATTAAGAATAAGACATCACTGCTGAGTGGTTTGTGCCTTAACTTGCTACACTGACACAGGAGATACAAAGCAAGATGCTAAGACTGACTCAACTCTTATTGAGAATTAACACAGACCTTAATTTCTGATGGGGCAGGCAGCAAGAAAAGCAAGAGGAAAATGTATTTTACAATGAAAATCACAGGATGTCTTTGTGCCCATCAATAATTTATTCATTTGTTGCACCTGTTTAGTCAGCCCTTCCTACGCTTTTTTTACTCTCCCCTTCCCAGAAGATGTCTCCTGAAGGATGTGCAGAAAGTACAGACTAATCCTTCCTGAGAGAAGCAGCCCAGTGCCTTGCACAAGTAACCTGGCACAATGCAGCCATTGGCAGTAACTCCAGAGCACGCTGAGCCTGCTTGGTGGAACACCTGGAGATGTCTCTGTGTGTCCCACTGACTTCTGCTTCTCACATCCAGCCAGGGAGGAGCACATCCTCCCATCTCACATCCTTGGGAGATTCCCAAGGAACCTCATATAAGCAGTAAAAGAGAAAAGCTGTAGTATGGTTTTGGAATGGGGCTACACATCACACATTCATGTGTTTTCACTTTGCTCCTACTCTGCTTTCAGCTGGTTGGCAATACCCAAGGGTGTGGTTTGCGTGTGAGATTAGACAGGTTGAGAGGCAGGCTTTTATCATTGTTCCTGCAGTGCATATAATTTTTTTTTTTAATGTGTTCCTACTTGTAATTTTATCACTTGGTTATTATTTCACAGTGGTTTTTATAGCACATTTTACTACAGCAGTCTTGTGGGTATTGGTGTTAGCAATCAGAGAGCAGGATCCTGCACTGCAGCCTGCCTGTGATAAACAGATACATAGGTGGCCAGTGGAAATTGGTATTTTCCATCTGTGGTGGTGAAATCTCAAAAGATGCCTGGTGTCATTTACTCAAGAGCCACCTGCATGACTGGTGACAACTGGAGACTTCCTGAAGAAGTCTCTAACACCAGCCCAGGCAGGCGGCGAGTGCTGGAAAGAGCTTACAGGCAGGTTAGCTCTATTATCCGAATTGGGTCACTCATTCCTAATTATTTATAACCTCTATCTGCAGTGTACTGCACAGCATGAGGTGTGCTTTGAAACAGGAAACTTCTTGGACATCAAACTTGTGCTGTTTTGTCTCAGGAGGAGTCCCTACGCAGAGTCCCCTCGGGCACGCAGCAACTGCCGCTGGTCCGCTGGGGCTCGGGGCAAGTCAGCATTGTGGCTGTGCTCCCTCCTGACCTCCACCAGCCTCAAGAATAACATTGGCAGGCTCCTTGTATAGCTCCCGATAATGAGGGCTCCCTCATTACCAAGTCTAATTATCAGAGAGTGATTGTAGAGGACACAACCTTAACATGCAGGCTTTCCTGACCCTTTTCTTTCCCTGGTTTCTCTGGATGCCTCACCAAGTCGAATTGGCAGCGTGCAGTTAAACATCCTCACTGAGCATTTCCCTTCAGTCTCCCACCAGCAGTCAGTTGAAATCAGTTTGATGAACCAGTGGGCCAGCAGGAGAGGAACACAGCATGTTAGTCCTGAAGCTTTCCTGGATAAAATATCCCAGCAAACTCTGGCAAAAAGAAAAATCTGAGTGGGACCCTGAAGTTAAGGGAGGGGAATTAATGGACATTTGCTGGGTTTACTTTAAGGAAATCAATGGACTTGCTAGAGACTGGGTGATGGAACACACAGCTGGTGGAATGGACAGCCAAAGATCACTATTTTTCTTTTAAGCAAATCAATGTGTTAATTGGGATTCTGGTGGGATTCTGAAGCTGCTAATGGAGGCGGGGGCCAGGGGAGGATCATTAGTCTTTATTGTAAGCAGTACAGTTACTTAATTGGGGTGTGACTGTGGTGCTGAAAGGGAGAGCAGGAGAAGAATGAAAAAGTGATTTTTAAAAGCTGTCACTTTAAACTTTCTCTAATTAAATGAATTTATTAAAAAAGCTAAGGGGAGATACAAATTGTTACTCCTTCAGGACTTTGATCTTGGGGAGATCTTCACTTTGATGAGACCATGTTTTATAAGGCAGGTTTTTCCAGCTTTCCAACCCATCTTAGGGAGAAATTAAGTCATGCTTGGAAAGTTACTATTTATCAGAGCCTTCTGACGCTGATGGCAAGATGAGCTTAGGTCTTCTCCAGACACCCATACGGCCACAGGCACAGCTCCATCCTGTATTCCAACTTGGAATTTTTTATAGTTGCACAGTTTCATGGCGATATCAGGGTTGTGCCTCAAACCTAGATTTCCTGCCTAATTGACAGATATCCTTTTTTCCCACCCTATGGAAACCTTCAGAATAGACTGGGCAGTAAGTTGTAGAGTGTGCAAAAAATCAGGACAGCATATTTGTGCCTCAGTGTGGACCAAAAGGGCTAGACCCAAAGCTTTATGAACCTTTCATACTAATTATAATTTCATGTTGACCTTTCTGAAATTTTACTTTGCAAACAGAGAGTTTAATTGTCTCATTTCTAAAAATCCAGCCCCAGTTTAAGGCCAGCACAAACTTTTGATTGTAACTTCTCCCTTGGCTTATCTGACTGTGAGAAGCTCTGAGCCTGTCCATGCTCAGGGAGCCGCTCAGGGAGCTGAACAGCACAAAGAGGAGCAGGGTCATGCCAGCCCTCAGCCTGCCCTCACAATTCCAGCAGCTGGGAGTGGGGAAGAGCTGGTTTATTCTCACTGAAAGAGAGAAATTTCCCTTGGAGAGCAGGTGGAGGAATGGCTGTTTCTGTGAATGCATTAAATTTGCAAAATTGTACTAAAAAAATGTGGAAGAAAACATTTTAGGATAGATTCGAAATTGAATCCCCCCCCTCTCCATTTTAATGAAATGAAGAGAATCGTTTAGGCTGAGTAAAATCTGTCATTTAGTCTCAAGTAAAAAGTGTCATTTCTCTTGTAAGCATTTAAAAACTAAACCCAGGTACATTTCTGAAAGGTGTACTGTTTCATGTTAAAATGTTGAAAGGGAACATTTTGACTTGCTTAAATTTTAAGAATGAAACAACTTGTTAAGCTGAACATGAATTCACAAAATGTTTCAGTTGACCCAAATCTGTTTTCTTTAGAGCTGGATGTTCTATCAGAATGCATCTCTCAGTGCTTGCAATAAATCCCAGAAGTGCCCTGTTTACTACATGGAATTAGGCGCAAGTTTTTCTCCAGCCACCTCCCTGATCCCTGCTCAGAGGGTATTTGCTTTATGTTACTGTGCAAACCATCACCGGACTTCTCATGGATTCCCAATTTTTAGGGCAGCTTTTTCTTTTTCCACTGAAGCATGTAGCATCCACGTTTACCATGATGTGATTCCCTAATCGTCTTGTTGAATGTTGAAAGGAAAGCCGGCAGACTTTCTGCTGTTGCTAAAAGCCCTCAGGCCAGGCTGGCAGATAACAGCTCTCTTATTTATTTGTCTAAATAAGCATACAGCATGATGGATAAGCTGTCAAGGAAAAATCAAATCAGTGGGGACATAGCTTCAAGGGAATTACTCACTATCTCTGCCAGTTCTGCTGCACTACTCTTAAAAAATACAAAAATTAACATAGTTGGTGGTAAGTGCCAGAAATTACATTTCAAGAATAACAGTGATATTTTCTATGGAACATTTCAGCTGGAAGGGTCCTGAACCACAGCACACAATAATCGCACAGATAATTTTAGAGTGTTATTTAGCCCAGAAGTGAAAGTAGAGTATGTGTGTGAAACTGCAAATGACTCCAAGTAGGTAACTGACAGGAGGTGAAAGCAATTTAATTGTTCTAGATTATTATGCACTCTTTATACATGTATTTGTGTGTGTGCATTTGAGAAGAAAGTACGGGGATCCTGAGAACCTGAAAGCTTTTCACAAACTCATAAAACCAGACACTGTAGGAAATGAACCTGATTCAAAAAAGAAAAGCTACTTTTAGAAATAGAGCTCTATGTCTGGCCACAAAGTAATTAAGTTTCTTACAGCTTTCCTGTCCAGATGAGTGGCTGGCACAAAAATAATAATAACTATACAGTAATAACAGCAGTGACTTGACACTGAAGGGAACAGGCAGCAGTAAACAACTTCCAGCAGAAGGGTCACAGAAAGGAGTGGTGGGAGTGTGTGGTAGGGCAAGGGGTAGGAAGCACATGTGCCTCTGAGTGGGTGGGTGTTGGAGGAAATGTAAGGGAGCAGAACAGAGACTTCTTAACAAAACAATGCAAAACATCTTGTCTTAGAGTTCAATTCATAAAAAGAATATAACTGAGTCATATTCTTTCCACTATTCAGTGTGTGCCTGTGACATAAGATGCAAATTCCATGTGTGATTCAGAGTTAAATGTCAGTTTTACAAAAGTCTACAGGAGCCTAGGAGCTGGTTCAGGTCAGAACTCAGCCATTGCAGGGAGGTGACTTTTCTATCTTGTCCTTCCAAAGAGAGAGCTCAGGGGCCTGGCACAGCCAGGGTCACCCACCTCCTGCAGTTTCTTTAGCACTTTCCATTCTTTCTGGCATGAAGGGAAGAAACTCGTCACATTACAGAACCGGATCTGCAAAACTCATCCAGCTCCACTGGAGTTTTCCATGAACACTGATGGGCATTGGACCAAGCCACAGAGGACAAAAAATGCTTCAAATATGAGCAAAACTGCAGAACATCTTTTCCCAAACATCTGCCAAAATTCTGATGCCTCTGTTTAGTGAGTACGTGTGCCATGACTAAAATTCAGAGAAACTGCAAGTTCAAGTAAGGTGGCATCTCCCAAAAATCCAAAGTGTGAGACTGAAAGTCCCTCAGTATAAATTATTTCTGGGCTGACATTCACCTTAAATTGGGTTGCAGTGCAGTTACACTGTGAGTGAAAACACACGAGCAATGCCTGCTGCCCTTGGATGGAGCATTTAGTGGCATTTTTCATAAATTTTAAGTTATTTCTAACTCTGATGCTGATTAGAAAATGCTCCTTTTTCTCAAGAAAATGGAAATAATTTTTCTTATAATCATATTTTCTATTCAAATAGTAATCTTTAAACACATTCACACATATGTATATTTGTTGATTGAACATGCATTCTGTCTTGCCCTCATAATATTCCACATAAACCAGCTCTCTCCTGGTGGCATGGGGAACTACTTTATCAAATAACCAGTGAACAGCTACAAATTATACTAAAAGGAAATTATAAGGTCACACAGCCTCCCTGCTTTGGCAGTTTTGCCTTTGAAAGATCCTTTTTAGGAAAGCTGCTGCTAAGGTCATACATCCATTGAGTGATTGTGAATGGGGAGATTCAGAAACCCACAAACATCAAAGTCCCAGCAGGGGCTCAGGTTCTGCTGAGTGTTTGGATCTCTCTGAATGGTTGGAGGACAAGGAGAAAGGCTTGGAAGGGCCTCTGAAGCCATGGAGAAAGGCCTGGAAGGGTCTGCAAAGTCCTCGAGCCCATGTGCTGCTCCTGGAGGTGAGGACAAAAGGTACATTCCAGCAGCCGCCAGGGCAGTGCTGGGAGGCTGCTCCACTTGGAAACCTCGAGTTCATCTGCCCAACAAACCTCCAAAGGTCACTTTATTTCAACCACTGAGAAGGAAACGATTTCAGGTTCTGAGTAAAGGGCACCCTGAGGAACTCACACTGCCTGGAGAAGCTGATCCACGGCCTTATTTCTCTGTCCTTTTGTTTTTGCTCCTGCAGCCCTTGCTTGGTTATGATTCACCCTCAGAGGAGGAAATGAAAGTGCAGTAACTGTTGACTTTTCAGCCAGGGAGGCATACAGTTTATGGAGCAAAAACTCCAGCAGGAACAGAAGTGGGCTGAACTATAAACTGACTTCAGATGGAATAAACAAAGGAACAAAAATATCAGCAGCAAAGAGCAACAGCAAGGTTGAGCTCCAGTCTGGTGTTTGGCCATCAGAGGGTCACAAGCCAAAGGAGTGTTTGTGTGAGGCTGCAGCAGGGACTGCAGTAGAAGTACATCTAGGAAAACACCCTGATGGCAAAATCTCCTTCATCTTTCACTTTGAGTCTGAGGATACTTCATCTCAGAAAGTGAAAAAGGAAGTAAAACTTGCAAAAGGGAGGCCTGCTGCAATCTGTGAAAGACTGGTAGACTACCAGAAGGGAAGAGGGCAAACTTTCAGTGGGTGCAGGGTTTTACCAGCACCCTGAAATATTTGCATGCCTCCACAGGCTTTTTTGTTCTATTAGCTTCAAATGGTAGGTAGAGAATTAAACACTTCTTATTGTGTATTTCCACATTCCCAAACTTTTGCCAAGTTCTGGCAGAATTGTTAACTCTGCCCTCTCAGGTGTAAAGGGGAGCATGGCACTATTGCTGCTTTGAGATGCTGAGGAACAAGAGGGCTGGCAGGGCAGCTCTCTTCACGTGAGGGCTGCCAGCTCCAAATGAGCCCAGCAGAGATGAAAGGTGCTTCCTCCAGGAGGGCAGTTTGGCATCAAGTGTCCCTCCCACAGGTACAATGAGGAAGCTGTCTGTGTGCTAGACAGCAGCTGTCAGGAACTTGAGCAGACAAAACAGCACAGGATGAATCAAACAAAATCACCTGCTGAGCTGAGATCAGCAGCTCTCAAACCGACTGCCTCTGAGCCTTGAGGTAAGGGGGAAAATTACTTCTTGGGTGCCTTCAATAGATATTTTATTTTTTTAAAAGGAATGTAATATACCTATCAAACTGAAAACTGCCCCACACAATGATTTGGAATATCCTGTGCAAGTTTAAATGCCCCTAAAGCAAGAAGTGATGAGTCCACATCTAATGCTGTCCACTATCAACACTGCCATCGAAGTGATATCCACCTTGCAGGGCTGAACCAAGGAATGTCTGCCCCTGCTCCTGGACTGCCCAAGGAATCACAGCAGAGTAACAGGAATCACTTGCTGTTATGCTTGAGAAGCACAACCTTGTGCTCTGAAATGTGTGACCCAATATCAGCTACAGGCCCCAAACAGATCCCCAAACAGCCCCAAACACACCCCATCTCCAGCCCCCCACGATCACAAACACGTTGCTGGTCTCAGATCCTGCAGGCACTGAAGGCAGTATCTGCTCTCACAGGTGCTGGGTCTGTGTACTAACCAACCCATTCATCTCTCCCATGGAATTTAGGGGATATTACAGTTCCTCGTGGCACCACAGAGAAGTATGAAATCACTGTTTGCCCTGGCTTAGAGACAGAGAACTGAAACACAAGAGGATAAAGCGTCTGGAGGACAGTCAGGCGGGAAGTCCCTGGCAGGCCAAGGGACTGAACCCACTTCTTCCATCTCCTCCTCTGCTGCCTGACTTCTGGCTGCCTTCTCCATGCAGAGGGAGACTGTCCCAAACCACCACAGATCCCTGGCAGAACTGGAGGTGAGCTCAGGGGGCCAGTGTTCAGCTGGATGCCCCCAAAAGTGAACAGGGCTGAACCTCCCAGTCTCTGCCAAGGCAACAGGAAAACACTGCCTGACGTTGGTTTGCTGCTGGCTAATTACAAATGGAAGAAGTGAAATGCACTCCTTTGCCCTTAGCATCTGATTTAGAGAGAGGAAGGTCATTAAAATCATGACTGCAGTAGATCAGCCCTGAGCACAGCGAGATCTCTGACATGAAACGAAGCCAGCAGTGCCTGCCCAGGTGGCTCCCCCAGTAATGCTGAGCTGGGAGTCCTTTGCAGGCTCAGACAATGCCAGAGGCACTTCTTGGCCTGGGGAGTGAAGGGGAAGAGAAGGATGAGATTTTTAATGCAGTCAGGAATAGAATTCTGGAAGATGCCTCAAGCAAGAGACAGGTAAATGATATGGCAGAAGGTCA
Source organism: Pyrgilauda ruficollis (assembly GCF_017590135.1). Classification (NCBI taxonomy): domain Eukaryota; kingdom Metazoa; phylum Chordata; class Aves; order Passeriformes; family Passeridae; genus Pyrgilauda; species Pyrgilauda ruficollis. The sequence continues at coordinate 3,402,742 of NW_024526044.1, read as the reverse complement.
GAGACGTAAGTGGGTTGGAAAGATACTGGGACCTTTAATTTTTCTGAGCATCCCTCCCACCCCCACAATTTCCTCTCCTTAAACATCACTTTGTTCCCTGCCTCACTGGGAGACCCCACTCAGTTACAGAGCCCACAGCTTAGTCAGCTGCATGAGAAGAAGCAGCTCGGTAGCTCAGAAGTTGCCTGAGAAGCTCTGAAATCCTGGAAATAATGGTCGTATCTGGAAGATTAGGGCAGCTTTCTTTCTTGAGCCCACTCATTTAGAGTAAATAGGATAGTGGGGAAAATTCTTTAGTTGTAGATCAACAGGTAAATCAGAGAAAGTACCTCTCTATTTAGTTTGTATTTTGGAAGGTGCTTCCATTAAAATTTCCACAATGATTGCAGCAATTACAGAAAAACTATGCAAATTCTATGAAAAAACATATAATTAGTCATGGCAAAAAAAGAAACTCTTTCTGGTCTAACTTAGCCTAAAGTTTCAGCTTTGTAGTAGTCAGCTTTAACAAAACTTGTATTTCCACAACATTTTGTTGTAAATTACAATGGCGAGGGAGGAGAAAATTTAGAAAAAAGATTCTCTATAGCCCTTGCTTTGTGAGAAGAGATGTGAAGCTGAGAATCTCGCAGTGACAGTGACTTAAAGCCAGCTGGGGTGGACATGGTCAGGAATTTCGGTTCCTCCAAAGGGATGCTGCTCCCATTGCTCCCTCCAGCACCTTCCTAGCAAAAGGCACTGATCACTGCCTGCAAGAAGAGGATAAAAGCCTGGAGCAACCATTTCTCAGAGCTGGGTTCAAAGAGTTAATTGCTGGAGCCTGGCACACTTGCCTGAACTCTGGTCAGCCGAGGGCTGGGCTGGCTGCTCTCCAAGAGCCAAGAGCCTGGACCTTGCTGAGGTCAGTCCAGTCTGTCCCAGCTCCACCTCGACTGGAGCCTGCTCCAGGGTCATGAGCTCTTGTCCAGCACGAGAACGGCCAGCAAAGAACTGCTCACAGTGCTCTGCAGCACAGAGCTGGGGGCAGTTACAGTTGGGAGAAACTGGGACCTGTCCTCCAAAAATCAGCTGAAAATCCTGAGGGGTTCCTCTTCAGTCACAAGGTCCCCCTCCCTCTATGGGACCTCTGGCAGAGTTAGGGACCTATGTCAGAGTTAGGGACCTCTGGCAGAGTTAAGGACCTCTGGCAGTATTAGGGACCTCTGGCAGAATTTTGCCAGCTCAGGAGGGATCTCCAGGCATAAAGAAAGCAGGCATAGCCCATGTGCTCACCTGTAAACCAGGAGAGAGGGTAGAAGGATTTTTTTCCAGTGAGGGTAGATTTCTTTTCCTCAATTTTTTTCATCTATCAGAAGTATTTATGCATAAATGTGAATTTATGGCACAAAAAGAGAAGAAAAATTCTAAGTATTTCTGCTGAACACAAAGCAGCATACACACATAAAAGAATGGACCCTACCACAGATGCCCATCCCATCTTTCTCTACAGATCCCCTAGCTGGGTGACCTTTCCTATGCTCTGTGTTGGAGCAATAACAAGTGGTGAGTTCCACGTGGTGTGAGGAAACCATAATTCTTGGAAGATAAAGTCAGGCTGACTGATGCAATGAAATGGGAACAGGAAACATGGGACCTAAAGCTCCCACCACACAGTTCACATTGTGTGCCTTGGTCTGGGAGACTTCTTCAAAGATCAAAAAAAGATTCTCATAGTCCTTGCAGTCCCTCCAAAATATTTCATTTAATCCAAACCCCATTTTTCTGTTCCAAAAAAAGAGATTTTTCATGAAGTCCTAGATAGGACAATATTCTGACACTAGGAAATCAATGCTGATACTGAATATAGAATGCAATACAACACTGTGTTATAGTGACCAGGATTCTTGCCTTTATGAAACTTCTGGTTATCTCCTGCTAAATCAGACTGAGAACCTCATGGCTACAGTTTGGGTAAGAGAGCTGGAAGATTTTCTTCCACATAAAAAACATCCTTGCAGTTGAGTTCCCCAAAAGACAACATCTCTAAAAGTTTTTCCAAGAAATACATGGACACTGAGGTATTCAGCAGTAGCTTTACTTAACTTGAAGTATGATTTTAAAAGTATATTTTGATACTTATTTGGCAGCAAAGCAAGAGGTTCTGATAAGCACCGTGTCAGAGCCACCCCAGCAAAGGCACAGGGTGGGCCCCACATTGGCATTCAGTTTAGTCTGGGGTTGGACCATCCCAAACCTGCCTGAACCTCTTAGCAGAACATTTCAAGGACACTTTTAGGCAGATTTTTAATCACAAGGGGGGAAAAAACCCAAAGTATTTGAATTATTTATCCCCGCCAGTGTATTTTTAGAGAGAAGAAGTTAAAATAAACTTTATCTGTAGGAAGCCTTAGCCTGATTGAAAGCCTCTCCATCCATTTGGAGTCCTGCTAATAAGCCATCCAGACAGAGGGAGCATTCTTCTGGAAAGCCCGTTTGGCACAGCAGCCTGCAGCAAGAGCTGAGCAGGCAAATCCCACGGCAGGGGAGAGACAGCACTTTTTGACCCAAACAATGTCTAGACAGCCTGAAAACAGATAAATTAACAGGCAAGCAGCAGCAGCATCACCCAGCAGCAAAGCAGTGGATATTTGTCACCTCAGTGATGGGTTAAATGAAGACTCAAGGTCCCGGTATAGTCTTTATGAAACACAATGTGCTCCAGCTGTCTCCCTCCCTCCTCCTGAGCTATTTACTGTGTTAACAGCTCCATGCAGAAAGTTCACTGCCATAGGACACATTTCCCGTCTTTTACAGACTGCCCTAATGAGGCAGCAGGATCAGAACAAATTAGTGGCAGAATTCCCCTGTCCCCTGGCTCACAGTGAAGGAACAAACATCCTTCCCTCCTGCACATGCTGCAGAATCTGAACCTGGCCATTCAGGGCAGATGAGAGGAGCTTGCTCAGCCTAATGGTGTAACAATATTTTTAAATGCAACTCCTGCTCGAGGATGCTGCGTTTGCTTTGCAGCCCAGCTCTCCTGTTGGAGAAAGCACATGGTTTGCTATATATAGTGGGACTTGAAAAATCACTTCCGTTACTAAACCAAGCACAAATAGTTTCAGATGACACTTTTGGTAGAGAAGATCCGTGATTTCATGCACTGTGTTTACTGAAAATTATGCACACACAAATTACCTTAATGAGATGCAAACCTTGTCATCTGCATTTAGTGCACCAGGAAAAAAAAAATCTGGTAGCTGCAATGATAGTATATTTAACATACAGAAAATAAATAGTTTGTTACATCAATGCTGTCAAAATGAAACAAGCCAAACTGTGATTAAAGCAGTTATCATTAAACCAGAGGCTGACTTCCAGAGCTGTTGTGAAAACAGCAAAAGAGCAATTTTCCTAAGTGCATTTCAAGTGATTGAGTAAAAATTGAACTTACGGTAGACTATGTTATAGAATACTACTTAAAGTGTTTGGATGATGATACTTCATAACACAGAAGCCTTCATGCAGTACAGTTTTAATGCTTTTTTGCTGCTGAGCTTGAAAGCATATTAAAGATTGTGAGACTTTGTGTCAGTGGGACTCAGCCTCACCATTCCCAAATATGACAGCAAGGAAGTTTTGTCCCTGTGAGTTCCTTGTGTATATAAAGGGACGGAAGGGAGAGAGGCAGAACTTCTTATATCATACAAGATGCATGTCTTGGCTCCTGCCAAGCAGTATTCTGTGCATCTTCAGTATGGCAGGAGCTGTAAACATGTTGTATAATCACATAACTGGGCTATGACCCATTTGTTAGCAGCATAGGAAAAATACATCAAAGTCACAGAGAGTCTCTTCAGACAGGCCTCAACAGATACCCATCTGGTAATAACCCCAGACTGGGAAGGATGGGTGATTTATAGAGGTGTTAAGGAATCCTTCTTTTTATGTATCTATAAATCCCTGTTTAAACTCTGTGCTGATTAACTATGAAGTCAAGAAAATATAAGGAAAAACAACGCAATGTTTTAGAAACAGTAGGGACTTGAGCGATGCGTAAGAAAAGAATGTGACCACATTAGAGCCACAAGTAGTGCTGAGTATTCCTGAAGATCACAGAATCCTAGAGTGGCCTGGGTTGGAACTGACCTTAAAAATGATTTTTTTCCACTCCCTGCCATGGGCAGGGTATCCCAGGTTGCTCCAAGCCCCATCCAACCTGGCGCTGAACACTTCTAGGGATGGAGCAGCCTCAGCTTCTCTGTGCCAGGGCTCCCCGTGCTCACGGTGGGTTATTCAGTACAGAATGTGTCATTATCAGCAAAGAAGCCCATTTCATGCTGGAGTATCCCATTTTTGTGCCAGGCACATACAAACACAGGATGGTAGCCCCTTTCTTAAAAGTCTGCAATCTCAGTATCTCCTTAGCAATTTAAACAAGGGTGAACACTGGAAGCTGAGTGCATGTACATATCTTTTCTTGCCATGAGTCCAAACCCACAGCATGGATTTTCTTCATAGCACTATATTCTGTTTATAATAATTGCTTTGCTTGGGGCCCTTCCCTTTCCCAAAACTCTTTTGGATTTGGGGAGGATACATTAGTGTTGGTATCTCCTGCAGTCTAGACTTGTAAGTTCCTTCTCTGTTGTTAAACTGCTCCAGTGGAAGCTTTGTAAGTCACACTACTTGTCAAAGTTATGAGGATGCTGAATCATTTTTATTAAGCATCAAAATCTCCCCCCACCTTTCATTTCTTTAACTGAAAGCTTCATTAGATTGCAAAATGGCACCTCTGTGCTCAGACAGGGCTGTGGGCAAATCAGGTTCTTTCCTTTGTTACATCTGATTGATTTATTGCACATATAAAATGAGCAGTAAATGTTGAAGTTCTAAAAAGTTATTTAACAAGTGTCTGAGTGGAATGAAAATAGCTTTCTAAAATAGTGCAAATACTTATCATAAGCATATTAAAGAGACTTTTCATTTTCAGATGTTACCAAATGCCCATAAATTCTTAGAAATTCAAGCAGTCAGGCACCTGAGGAAGCTTAGGATAACAATTAATTATGAGATATGCTGCTCAAGAAGCTCTTTACAACCCTGAGTTCTGCAGCACTTTAGGAAGAAGGAAGGCACTATTCTACTTATTTAGTAGCAGGAAACAAGAGGCAGACAAGGCTTGACGGGTGTGAGATGGAATATCACCTCAAGTCTCCCTCCAGCCAAGTCAGAAGGCACGCACGGGACATCACTGGACCTCCAGATGACTCCAGAAGGACTCTGGACCCTTCTTCAGGCAATTGTCAATGATGATCTCACTGACTCAGGATTGTGCTCTCATGAAACCACTTGGCACTCAGTGCCTCCATCAGCTGGCTGAGCTCGTGGGGATTAGAGGGCACTTTAGAGAGAATCCCATCCTTATCTGCCCTCCACAGCGTGCTGCCTCTGCTGGGACAAGCTCTGGGACATCAGAGGGCCTGCCCCTTTCCTGGACAGATCCTGGAGCAGGGAGCCTTCCCACAGGCAGGAAGATGGGTGTGCACTTGGGGCTCAGCTGAGACTGGAGGGAGGAGAGGAGAAGAGTGATGGAGTCACAGCTTGTAAAGGAGCAGAATGTGCCTAACAGAGACAGGGAGAAAAGCAAACATGAAGGTGCAGCTGAGCAAAGCTTAGCTCCTATTTCACATTAGTTTTGCTACTGGTGCCTTGTCCAACTTCAGAGTTACTGTGCTCACAACCAGTTTCTTTTCTAATTTCCACTGACTACATAATAGAAGAAGAGAAGCAAAACAAAAAAGGAGAGAAATATGTCAGAGATGAGAAAAGATTGAAGAAAAGAGAAAAATTCAGTTGAGAGGTGGCAGAGGACATCTAGGGATTATGCTCTGTAAAAAAAAAAAAAAAAGCTAAGAGCAGAGACTTTCATAGCAACTGAAGGGGAAAATAATAATAAAAAAAGGCACAACAAAAAACCCTGTCTCCTGTGGTGAAACTTCAGTGAAATGCTATTAAGGATAAATCTTTTATTGTATTGTCCTGCAGGCAGTCTGGTAAAAACTGTATTCTCAGCAGAAATGAACTCTCCCATTATAAAAAAGGAAAAACTGTCTGCTTTCAGGACTGGCTCCATGTAATGGCTGCTGAGGTACCCACAAGGGGATATCTGGGAGCTGTAGCAAGGAGAAGTAAGTCCAGATATTTCCTGCTGAAATAAGGTCTTCTGACTGAGAGGAGACATCAGATGTGTTTGCCACCAGCTTCCCATGGGCTGTCAAAAGCCTGCAGCTCACATAAAAGATTTAGCCCATGGAGAGCACTTGGAGAGGAAATAACTCCCTTTGCAGTGATTTGTCAGGACCTCTTTTAATTGGGTCTTTAGCTGAGAGATAGGGAAAAACACTGGCCAAATTAGCCTTGGTGGAGTTACAGAAAGGAGAGATTTGACCCCCAACTGTTGAAGGGAGAGAAAAGGTTTTCCAAAGAAAAGGGAAACACAGAGCTCTTTAAAATGTTGGTCCAGAACAAGAAATCTCTGTTCCAATGAGAGATGATGCAGTTCTGGATTCTCATTTAGCCCATCCTCCCCAGCAGTGGCAGCTGGAGCCACCCAGCCCTGTCCCACAAGGAGCACATGGGCACAGGGATGGAGGCTCAGACAAACAGCACATGCAGCCAAAGAGAGAAACACAAAGTCCTAAAATGCCAGAAAATCCAGGGGGGGCTCTCTGGAGGACATTTGCTCCACTCAGGCTCCAGGCCAGCTCAGGGCTCTCTTCAGCTGAGTTTAGACAAACCTGAAGGGAGGAGATTTCCCTGTCCCTCTGGGAAGCCTGTCTGGGTGCTGCCCCACTCCCAGTGTGTGCCATCCCCATCCTCCAGATTGTTGGTGAAGACATTCAACAGCACAGACCCACAACAGACAACTATACCAGAAAATCCCTTTTCCAACTCAACAAGCGAGACTTTTAACCCTCACTGTTCCCACTGAAAAGCACATCTTACTGCCTTGTGGTCAAACACTTTTAATCACTTCATTCTAATTTCAAGCCCTCAAGACTTCATGACAAATATACACCTGTTTGTACCAGTTTATGCCTGTGTGCTGTAACAATTCTTATTTTCCCTGGGCCATGTGAATTCCAGGCCTACTGCTGTCAGAAAGTGGCACTTTCAGACTTCAAACAGCCCCTCTTAATCACCCATTGCAGGCTTTTTAAATACATTCTTTAAATTATAGGTTTTGCACTCTCAGACCTTGAACATGTGAGGAATTTACCTGAATCAGTTTTTATCCATTGCCTCATAGTTCCAAACCTTTCCATTATTTAGGTCAATGTAGCCTCACTCCCTCCTTCCACTTAGATAAAAGATCCATTTTCTCACTGTATTTTTTTTAACATCTCATACCTGAGACACTTTTGCTGTTGCTATACTGAGCAAAGAATTGCTTTATCTTTTCAAGGGAATAAAGACCACTTTTAAAATCTTGTGTTCATTTGAAACTGTAGAACTGCTTTGTGTTTGTGTGCATTATTATTGCATTACAGAACAGGCTCAGATCATGGCTGCAATCCCCCTGCAGTTGGAAGTTTTCACAATTCTATGAACTTACACATATCTTTACATATCACATGGTCCTAAAACCTCCTTTGCTGATTATAAAATGCTATTCTGATTGAATCTTTCCATGTAGGTTTTGGTTTTTTTTGGTTTTTTTTTTTTTTTTTGGCTTTTCTCTCACCTTGGACAATAAAAGTCATTGTTACTTTTATAGCCTGTTTCATTTTTAGGGGTGCAGCAGGGATTGCAAAGCAGGATGCTGGGTAAACTAGAATTCATAGTTTATCCCAAAGTAGGTTCCCTGCTGGAGCTGGGTTTAAATGTATTTTTCTGTATTCAGTATGATTAATTCTGATGCCAGGGGATTCTTGGTACATTTCCTAAGGATAAATCCATGGGAATTGCAGTCACTTGCTTAAAGATGATTGTTCAAAGTGCAAAGCACTGGGAAAGAGGCCTAAAAGTAAAACATGATCAAAATTCTGCTGTAGTTGTAGCCTGCAGAGATTTAGGGGTCCTGGTTGTTTTGGAAGCAGAGTTACAATAAAATGAAACCTGCCTCCTAACCCAAAATAAACGGGAACTGAGTAACACACAGTGGCAGGCACAGACTGGCAGTAATGTGCTATAATTATATACAATTTCCTGCACAGAGAGGGATATTTCCAGGTAATTTCTGACTAGCCTTTAAAAACTATATTTTGGGCATTAAAAAACCCTCAAATTTTATTTTAATGAACTTTAAAGCTATGTGACACACTAAAGGCAAACTAAGTCCCACTTGGCACAGCCTGTCAGGTGGAATGGAGGAGAACACGTGGCTGCAGAGCAATGGTGCTGCTCCAGCCTCAGCCTGGGAGCAGGGAAGGGAACCTGTTCCTGCAGCAAAACCATGGCAAAAACAAAGCTCCTGCTCCCACGGGCTGCTAGGAGCCCCTGATCAGCAGCACCCACGGCGTGTCAGCATCCTGATGCTCCACAAGGATAAAGATGCCACTCAGGCAGAGGCAGCTGCTGCTCCCAGCCCTTTGGAACAGCTGGCTGCGCAGCAGACTCTGCATTCCCTGCTAAGGAAGAGCCTGTTAAAAGCCTGCAGAGGGGACACAGCAGCAAGGAATAACGCTGGCTGTGCCTGTGTTAGCATTTTAGGCCAGGGAAGGAATGTGCTTTCAAAGCAAATCAAAGAGGAGGAAGGAATTGAAACCAAGGAACTTTTTCCAAGCCTCTGCTGGAACAGCTCTGCTCAGTGGATGTGCACAGTGGGGCCTGAGAGGCTGCTCCTATGTTTTCTCACTCTCTCAGCTCAGCATTCCAATTCCTGGCACTTGAGTTCTCTCTTCAGGACATTCTGGAAGAGCCAGGTTAAGCCAAAGAAGCCTTTGACTAAATGCTGGAGCAAGACAATAACATTGTTCAACCATTTCCTGAACATTTGCAGAATGACCTGAGTGCACAAAATTAGAGAGGGTTCATCCTCTTACCTGAAGGCTAATTTAGTCCCTTGTAAGCAGTATTTATATTTTCTGCATGAGGCTTTAATAACAACCTAGACTTACTAACATGTAAGTATGAGATGTAAAACTCTGTAGAGCATATTTCAAACCCTGAGAGAATTCAAAACAAATGCATTGGTCTAAAAATGAATTGTCTAAAGCCCAGGCACTATAGGAAGCTTCAATGTGGCCTGACAGAACTGCAGATTCCCAGCTGAATTCTTTAGCAGTATGGGGTGCACAGACACTGGAAGTATGTGCAGCACCAAGCACTAAAGGCCCATTTATTCCAAGCTAGAGCTATGCTGCAGTTAGTGAAGTTATCAGAATTTTTCTGGTCATACAGGTGGAAGAAGTTAAGCCCCGTGGTGTTGGAATTATGATTGAGAAATCATGGTAAAGTAAATTTCACATCTGAAAGAATTTAAGGCACAGGAACCAAACTGGCAACTTTCCTCCTCCTCAAAATGTTCTCACAAAAAACTTTTAGATGTTTTCAAAGACACATTTGGTCCCTTCACGCTAAAGTGGTGCCAGAGCACACATTACAGTCTTGGATTTACCCATAGCAACTGATGAATTCCCTATTAGGAAAAGAATCTTTTCAGTTCCATCAAAATTAATACATTGAAAAAGTCTGGGTTTAAATGGAGAACACAGGCTCAGAGAGGTGAAATATCCTCTGAAAGTTAAGCAAGGGTATTTTTTTTTCTTTACTTACAGCTAAGGTAGATTAACAGAGGCATATGGAGAAGATCAAATATACCTTGAAATAATGGATGTATAAATCTGCAGACTAAATCTCTCTTGAGTACTGGACAAGAGAGAATATAAAAATGTGGAGATCATTTACTGAGGGAATATAACACTGCAAAGCCAGAGGGGTTCTAGGATCTTCAATATTTTATAAGAGGAAGCTTAAAGCTATTTTAATAAACCATTGAGGCCAGTTTTTAAAAAATGTAAATGTACAACTGTGCACACAATCTGCATATGCAAATCACCACAATTGGACAAGCAAATCAGATAATTGCATGCAAATATGCCTACTCACTCCGTGCCTGTGTCTACAATGGTAGTAACTGTGCATGCAAATTAGGTACACATTTTGTACACATAAAGGTGCAGCTTAAGTGGCATATGGCATGGAAATATGGCATCCAATGTAACAAAAGAGGGAGAAGGAAATAGTAAGGGATAGAGTTAGCTGTAAATAATAACATGGAGTGAACACAAACACACACACATGAATCTATAAACACAACATCATCAGAAAGAAAATACATGGGTCTTTTAGTTCTTGAGGAACTGAAATGACACACGTTGTGTGAAGAAGGTGTCTGTGCAAGCTAAAACAGCTTCCCAAGGGACCCCGTGCCCATTGACAGCACAGCCTGGGATGGCTTTTCAAAGCCACACCAGCCTCTCCCTGGTCTGACCCAATGACCCTCTCCTTGAGGAGAAGATGGAGTTCAGTGTCTCTTAGACTGACACAGGCTGAAGTCTCAGCTGCAAATGCTGCCAAATGAACATCAAAGAAGGTGGTGGTTTCTTGTGACACATGGACAGATGTATTCAAGGAAAAAGGCTTTGTAACTCTTTTGTCTTTCAAAAGTATTGATTTTGCTTCAACTACTTTCCTTTCTGCTTTGAAGCTAACCCAGTGTACCATCCTGGCCCTTTTGCATCAGGCTCATTTGGATTCAAACTGCACAAGAGTGAGATGACTGGCAGACAGGACGGATGGATGGAGCAGAGGAAAGGATTCTAACCTTAACTGTATCCTTGAACTTAAAACCTATGTTACATTTTTAAACACACTTAGACCTTTAACTTAGTAGTTAGCAGATTAATGAGATGCACAGACTGACATTTTATTTGAAATTTTCCAGGCAGAGAAACACAAAGTGCTCAGCATGAAGAGCAGGCTGAGTTGCGATGACAGCAAGCCCCCTCAATCACTCCAGGCTTCAGCATACTCAGATACAAAACAATGAGCACAAGTTGGAGAACAGAATAAAAGTGTTGATTAAATCTTGATTCAGTCCCTTTTATGTGTGTGATTCCACATTTGTGCCACACTCACACAGCCAGAACAGCAAAGGTCACTGCCCAGTCAGTGCCTTCAGCCCGGGGCTCATGACACTCATGGCTTTGAAGAGATCTTTGGAGGCCCAACCCAAAAAGGTCTTCATGGTTCAGAGACAAGCTGGAGTCACAAGGATCAGCCTGGCCCATGAACATCTGAAACACATGGCTGCATAGGGAATTTGGAGGGAAGGTGGACAGCTGTCCAAAACCTCCCATCTCCAGCTTTTTCCGTGCTTTTGTTGTCTGGCTGTCCTTTGCACCTCAGAAACCCAGGTGAGGTTTTGCCCTTGCCCACACAGCTCTGCAAATCCACTGCTCAGTCACACCTCGTGGATTCTTCTGGCCGTGCTGTTTCCCTCATTAAACAGCCTGAGGAAAGTTCTAGAAGAGGGACCTTCTGGGGGAAACACAGGTACTGAAAACAAGGGAATGGCTTTGAGAACCCATTGGGCATCTTTCTTTCTCCTACACGAAGAAAGAATTTTTCCACCCAAATCTCATCCTTGTTTACCTTTTCTTCATTGTTCAATGCCCTAATCTTCTAAAAGCCTGAGGCAGAAGCTGTGGAGGTGTTTGTGTCATGTGCACCACTTGCCTCAGTCCATCTTGTGACACACTGGAACGAGCAGCCCTGTCTCCATATGACTAATGTCCCAATTGTTTTAGTTCAGATCAGCTCAGAGTTTTAAAGTCTTTAAGTCAGCCTTGGCCCAGGTTCAGAGCACATATTTTCCCTCCCAGTTCTGCATAGCCTTACAAGCCACAGCAACAGAAAGTTGGAGCTGCTTCTCACCCACTGAGCCTGGGTGCCCATGCACACATTAAGAGCCCGTTCACCTTTCAGTACATATCTAGGCTAAACTGATTTCCCTTTCAAGAAAAAGGAAAACTTAGTTGTTAATGGATTTTTACTAAACTCAAGGCAGTTTGGAAGTACATTCTGACATGCAGCATTAAACACTACTGCAGCTGCACTCAGAGGAATGGGCAAATGCGTGCGAGCTCACAGAGCACAGCTTTTACCTCACCTCAAATTGCTGCCTGAGACTTTGGGGGCTTATCCCAGCACCCAGTGGAGTTAATGAGAGAATAACCAAATGATTTTGGAAGACTTGAGTGAATTTGCTTATGGAAGCAGCTATGTTGGTAAAGATAGATATTCCCAAGCTAGAACAGGTTAATTTTACACCACACACCCCCCCAAAAATGTAGCAAAACTTGGTAAACAAATGGTTTCATTCTGATCAGATTTTGTGTCTCTTAGTGAAATCACAAATTTATACAAGGCATGCTGGGTGACTGATAGCCAGGTGGGACTTGAAAATACATCTTAACAAACACATTGGGCATCTTTGTCAGAGACTTGTATGTGTAGGAGCTTTGCCTTAGCTGACAAAATATGCTTCTTTTTCCCTGTCAAATGTAACAGTCAGGTATTCAACTCATTTGAACAACTGCAGGTAGTAAAAATTGCACTTAAAAAATTAAAATAAAATCACATAGACCAAAGGTTATATCCAGCTTGTCCCTTTCTCCCTGTCCATGCAGTTTCCCACTCCTGCATGTATGTTGTATTATTTTTCCTCTCTTCTCTTTATAGATCCACACTCTTCAGAGCAACTATTGTCTCTTTACAAATTCATAATCTCTGAAATAAGGGCATCCTGGTGTTTGTAGGCATAATCTTAAGGGAAATAATAGTAAAACTCTATATTAGAGAGACAGAGAGACAGCCAGCACAGTGACACCTACCTCAACCTGTCTTGGAGCTGGGCAGACAGCCCAGGAGCCAACACTGTCACAGCTGCCACATGTGACAATGGAGGACAAGTTTTGATTAGGAAGTCTTATTTTATTCTATTTTTTTACAGGCTTTTCCACTCAGCTGGCTTTGATACCATTTACCCTCAGGTACCTTGGAAACAATCTCAGGAGTTGTTAGCAGTTGTTTTTGAGGATTCCTAAGGGACAGGGAAGGGCCAGAGTTCTGGCAGAAGACCAGCACAGCACCCACCGAAAGCAGGAGATGAAGAACTGGGAAATTACTGTCTGGCAAAGAAATTTCAGCTTCTGCACAGGTACTGAAACAAAAGAATGAAACCACTTGTAAAGCCACAGAAGATAACAAGAAAATCAGCAAGCACAAACATACAGCTACTGGGAACAGATGATGTCAAACCAAGCTCTATTCTTTCCATGACAGGATTACAGGCTCAGGGATAGAGGAGAAACAACAGTTGTCATGGCTTGTTTTAAGCAAGTCTTTTGACTCTGACTCATGAGACATTCTTATAGGCAAGCTCAGAAATTTGATCTTCAAGTAACTCAGCAGTGGATGCAAGAGGCTGAAAAACTATGCAACAGAATATTTAATAGGAAATCTTTGTCAAATTGGAAGCATGCTTTGAGTGGATAGCCTGAAGAGCTGTTCTGGGTCTAGTTCCATTATTTCTGTTAATGCCTCGGAGTGAGGAATAGGAAAATTTGTAGAAGACAATGGAAATACTTAAGCAAGGTTGGGCAAAGATTTATCAAGAGTGATGTGAGTAAAGCTGATCTTGACACAGGGCACAGTTGGACGTCAGTCAACTCCTTCAGTCCCTGTTCTTATGCTGTTTGTGCATGTGGGTAAAAATCTTTGGGCCCAAGAGCAAGAGGTGGGGAGTTAATAGTTAACAACCTGCTTTTTGAATAGAGCAGCCACAGAAACTCTGAAAAATATTGCCAGCTAGTCCTTCCCATAATCCTTGTAACCTTACTAGATAATTAATAATAGCAGAAGGTTGCCCTAAAGCCAAGGACCAGGGGGCAGGTGATGATCTCAGTGCATTTCCTGCACAGCATTGCTGCCCAGAGCCAGCAGAGGTTGAGGTCAACTAACTTGGATTATGCACCAGTGTCTTTTAATTTTGTCTGCAATGAAATATGGACGTGCACAGACTCCAGAAGTGCCTGGCATGTGACACCCAGTTATCATGGGCTTCATAAAGCCTAGGTTAAATCCTCTAAGAGATCAGAGAAGAGTGCCTTGTCATCACAAATCTTGAGCCTGCCAGCACAGAGTGAACGATGAAGTCCTTCAATGCTTTACAGCCCAAGTCCCTGTGGGATTCCTTAATTATCCTTTGCAATAATTAAGGCACAAACAATTGATGTAAGAACCTCCATTTGTTTAGAGTGTGCGGATTCCCTTCCCCCAAGGCTGGAGAAAGCTCAACTACATTTATACTCCAAAGCTGCTCTTCTCCAAAGGGGGATTGTTCTGCTTGGCTGGGAATGAAAGCCATCTCGGCACGGTGGCAGGTAGGGCTGTGTTAAGGCAGCAGTTGGGGGCCCACAGGAGCTACTTGATTACACGTTGGAACAGCTTCATTCTTCAAGGACTGGCATCAGGCCAATTAGTCCTATAGGAAGAATGATATTTTAACTAAGGTACATCCATCTACACTGCAGCTTTATAAACACACTGTTTGCTGAGTGGGGACTGCCTGTGCAGTTCTATTTCTGATTTTCTAGAAAGGTCAAAGGACATCAGGCAGATATACTGGTAACCTGAAAAGCACAACAGTGAAATTCAGACAAGATCTAAAATTATTCAGTACAGCCTTCATTTGATAATCTGCTGTAGATTTAAATGCTAGGAGCAAAACAGTTGCATTTTGTAAGTAACTTTTAAGGTCCTCTCTACCTAGAAAATCCAGCCAGAAAGAAAGCAGCCCCTCAGGAACTGCAGACACTCAGCAAGGAGGGAATCAATGTACAGCAGGCAAAGCAACAAACCCAGCTAGCTCAGAGGAGACCACAGCCCTGGAGGCACGACCCTGGACACGTCCAGGCTCACAGTGGAGAGGGAAAGTCACACAGCTGGCTCTGGGGGCAGCTGGTGGTTACAAATACACATCCCTGACTCCAGCTCCATGCCAGGGCCTCTGCCATGGTGCAGCTGATCCAACAGATCCCACACTGGGGGTCAGAGCAGCAGGGAGAGGCTCGGGATGGATGCTGCCTTGAGGGTGCTGTCAGTGCCACCAGGCTGGAACTGCCACTCCTGCTGGTGGCTCTCCAGAGCTCCCAGGTCTGCTGACCCTTCCCTTTCACCTTCCCACCCTTTCTGTGACCTGATATGAGACTGGTGCACTGGGAAAGAAGGAACCTGAGAGGCTTTTTTCCAGTCGTTGATTTGACTCACAGGGTGTGTTCCAGCATGGAAGCCAAAGGCCACTCCAGGTTCACTGGGAATGGGAGGTGCAGATTCTCAGTAGAACTTTGGCAAGAAAGCTGCTTTTGTCAGTCTGTCTTGCAGCCAGCAAATGGGAGGGGACAGCTCTGAGATTCCAGATTCTTCCTAACACACACAGTTGTAAATGAGAGCCTCTGTAGCTTCCAACATTATGCAATCACTTACATTAGAAAAAATAAATTAATCATCACCAGTTTTAAGATCTACAGTAAATATAAAGAAGATAATTTTAAAATACCCTAATTATATTACAAAATGTAGTCCTTTTAATACCAAGCTATAAAAGTTGGTTGCAGATTGCAACTGGGCTTCAGTTTTACAAGTATGACTATAAGCTACAAATTTGCTTCTTCAGAGAAGCACGAAGACAGGATGGGGAAGAAGCTCTTGTTCCTGCAATGCACCAAAGCTGATCTGTAGCCAGGAGAAGGTTTGCACATTATGTATTTACAACACCAGCACGTAAACCAGGAGTCAGTCAGCCCTGCCAGGCTCTGCAGAACAACTCTGCTATTCTTCCCTCCAGGGATAAACTCAACACTCAGATCCTAAGAGGGAAAATACTCCTGAAATTCACACCAGGCAGCTTTGAAGGTCTGCCACAAACCCAGGTCTGCCACAATGCAGCATCTGGGCCAGTGCACCTCTGAGTATCCCCCACTTGAATGAGCAATGCTGAATGAGAAAGGTCCTGCATGCACAGGCACCTGAGGAGGTTACACAGTCCCTAATTTCAGGTATATCCATCTAAATTCATTGGCTGAACTTCCTTTAGAGTCTATGGGCAATAACACTTGCAGTGTGATTCATCCAACCTGTTTCAGTAGCCAGCTGCAAGTCCAGGTATGACCTTTGAAGTGTTTCTTTCTCTTCTAGAGAGACTGTTTCGTGCAGGGGTGCCACATTGTGGACATCTTCCAGTAGGTGAGATTAATCCAGCCAGGCTGTGTCAGAGCAGGGGGAAAACAGCAAAGCTGAAAAACTGCTGCAAAGCTTTTAGCAGCATCCCATGAGTTTAGTCTTCTATTTTTGAACAAAGTCCTTAAAGATCCTGAAGTCAGGTCTGATTTTTAGATTACTCAAATTTTCTCCCTCTGTTGGCAACACTCTGTTAAAAGAATTGCAGAACCACAGTGCTTGTTCTCTGGACAAAATTTAAAAAAAATTACTCCCTAAGTAGAGTTCTCTATCATCTGTTTGGTAATTAATTTCCTCATTAAATGTTGACCATGAGTTTACAATAAAAAGTAATTAAGAGAGGCCACAAGTTGCAAAGGTTGGATGAGCTTTTGAGCTCTCCCTAATTGAAGGCCTTGCTGTGTGCCAAGGGGTAGCTGGAGCATCTTTCCAAAGGTGAGATCAACAACTTCCAGTGCAATGACAGCTGTCAGGACAACAGCCTCGTTAACCTCAGCCCACCCAGGGCTGCCTGAGCTGTCCCAGCACTGCCAACCCATTTCCTGCTTGTCACATTTCAAATGGCTCAAGTCCCTTGGTAGTCCTATCTTCTAATTAGTCACTAGTTACACTGGCAGGTATTTTATTCACACAACTGGGTGAGGAAATGAGGATCAGCTCTTGAATTCTGCAAAAAGGAATGGTTATCATTGGGTCTGTGCCTTCTTTTCTACCCACAGCAGTCCCTGTTCCAGCAGCATGAAAGCATTCTAGAAAGCACCTGAATATCTTCCTGCATGTTTTTGGTAAGAAACCTCAGCTTTGTAGGGAAATGTGCTTCAATTCAAGACTGTTCTCACACAG
The DNA here is from genome assembly GCF_017590135.1 of Pyrgilauda ruficollis. Taxonomy (NCBI): domain Eukaryota; kingdom Metazoa; phylum Chordata; class Aves; order Passeriformes; family Passeridae; genus Pyrgilauda; species Pyrgilauda ruficollis. The sequence continues at coordinate 3,385,612 of NW_024526044.1, read as the reverse complement.
TCAATTATTTTCACTTTCTTTTAAAGCACCAACCTCTTGTTTACTCACTGAGGTATCTCATCATGAGAATCTCCTAAGTTCAAAGCTTATCTATTTTTTTTTTGCTGATACAAGTATTCCTTCTAGTGTTTACCCAGCTCAGGCAAGCCCCTATAATTTTGTCAGTGTTGTCTTTTCAAAGGTATTTTGTCTGTTCAAATACACTAAATGTAAAACAAAACCAAAGGCTGCATACAGTTTGAGAAGAAGAACGCAAAGGCAGTAAAGCAAGAACAGCCCTGCCAGGGCCTTTCCATGAGGGATCCAGGATAGCTGGGGCTCAATTCTGACAAAGGCAACACTGCAAGCAGTGGAACTAAAAACACTCCAGTGGGAAATATGTGTAAACTGGTTTTAAACTGCAGTACAATACAACACCTTTGATCTGAGGGCTTAGTTCAGACAGAACAAGACTGACAGATAAAACAATATTCCTCCAAATATGTAAAGGGCTGCTGCAAAGGGAAAAGTAATTCTCTGTCCTCTGGTGGGAAGGATTGGAAGACCGGGCTACTACTTAACAGGTGAGGTATGAGGGAAAACATTCTGCTAGAAAGAGGGGGAGTTTGTAGAATTTGAGTAATGGGAAAGGGTCAGAGAACAATGTTGGAATAGTGTGGACTGTCTTGGGACAGCTGATGGATAAGATGATCGTGTGATGTGCAAAATATTTTCTAATCACCATCTCTTCAGCAAGTCAGAGTTTCACATATTCAAAATGTGGAACCAGCACTAATATCCAAAGCAACTCAAACCCTACTCTGAAGTGCAAGTCTCACGATAGTTCATGGGTTTGCTTTTTCAAAGCCCCAGCTGCCAGATTCATGCATTGCAAAGCAATCTCATCTTTCATTTTAAAAAGTTATATTTCCACTTCTCAAAGCTGTGGAAAGAAGCCTGAAAAGATGAAGTGCCAGTATCCTTAACAGCTCCAAAGAGAGAAGGCAAATAAAAGGAATTCAAAGTACATTGGTTTAAGCCAAACTCATAATTTCTTTTTCCCAGGCCTGGCTCATGATTTTTGAGAACTGGCATTTGGAAATGCTGGAAACACAAAACTCTTAATAAGGAACAGGGGGGAGTTACTAAGAAGCTTGAAGAAAGCTGTGAGATTTGTTCACTACAGTAAAAACGTGAGCATTAAAGAATTGAAGAGGGAGATTTGTTAAAGGCTACCAAAATTCTGGTACTTTCTCACACAACAATCAGCTCCACAGTCTCTGGTGACTGAGCTGTGCCTCTCTTTGTTACAGTTTTGCCTTTAATTGTACATCAGCCTGCTGGCTGGAACGTGACAAACTCATTTTGCTTCCTGGGGAAAGAGAGGGGCCTTTGGGGCTATAGAGAGCCTGATACCTGTGACCAAAACACTCAAACAAATACAGAGAACAAACCCAGCTTTTGTATCCAGTGTTCGTGGCCTGCTTTATTTTGCTCTTACCCAGCATCTTTGTGGTGAATGTTCCTATCAGAAAGCCTTTTTTACTGACTTTAGGAAGTATATATTTTTGATAAAGGAACAATTATGGAATTAATTTGTTTTTTAAACAAGTTTTTCTTACAGGAATTTTTCTTTTTTAATGAGCTTGAATAGCAAAAACATTTCATCAAGCTTCTGTTGATGTACTTAAATATGTCCAAATAAATAGCATATTTTCAAGTTAAGTAAATACCCACATACGAAATCTGGATCCTATTTAAGCCCCAAGAAAAATAATAATATTGTCTATCTATGCTGATGAATATGCTATAATGTATTATATATGCTTTGAGATTGCTAGACAAAAACCTACATATGTAACAGAATATGACTGAAATTCACTCAGACATGTTTTCCATTCCTTAGAAACTGAAAATCCACAGCAGATCTTCAATTCTCCCACTAGGACAAAAATATTTCTTTATTGCCTCTTGCCCATCCACCAGCTGAAGGGAGCTAACTCCACATGCACACCCTTATCTCCACACAAGCTGTACACTTTGGGGAGCATATGTTGAATAGATTAAATGAGAAAACAAGTTGTTGCAAATATTTTTTGCCTTAAAACATCCCAGGCAGTTTTTTATTTAAGATAACCTTGCATTTGAGTAAAGGAAGAATAATTTGAAAGAGTTATTAATTTTCATGAAAGAAATTTAGCATTTTGTGATCAATTTCAGTTTTCCTGCAAGTACAAAACTCAACTCCTCTAAAATTACAAAATGTCTCATTGATAATACAGAGACAGAGACCATAGATCAAGTGATTCCTTTCTGTGCTGTGGTAGGTGTTCATATTCTAAAATTCCCTGCCTAGCCCTTTCAAATACACTACGGAAAGTAAAGGAATGTGTAAAATTAAGGAGGACACTGCTCACATTGCTCGTGTGATCACCCTGTGTGTGCATGCACAGCTGCCCCAGCACTGTCCCCTTCAGATGTGCTGCTGCATTAGTGATGAAATACAACAAAATGCAAAACATTGAAATGCTTAATAGGCTTTTAAAGAAAATGCTGCGACAACTTGGCCTGCACAGAGTGGTACCGTGTTTGACTCCCTGAATTAGATTTAATCTGGCTCCCCCAGCGGTAATAATAATATAATATGCTGTAAAAAGGAGTCTAAAAATCTTAAATTGAATCTGTATGTTTGCTAAGAAAGTGGCTTTGTCAGCTGTACATTACAAAATTTTAATATTTTCAGCAGGCAAGCAATACATCTTGTCTAGACACCGGTGAAATTTTCAGACACAAAATTATTTTAAATTCTAAAACAAATAATGCAGACTTCACCCCCCATCCCTAACAGATTGTGGAATGTCATTTACTTTAAATTTGCAGCCAGACATCACATAGCCAGAGAAATTGCCTGTAAGAAAAATAGGCTGACACTTATCACCGCATTCCAGGGGGACCAGGGGGTGATGTCAGCTCTCTCTGTTTCTCCCAGACAATTGAGCGTCCTACAAATCAATAAAAACAAGGTTTATTGGTATGTTTGCTTTATCACACTTGAGCCACTTTCATTGTCCTAGTGACAAAGTCTTCACAAATTGAATCATTAAACACAGTAATTGTGTTTCAAATACATTTTAGAGAGGAGGAAGGGGAGGGAGGGTGTAAAAGATTATTTGCTGCAGTATTTATGGCTGCGGAATTTAGGTTTGTAACAGTTTGCCGTACCTATATTTTATTTTTCAATATGGAAAAAGGAGCAGGGGGAGGGGACAGAGGAGGGACCCCAGTAAGTGGAACAAACAGTCGCACTCAAATTTAGCCCAGCAAAGCTTTTAATATTTCGCTGAGCTAATGTTATATAAGGAATTTCTCAACAGCTCCTCGCGCAAAATGTCAAACTTATTTTAAAATTATTTTCGTAAAAATAGATGGTCTTGAAAAAAAAAAAAAATTAAAAATTGCACCCTGGAGTTGGGATCTAAGGACTGTTACCATCCTGGTGGTTAAAATAATTCCTTCCCGGGTGTTGCTCAGTCCCTTACGCAAGCCTGTAAACTCATTTCGCCCCAGCACTCTTTAAATCTTTGTCGCTCTTTGCATATGTGGTTGTGATTTACATGCCACCCACATTTAAAGAGATATTGACATTTTCAAGGCGGCTATTTTAGCCCCTGGATTTTTAAATGGAATCAATCACACTTTATTTCTTCCCTTAGCCCAGACCTGTGTTTGTGGCTCGCCCACCTCTCTCTCCGCAGCCCCAGGGGCGTCCCAAAGCCCCGTGTGAACGTTCAGCATCCCTCAGCGATTCCAGCATGGATTGTGGCGCCCTGGCAGGGCTGGGTGCCCCCTGCCCTCACAGCTGCTCTGCAGGCCGGGCTGGGGTGGCAGAGCAAAACAGAGGCACATTTCACATTTCACAGCAGAATGGGCTGTGGCTGCCGCTCGGGTTTTGTTGGGCTCAATGGCGCTGAGCTGAGCCGGGCAGGCCGAGGTCAGCCCCAGGCCAGGCCTGTGGGGCTCACACAGCTTCCACAGCTCCACACTGCCTCGGGACTGCAGCACGGACTGCTCTGGGCAATGGCATTTGGATTTTTGTCTTAGCACCCCTCTGGAGCAGGGAGGGGATGGGGGGACAGCAGAGGCTCTGGGGATGGAAAAGCCAGGCCTAGCTGCACCCGCACAGCCACGAGTCTGCCTAAAGAGCCACCGTGCAGGTGACACTGTCCTTCCCCTGCATGAATCAGGGAACGATTCTCCCTCCCCTCCTTTGCTCTTGTTGCATTTTTCTTACTCAATTAGCCTGAAATGGAATATGGTCATGCTTCCAGCTACAGCTCCTTTGAGCACAGTGGTGTCAGACCTTTCCACACATTATACGAATTGCACTTCATCGCTGAAAATCAAATCTAGGAGGCAATGATATCCATGTAAAAATACCGTAAGGATGTACAAGTGCTTCCTACCCTGCACTGTCTCCTAAGATGAATGGAGGAATGTCAGTCAGGAGCTCCGGTTCCTCCAGCAGCTCTCAGTTTTTTGGGGCTCTTCCCCAAATTCCACTGATGCTGTTGGGAGTGTCAGCAAGACAGTGCTTTAGGGAAACCCAGCAAAGCACACTTGGTGCCCAGCACACTTCACAGCACTGATCTCCAGGAGGAGTGTCTACAGACTCAATCCCATCTTTGCCAGCAGCAGAACTATAGCTGTGTCCTGATGTTTGGCAGGGATTAATTCAGGCTTCCTTCATCTCACACAGAAACAGCCTTGTATGGGCCCTGCCAGAGATTTGGTTTAAAGACAGGTAATGGTTAGTGATCCACTTCGATCCTGGCAAGTAAGGGTGGACAGGACCAAGGGACTTGCTAGGTGACTCTTCTCCCTTTCTCTTTCTGAGGTAGTTGTTGAGGCAGGAAAAAGCTCCTGCTGTGTTCAGAGAAAATATTCTCCAGGAGCTCCCTGGTACCACTTCAAGTGTAAGGCAGAGCATGCTCCAGCCCACCCTCCTTCCACCCAAATCTGCTGCTGCAGCCACCAACTGCAACCCAGTGGTGATCCTGCAGTGACAGTGATTCTGTTCCCCCTCTGCTCTTCACAGCATTGCAACTCAGGGGCACTAACAATGACAAAAGCCTTCTTGAAACTTAGAGGAGAGAGGTACATACATTGTTCATGTGTGTGAAAAAATTCACCTGCATCTGGGTCATTCCTTCCATCAAACCATGCAAACCAAACTCAGCAAGCTCACGACAGACACATGGGCTTACTGATGGCTGCACCTTAACATTTTAAAAAGCTCCTTGTCCAAACTGGCTCCCTTGGCTGTATTATACACCATTTATCTTGGAGGAGGTCTGCTCCAAAAGGAGAGTCTGGGTTTGGTGAGTCTGTCAGTGACGGCTCTATTTCCCAGTATATATTTACACTACCATCAGACTTGGTGAGTGGGTTTGCTGTCAAACTCGCGAAGCACAAAGCTGACAGTTTGGTTTGAAGTTCCCTTCCCCACTCTTGGGTCGCACGAGAACACTGAATAGATGCATTTGCTATAGGTTATAGCAATCCTGACAGTAGTGAATGAATGATTGCTCCTAAAAAGTACAGCTTGTCCTGACATTATCGCTCCATTGCATTCTAAAAGTGGCTAAACCAGAGACATCCTTCCCCATCTCTCCCCACCCCACTGCCATTCAGCATCTCTTCTGGTTCAGCAGCCTGCATTTCCTCACTGATGTGAAGGGGCTATGCATTTACACCAGTGGGACATGATGCCCAGTGGTAACATTTATAGCATAACAACCATTTATTTTTCCAGAGAAGTGTTTATCTTATTGATGAAAGAAAAAGTATTCTACCCTCTTGTGTGTCTAAGTAGTCAACATCCCTAGTGAAATGAATAAAATTCTCATAATCTGTTCCATCTGAGCCTATTTCTGTTATAACTGAAAGCAGGAAATGTTGTTGCAGACTTCCATGGGAGCAGCGTTTTCCTCATGAAGAAGAATTGGTTAAACATTGCATAATTTAGTAACTCCTGACTTAACAAAACTCTGAGACACGCTCCCCAAGAAAGCCACACTGTTTGTAGCTGGGAACAGCCTGGCTGGATCAGCAGCACTGGCAGCAATGAAAGACTCTAAAACATAGATATGAAAAATGATTAACTGACTTCATATGACTATTTGTGCTTAAAATTAGGGCAGGCACTCGAGAACTCTGCTGAATCAGGGCCTTGATTATTGGTACCAGTAATGAATGCAGACATTTGGGAAGGTATGTTTCATTGCTGCCATCATGTTTTATTTTTGGAGATGTTAAAGAAAGATATCAAGAAGATATAAAACAAGTAATTAAATTCCTGTTTTGTGTAATGCAGAGCAAATATTTGCTTCAAGTTTTATGAGCATTTTGCAAATCAAAATCATAAAGGCGGATGAGCTTTTGTTTAAAAAAGGCACGCTGATGGCTCAGCAGAAAATAATAAGAGTTTGTTTTTGGAAGAAAAAACCAAACCCTGACATGAGCCACAAATACATTTCATTAGGCGACACTAATAGGGGTTGTCAGGTGCCTTCAGTAGCAGCAAACATCCTCTCATGTCTCAAGTTTGTGTGGAAGTCAAGAGCAGAGACTTAGCTCAGATAAGATATTTGATTTGTGTTTGCTCAGGAAAATGCTCTGACAGTTTAGCTAAAAGGAATTTGTATTGAATTGAAGTAAAACTTGGACTAGATAACAGCCAAGAGAATACTGGGGCTGGGCTGAACCCAGCATTAGACAATGGAAACAAGCTGGTGAACAAGTTACTGGGGAGTATTTACTGAAGCACATTTTTCTTTCTTTCTTTCTCACATGGACCTTACAGAAAGTGAAATTCAAAATGCCAAAACTGCCTGGTTTGGACACAGTAAAAAAATCCCATGAGCAATACATTCTTTTCCTCAGATAAATTAACCCTGTGGTGGAGTAAAACACATCCCCTCTTTGCCTCTGAATTCTGCACTATAGATGACAAAGAGAAAAGGTGAGGTCTGTAAGAACCAGTGCTTTTATCAGGGAAGCTAATGCAGACAAAAACAAGGAAATAAAACATATTAATATATTTTCTGTTCTGTTCTCAGGCAGGTTGAAACAATGACATACCTAAGTAATGCACAGAGCAGACATGGATTTATAGCTGAAGCACCATCCTTCACCTGGCTGCATGGGATGCACTGCCACCACTGCACTGCAAACCCACCCTGCTGCAGATTCCTCTCACACATGACAGCACCACGGAGTAACAAATCTGACCATGAAGCATCCTGCCACTAGCACAGGAAACCCTCTGCTGTCCCCATGGAGTAGGTAGGACAGACTCTCTGTCATAATGTCTTTTAGCATATGGTCAATGGACAGAATTTGGGAGAGTTCCAAGGAAATTTGTACTTCCCCAGCTTTTGCCATTTGTAACACCGTAGTACTGTGCCCTGGGGGTAAATAATCAGCCCCATTTTCCTAATGAGGAAATTCATCCAAGGTCATATGCTAAGTCAGTGGCACTGCAAGCCATGAAATTCAGGTCATGGGCAGGAATTACCTCTGCTGTCTGTGCAGCTTAATTGCATTTCAGAAACTACATTTATTTGGTATGATAATAAACCAGCACCTGTTGTAATGAGACAGTACAAGAACAGCAGCCAAAAAGAGGCAGAAACACGTCAAAGAAATGTGGTAAACAGTAGTAACTAATAGGAACTATAATAAGCCTCAGGAATTAGTAGCTAAGAATATTTCTGGGAAAGAGTATTATGGCAAAATATTACTGATCAAAGCCTGTAGACTCTAATCCTGGCAGTGCTTTCTTACATGTAGAATCAAATCATCTTAGAGGAGTCTCAGCAAATTCAGTTTAGTCCCAAATTATAAGGTTATAAATAGTTTTTCAAAACTCTTTCTAAACTAGTCTAGCTACACCAGTTCCAAATGTGAAGCTACCAGAGGAGCAAGTGATCCTGAGTCAAACCAGCCATTCCTTCTTTTTATTTGGACTTTTTTTTTTTCCACTTGTCACCAATTGTAAATTTTTTTTTGTGAATGTTATCTGGTTAGTCTTAAATTATACAGAGCTTTTGCACTGTCTTTTCATTATGGACACCCAAATTCTGCCTTCCTCAGTGCTGACTTTGCCAAAGCATCAAAGACCAAGAATGAAATGTAATTTAAATCCAGGGGCAAATGCACAGAAACGAGGTGGGAAATGGCACTATCAATAGCAGCAAATCTAGTGCACCTAAAAGGTGGAAGCTTTTTAAAGGAGGTATCTGGGTAGGGGTTTGCCCTTCAAATAAAAGGCACTATAATTTGAGCTATGTCACAAAGTCAACTAAATATATACTAGATTAATGATGCCTAAGTGAGTTATTGAAAAATATTGAAAAGCAAATCCTGAAAGTTCTTTACCCTCCCAGATCAGGCATATTCAATATCAGAGCTACTCACCAGATTAAATGCATTTTGCTGCTGTCACAGAATCTACTTACCTTGCAGAATGCAATTTAGCTGAAAGTTTGTCTGGGAGTTGAATTTATTTTCTGGAATTACTATTTTTGTATCCTAATGGGGAAACCCCCCTCCTCAGCCAAAAAAAGAACCCAGCAACCCACATTTTTTGTGTCTAGCTACAAGTAGGCCACGCTTCTGAGCTTCCCACCACGTCCTGGCTCTGGTGCCTGGAATGATCCTTTAGGCTGCAGGTACAGCTACATTTAGCTCCTGACCCCTCTGTAGTCAGAGTCTTGGTTTATTAATACACCTATTCTTCTCTTTCCCGCTGGCCTTATTGATTTCCCTTTACTGTGAAATACTGAGGTTATTTTCAAACCTGTCTTACACCAAAACACTTAACTTTTCCCACTTGCACTGTACCGTGACAGACCTGCAAGTGTGAGATATGAATTAAAAATCAAACCCGAAAGATGTACTGCACTAAAAAAAACCAAAGAAAAGTAAAACTCTCATTATACAGTGTTTTTTCCTGAAGAAAAGTTTTAGAGTAGGATGCATGCTAAGTTCATTTTCCAGATCTTCCACTCTCTTGCTTGTGATGACAGACTTTAGGTAGATGAATACAAAGTTTCTTAGAAGCAGCACCCACAACCAGAATAGTTTGATGGGAATAAATTTTTGTTTGTTACTGGAAAGGGAAGGGATGAGAGGCAAACCACAGGAATAAAACCAGGCACCAGATGTTTGAACCTGGAGGTTCAAGCTCATGGTAACACCCCGTCCCTGGCTTTGAACAGAATTAAATCCTACTCAGTCCAAAATGAAGACAAGAGACAAAACCATGAAAGCGCAGCTCAAAACTTTCTGGACTTCTATGTGGATTTGATAAATTCCAAGCTTTCCTAAAAGTGATTACACTACCACGTGTAATCAGGTTTAACTGATGTCCTTGTGCTGGTGTTAGTAGGATTTTGAAAGTGACCTTTTTCTCAGGAAAGAACACTTGTCAGGCTTTTAGGACCAATGTGCACTTGGAAGATTGTTATCACAGTTGCAAAAATGTCACTGTTCTTGAAATAACAGGTATATTCCATGGAATTTCTCCTTGGTACTATAGATCACTGCTGCAGGAGGCCTTTAAGCTGAAATGCCATTGCTAGTTTTATTGCGTGTTTTAAGTAGAATTTCACAGAACTCTCTGTTCTGGATATATCCCACCTGCTGGTATATTTTTGTTCCTTAATGATGGGAAGGCTTGCAGCACATTAACCTTCCAGAGGAAAAGTATTTCATCTTTCTGTACCACATCAGCAACAAGACTAGTGACTTACATAATTTCTCTATCAAAAAGGAGTAAAAGCAGTGGTATGGATTTTAAATGGTGGAATAATCGCATTAGAGCCACTCTTGTTACCATTGCAAGACATTTGTAGCAATAAAAGTCACTTAAACAGGGAATGTTAATGGATTAATTGTGGTTAAAGTTGTTCCATTCCTTGGAATACTCACAATATCACACAGATTTCTCATCCACCTGCATTAAAACTGTGCTCAAATCCCGTTCCCAGCTCACAGGCTGCCGCAGTCCCAGCCAGCAGTGGGATTTAGCCATGGACACCAGGAAAACAGCTGGGACCTGCTCCCCAGGACACAGTGATGCTGCAGCAGGATCCTCCCTCTGCAGGGGCGGCGTGCTGGGAGCCCGGGAGCGCTGGAATGCCGTGACTTCATCCCGAGCAGAGGATACTGCAGCATCCTCAGACCCAGCAAAGTGCAGAGCCCATTCAGCAGCTTTATTAAATGCAGCCATTTATTTTGCTTATTTTCAGAGTTACCAGTTGCTTTTTTCTTTTCTGTTGTCATGTTTGTGTCTGCAGCTCTTTACTGTGGCCGCAGAAAGAGGCTGGAAGCTCGGACCCCTGGGCTCTCCCTGCTGTGCCTCTGTCTGGCTGGCTATTTATAGCCTTTCTCTCACTAAATTGCAGAAGTGTTGAGAGTTTTGCAACTGCGTTTTGGGGACAGAATTCTGAAATGTTTACTGACAGGAAAAATTTTGAGTGAGTTAGAGATAATGGGTTTTTTTTTGTCTCAACAAGAGTATATATGAAAATAAAATTTCAAAAAGCCTAGAATTATTTTTATCAAGATTAAGGTGCCTTTCATTTTATTAAGTAGTAAATTTTCAGAGGAAAAAACTTGCTATTTTCCTGCTCTGTAAGAGCAATCACTAAACCCATGCCTATCAATCCAGAGGACATAACCCACAGGGCTTACAACTACTTTCCATACTGCTGTATAGGGAGGAAACTTAACAATAAGAGAAAGTGAGGACACTCTGCAGTTAAAACTCTTTAATTCTGCTCCATCCCCACCACACCTCCCATTGTAACTGCTGTATCCATAATCAGGGAGTTTATTTTCCTTAGCTCTACTTTGATATTATTCAAATCTAAAGAAGTTTTAAATAACAGGGAGGACAAACTGTGCTTTCAGAGAAAGGGAGTTGGGACTCCTGCTTGAACAGATGTTAAGAATGTTTCTGAGTGTGCTAGACTCATTTACGAGTCTCTTTCACACATTTGAATCTTGGGGACATCAGCAGTTTGTTCAATATTTTCAGCCTCCCTCCTAAATGCCACACTGGGAAATGAGAGGAGGGGAAAAAAAAGAGAGAGAAAAAGAAAAAAAAAAAAGGAAAAAGAAAGAAAAAACCACACACACACAGAGCCAATCTTCCATCAGTGTGACAAACTGCAAGCAAAAATCACAGCAAAATAGTCAAGCCAGACAGTTGGTAAGATAGAATCAGGCTGGAAAAATAGTGCAAGATGATTTTAACAGACAGATGAAAGTAGTCACCTTCTGGACTGTGCTCCTGGGGCGAGTTCACAAACAGAAGGTTCTCCCTTCCCAGGGAGGATGGAAGTGTCCCTGGCTCAGCACTGCTCAGGCTGGCTCTGGGCTCTGCAGACATGACATAAAGAGCAGCCTGAGCAGCACCTCGAGCTCTGATTCTCCTTTCTCCCAGCAGATTTCAGTCACCTTTAGCAATGCACTCGGGGTTCCTGGGCTGGAGATGCAGCAGGAAGAGAAAGCATCCTTTTATACCAAGTTAATAGAGGGCACAGAAGAGAGGGGGGCTCAGCTGTGTTCAGAACAGAATGATACAAAATATAATTAATGGCAGGGCACCAGTTTTGAATCAAAAGAATGATGGGCTTTGGCAGATGATAAAACTCAGCCACTTGAGTCTCTTCAAAGCCCACTGATGGGCACAACTCTTAGGAATGGACTAGCCAAGCAATAAGAAGTTTTTCCTCTTGTTAAAAATACCAAAAGGAAGGAAGAGATGTCTCAATGGAGGCTTTGCAAGACTTAGTTTCTTTCCTGTTCAGCTTTTCTTCTGTCCTTTGATGCAAGCAGTTAGACTTGTAAAAGTTTAATATTGGCAGTTATTATGGAATTCCTCATCAGATTACTGAAGATCCCAAAAGACCAGCTGCACTTTGTTGTTTCCACTGAGCAGACCAGAAGCCATCAGCACTGACTCTCTTTATGCTTTGCAAGGTTCTGTGCCTCAGCAGAAAGAACAAAAAGATAATCAGAAAGCCCAAATACCAAGTCTTGGTTCACCAAGTGCCAAGTCTTGGTTCCAGGCAGCTATTGACCTGCCATACCCTTTGGAAAAAGTCACTTCCCTCATCCTTGCTTTGTTTCCCTTCTCATATTCAGTGTGTGTTTTGTTTCTAGAATAAAGTTTCCTGGGGTAGGTATTTCTCCACCCATGTTCCTCTAGAAATTACAGTTTAATTTTGCTTCTGTATTGAGCTACTGAAGAATCGTTTTTGTTGCATCCTCCTTTCCTTCTGTTATAAAGCCTTCTGGTTTATACTAGAACATTAATAAAATTCTCCTGCCACTGCTAATTTCAGAAAGCTGAAGCTGGTGTACAAAAGGGACACTATCAGATAATTTGCTCTCCCTCCTACACTGACAAAATATAACACCAGTTTTATTTGTGTGTGATTTCCTGTTTTCAGCTGGAAGTAAATTCACCAAATTTAAAACACACACCAAAAGAACTTCAACAAATATTTTTGTTTGGGTAGAAGGTTTCTTGTCCCTGGTGATTTTCCATCCTACTTTGAGGGCCAGCCCTTGAGCAGTATATTATCAGTGACAAGGCACAGTGGTTGTGGATAATGGGGCCAATTTTGCTCTCAGGCAACCCCAGTGACTTCATTGTCTGGTCTATCTGATGAGAGGGTAGAGGCTGGTAGAATGACTCATCAAGAAAAAAAAAAGAAATGGGAAAAAAAAGCAAAGGCAGCCAAGTAAAGACACAAGGCTGTCTCCTAAGGATAATTTAAATAGCAAGAGAGCTTCAAAATGCAGCAAGGAGCCAGAAATCTCTGCAGAATGGGTCTCAACAAAGAGCTGTGACGCTGTGATCCACAGTGTGGAGCCGAGGGATATTTAGCTTTGGCTTTTTTGTTTGTTTGTTTTGGTTGGGGGGGGATGGGTGTGCATCTCTTTTTGGCTTTTCTTTCAATAAAGGCAGTCTCTTCTTTCTTCCCAAAGAGCCAGTTTCTCCTCTTTCCTCTGAGCACCCAGGCCAAGAAAAGGGAGTTGCATTTAGCCCCCTTTCTGTGCATGTTAACTTGGGGCAATAGACCTCCTCACAGTCGCTGCCTGTGTTGGATAAAAGCTTTTACATTTCTGCTTCAGGACCAGCAGGGCAGAGGGGGATGCTGCCCCTCTCAGGTGAGACCCCACCTGCAGAGCTGCCCCAGCCCTGGGCCCTGCACAGGGATGACCTGGAACTGCTGGAGAGGGTCCAGAGAAGGCACCGGGATGGGCAGAGGGATGGAGCAGCTCTGCTGGGAGGAAAGAATGGGAGAGCTGGGATTGTTCACCTGGAGAGGAGAACATTTGGGGTGACCTCAGTGTGACCTTCCAGTACCTGAAGGAGCCAACAGGAAAGATGGAGAGATAAAATTTTCAAGGGTCTGGAGTGACAGAACAATGGGAAATAGCTTCAAATTGAAAGTGAGGAGGTTTAGGTTCAATATTAGGGAGAAATTCTTCCCTGTGAGGGTGCTGAGGCCCTGGCACAGGGTGCCCAGAGAAGCTGTGGCTGCCCCAGCCCTGGAATTGTCCAAAGCCAAGCTGGATGGGGCTTGGACAACCTGGGATAGTGGAAGGTGTCCCTGCCCAGGGCAAGTGGAACAAGATGAGCTTTGAGGTCCTTTGCAACCCAAACCAATTCATGATTCTATAAAATGAGTCTATTCTATTAATACTTCATTCTCAGGAAACATAAGGCCCCAAACAAGGTCAGGATCCCTCCTGCAATGCACTCTGCAAACCCCTACTGGGAGAGAGCCCCAGTTCTTAAAGCATTTAAATAGATACATCAATGAAACTGAGAGGAATAAAGTGGCTCACAGCCAAATTAGATGAGCAAGACGTGGTCTCCTGCCCAGTGGACTTGGTTCCAGCTCCTCCTTCAGGGGTACAAAGCAACCTGGTGGAAGAAGCAGCCCAGGATAAACTATTCTGCCTGTCTCTAAAAACATTTTAAAATGCCTTTAGCCAGAGCTGGCTGGGAGTTGTCTGGTCACTAAGATCAGCAAAAGACTTAGGGAGAAAAGCTGCAATATTTTTCCCCTGAGAGTGGGAAAAATTCTGCAAGTCTTTCGTTTTCTCAGCTCATCCCACTACATCTATTTACTCAACTCAGGAAGATTTGAAGGAACATGAGTAAAGGACTGGAAAATTACACTGGAAAAGAATCAGAGTAATTAAGCATCAGGAGAGCCAACACCACAAGAAACAACAAAAAAGGAAAAATACTTGTGGGTACTTAGACTGATTCTAATTAATGTTTCAGTTTCTGAAAAACATTCCCGAACTAAAAGTTTGTAATGTTACCTCAGCTCCACTTAAAATTTTCACAGTACCTTTATAAAAACTTGAAAATAAAGATTTTTAATGGGATTAGGAGTCAGAACAGAGACAACACTGCTGAAAAAGATCGACAACAGAACATTCATAGCCTCAAAGTATCTGAGGAGTCGTGCTCTAATGTACGAGATGCTTCAGAACATACTGCTGGTATTCTGGAGTTATTTAGATAATGTTCTGATTGTGGCTTGAAATCAGTAATAACAAGCCATATGTTCACTTTTTCTGAAAAATTATTCTTTATTAATTCTATCAATAGTTACTCCTTGAATTTTAAGGCGAAAAGTATCTAATTTGTGCCTGTGGCATTTGAATAAATTCCAGTTTACTTTAAAGGTCAGATAATACTATAAGGTCTCTTCAGAAGATTTCTTACTATGAATCTATTGGATACATCTCCAAACTTTTTTCCATTTATTATTTTATGTACCACTAATAGATACATAAATCTGTCTTGATTTAACTTGACAGAGTTTTTTCTCTACAGAATCCTCCTCAAAAAGGAGAGAAAATACTACAGGAAAGCCACAGCTCCTGCCAACCCAAACCTTATCCATTGGTTTTAGATGGACTGTCTCAATTTATGGAGCTGGAAGTCCAGCTGTCCACTACCTTGGCTTTCATATGCAGATAAAATCATCCAAGGATAAAGAGAATCTATCCCAACACCTGAGAACTCAAGCACCTGGACTAGGTTTGGCCATACTGCCAGCCTGGGGACCTAAATCACGATATGGGGATGCATCCCCTCCATGCATGGATTTTTCTACACCTCCTTCCACCCAATTTATGTTGAGAGAGGACCAGGTTAAGTGACTTGACATATTTTATCTCATCCTCAAAACAGAATTCTACTATAGATAACTACATTCAGTTTGAAACTCAGTCCTTTCATTTAGAACAAAACCCAAGAACAACAAAAAAAGCCCAAATAGAAATGCAGCACTTGGTGATAATCTCTCTCTAATCATCAAGGACACTTACTGTTTGAAAAATTTTGCATACCCAAAGTAATGATCCATGTAGGACAGAAACCCCAATGTTCTCAGCACAGTAAAAGACAATGCTTAACAAATAATAATAGTTATTACTAAGTCTTATGCACCATTGCACTTTCTAATACTGCCTTGAAGTGAAAAGGACACGATGATGTGATAAGAAAAGCTGTTCCCAGGCTATTTCCCTCTCTAATGGAATCCCCAAAATCCTGAAATATCAGACAAATCCTTGTTTGGGGACATTTCCTATTTGTTTCGCAGTAAATTAATTAAAAATTTATTTCAGAGACATAACCCCTCACATGAATATGACTCACAGAGAACACACTGTGCCAAGCAGGATTGACACACTGGAGATTCCCCTTCATTCCAAATCTCCAAGGACAAGGGTAGTGAGGCAACATGGGGAAACCACAGCTTTATTCATTATTATGGCAGCCAGGTGCCAGCACACAAGACTGAGATTAGAATAAGATTTCTTTCAGCAGGAAAGTGAAAATCCCCCCAAAGCATTCAGCATGCAGGAAAACCAAGTGCATCTGTCCTACCAGCACAGACATTTGGTTTTTGGACTATTGGGTACCTTCTAACAGATTGGGGGAGTGCTGCAAAATCTGTCTCAGCTCCCCGTGGGAGCAGCAGGTACCCCCAGGCAGGTACCCCTGCCAGGGAGGAGCAGGGGATGCCCTGGGGCTGCTCCAGGCCCGGCTGTGTCCTGCGTGGACACACAGACACGGACAGACAGGCAGAGGGGCAGCGACTGCTGGGATCACAGGGACACTGCACGGTCACAGGACAGGGCACGGCACCCACCGGTGACAGGGACAATGACAGGGACAGGGACAGTGGCAGTGACAGTGATAGGGACAGGGACAGTGGCAGTGGCAGTGACAGTGGCACTGGCAGTGACAGTGGCAGTGGCAGTGGCAGTGACAGTGACAGGGACAGTGACAGTGGCAGTGGCAGTGATAGTGACAGTGGAGTGACAGTGACACTGACAGTGGCAGTGGCAGTGACAGGGACAGTGGCAGTGGCAGTGACAGGGACAGTGGCAGTGGCAGTGACAGGGACAGTGGCAGTGGCAGTGACAGGGACAGTGGCAGTGGCAGTGACAGGGACAGTGGCAGTGGCAGTGACAGGGACAGTGGCAGTGGCAGTGACAGGGACAGTGGCAGTGGCAGTGACAGGGACAGTGGCAGTGGCAGTGACAGGGACAGTGGCAGTGGCAGTGACAGGGACAGTGGCAGTGGCAGTGACAGGGACAGTGGCAGTGGCAGTGACAGGGACAGTGGCAGTGGCAGTGACAGGGACAGTGGCAGTGGCAGTGACAGGGACAGTGGCAGTGGCAGTGACAGGGACAGTGGCAGTGGCAGTGACAGGGACAGTGGCAGTGGCAGTGACAGGGACAGTGGCAGTGGCAGTGACAGGGACAGTGGCAGTGGCAGTGACAGGGACAGTGGCAGTGGCAGTGACAGGGACAGTGGCAGTGGAGTGACAGTAGCGAGGGCCGAGCGCTGAGGATGGAACCCAAGGAGCCACGCGCCCGGCAGCACACAGGAGCAGGGTGCAGATTAGCTGCAAGGTCAAATAAACATCATAAAACATTGCCTAAGCTGTCAATTAAAGAACAAACAAGCTCATCGTAATTATACAAGATAATTGTTATCTGCTGGGTGTTAATTAGATACATTTTATCAGAGCTGTTGTCACTGAATGGAGAGTAAAACTGGTCAAAGTTATTTTTTTAATTGAAATTTTTCATAACTAGTTTTGTTCTTCCTTCAGATGAGACTAACATCTTGTTTCCCCTGGGTATGTTTTCTTAATTGTACTCCTAAGAAGCTTTAAATTTTCAAAATAAAATTACATTACTGTGTAACTAAGCTTAACAAAGAAAAGCATGTACAAATTAAGATATAAAAATAAAAATTGTAAGCAGTATTCTTACTTTAAAATGGATATTAAAATAATTTTTTCCTATACAGTTTCAAAAAATAAAATATCCCATTTAATTGATTTTAATTTAAATGGAAGTCACAACACACTCCAAGTGATAGATAAGGACTAAACTGCCTGAGATCAGAGCAGGTATTGAGCAGTGCAGGAGTAGATGAGGCCCAGTATCCAAGGCAAACACTTTCCTGAAGGGTTTCTCACTGCAGGAGACTGGCTTGGGGTAATGCAGGTGAGGCAGACAGGATGGTCTGAGTCCTGCACACAAGGGCTGCAGCCTCCCAGCACCCACTCCTTCCCCTGAGAGCAAGGATGTGGAA
The DNA here is from genome assembly GCF_017590135.1 of Pyrgilauda ruficollis. NCBI lineage: Eukaryota > Metazoa > Chordata > Aves > Passeriformes > Passeridae > Pyrgilauda > Pyrgilauda ruficollis. Next base: position 3,367,911 of record NW_024526044.1, on the reverse strand, counting down.
CCACCTCAGGGTCACAAGGACAGAGCAAATGCTGGAAAACACACACATGTGGAAGTTCTGATCAAAGTCTGGTTAATAAAGTATCAGCTTGAAATAAAAGTAAAGGGAGGAAGAGAGGAAGAACCTTAGAGTGTCACACACTGGCTTCCCCCATTAGAGCAAGCCTCCCTCCATGCCTCATTCCTTTCCATCCTCAGAATTCACTGTTTATCTCTCCAGGAAACAGTTGCCCTAATGTATCACTTTCTGGTGAGAAAAGACAAATGCCCCATATTTATTCAATCAATAGAAATATCTAAACTTGCAGCCATCAGGGCAGGGGCCTTTTGTTCTCTGTTTGTACATCACCAAACACAACAGGAACTTCCCAACACTATTGTGTGGAGCAGCAGCAATAAAGGAGGGTCAGTAGAGCAGCAGAAATACCAACCTGCTTCATTTCAGGATTAATTCATTATGAAGATAACCAACATTTATTTCAGAAGATAAAGAGTTCAATATAATTTGTATTGGGTTTAGTAAGAAAATACCAGAATTTTTTGAGGAGAACAGTGGCACAAAGGTTTACCACACACAGCCTAAAATAGTGTGAGAAAGGAACTGACTTCAACTTGAATAATAGTCATTAACTCAAAACACTGGAAAATGCATTCCTTGTAAGAACAGAGCCACTGGAGCCTTGCCCAGTCCTAAACAAAGAGTAGCAGTTCACAGCTGTAGGGGACATACTGTGGGTATATACTAAGCTAAGGTTTAAAATATACTTGTGGTCTGCAGCAAACCTGGGGATTCCAGGGGCTGTTGTGAAATGAAATTTCAGGTTGCCTTCATTTCTCTTCTTGATAACAGCATTTCTCTGCAGTTCTTTTATCACCTCTGCTTAAGTTACTGAGCAGTTGCATGGTTCAGCTTTATACTGAAAAAAATTAGGAATGAACATCTTCCAGAGCTATATATGCATGGAAGAGTGTGTGCACTCACAGACTATTTCAAGCAACAGGGAGTGTTTTCATGGCAAAGGTGTTGTGGACAAATTCCAAAAAGTGCTCCTCCAGTGCAGTAACAAAGTTCAACGTGACTCATGTGTGCAGGTAATTGACACTATTAACACAAACAGAAAATTTGAGGTCACTACTGGCAAGCAGTATAAAAATCAGGTTTGTTTTCTATGAACACTGAAAAGGAATTACAAGAAAGGAAAACTGAACAAAGATCAAGTTAAATATTTAATATATACATCTATATTTAATATTCATCTAACAATGCCTCATTCATAGCTTAAGCAACCCAAATGTATCACAGGTTGAAGACATTTCCTCTTGTTTCACAAGTTAAACATTATAATACAAAGTCCTTTTTTCCTTCCTTCCTACACTAAATGTCTGTTATTGGTAGCAGCAGATACAGCTCATACTCAAGTGAAGAGCTGAGACTTTCACATCTACAGAGTTAAACGAACTCAGAAAAACTGGATAAGAACTTGGAGTAGAGACTATAAATTCTTTGAACTGTGCAGAACCAGACCCAAAGCTTAAGTGAAGCTAATGGCATGATGCAAAGATTATTGAAAGCAATGAGAACCTTTCTCCTGCTGGATATTGAGAGATTTTGGATCAGCAAGATGAGAAGCAGCCAGACATTCAGATTAAAAAACTAATCTGGAGAGCAGACAGCAGAGGAGGGGATAGAAATAACAGCCAGCAGAGCCTGTTACCTTTCCAGATTCTTTACAAGTTTGGTCTCAAACAGAATTGCTCCTTCACACTTGGGCTTCTGGCCAAAGGAGATTTTCAAAACTATTTGAGATAAGAGGCAGCAGGCATCTGTCACAGGGCACCTGGATGTGCCCCGGGATGAGTCACTGCTAAAGGAGGCTGAGCAAGTCACTGATGGGAGGTGCCACAAGAATGGAGGAAGCCAAAGCCACCACTGATGACTCTGCTTCCCTTCCTCCCTTCCCTTCCTGCTTCTGGTGGTCCAGTCTTCCAAAAGAGCAATACTGAAAAATGCCCTTTCTCCAGAAATGACCACGTTTGGTACCAGAAATATCTCAGGCACATCTCTCCCTGCCAGGCAACACTCTTCCCAGGAAAGCCACTGAGCCCTGCAAAAGGCAGCTGAAGGGTTTTCTACCTTCTCCACAGAGAATGGCACATTCCAGGGAGATGGATGGACTCTCTCAGGAGAGCATTTTGTGTGTGAATAATACTTTGAGAGCCAATCTGGAAGACACTCTGTATTTTTATATCACAGTTGGAATAATGCAGGCAACTGAATTAAATTCTTTATAGCAGGGGACCCTAAGGTGTTCTAGCATCAACAGTTTCTTCCCTTTTTCTCCTCCTATTTAAAACCCCTGACTTAAATGCCATCTCTTTGACCCACTCAAGAAAAGATCAATTGTTCTGCTGTCCTAAAAATACAACTACATATCAGATTTCTGGAAATTCTGCAGCATTGTAATTTCAGACCAGAAACACAAGAACATGCAAAGACAGAAACAAACACTTGAGCTCCAGAGCTCACTTGTAGACCCTGACATTTACAGAAGAAGGAAGATGCAGCTGTAAGCACCAGCTTTGAAGGCAGCATCAGGGAAATCAATAGCAGACATAAGATGCCACCTTAGCACTGCACATACTGCAACGATGAAAAATCACCTGTTTAGTGCTGATGGAAACCTTTGCAACCTAAACAGTATAAATGTTGCTGGGTTTCTGCTAATTCAACAGCAGCAAATCTTTCACATGTCTGTGACACACACAGGATATCAAACCCGTCCCAAAGATGCTGTGAGTGGAAATCTTAGTTATCATTTGCCTGCACTGGGCTTGGAGCAGCTCCACTGTCCTGCTGCTCCAGCTGAATTTCTCCTTTCTCAGTAGCTGGTGAGCTCCTAGGAGAGCAGCTCAGTGCCTGTCTTTTGAGAAATCCAGATTTCTGGTATCAAACCCAGCCAGGCTGGGACAGGTACAAAGCACCTCGAGGAGAGCAGAGATCTGGAGAGTGTCACACCCAGCCCATGCTTCCCTGGCTGGTGAATAAAACCCAGAACTGGTTAACAAATGATGTAAAGGTTTTTCTTGTCTCCTGAAAGTGGGATTGTTGCAGGTTAAGTTTTACATGTAACATTTCAGTCCACCTGTGCAGTGCTGTTAATTTTTTTCCATTGGATGTTTAACATAACACCTACCTCATGCTCTGCTAATTATGATTTCATTCACACCATTGCCTTCCTATTCATCATCACTGGTGGCCATTAATGTAACTTTTAGCATGGCCATGCTGTAATTATGTAATTGCTGTTATTTTGGAATGCTACTGGAAGCCTTCCCCACACAGAACTTATTTTTGCTGCAGGACTGTGGCAGTGACCTGCAGAGGAACTGGCTGATGATAAGGTGACTAAGCTTCTTTACAGCTTACAGACTAAGTTTACAGATTTAATTGAACATTTGTACAAAATAGAAGAATTCAGTGCATTGTATAGTAGAAATTGTTTAGTCTAGTGCACTGATTTATGCTCAAGTGGGATAAAAATCTACATTTCATCTTCTCTATTAGAGCTTCCAAAATACTGCCAAGAACTACTTCTCAGAATAAAAATGAACATTTGTTCTCGTGTTTGCAATTTTTTTTTATTCCTTTCACTAGCAAATCATCTGACTATTTTATTTAATTCTTTGTTCTATTTTTAGGAACATTGACAGAAAATTCAAATCATGTAAATATTTCTCCAACTCTTCTCCTCATTATATTTGCTTTGGGAATGATTTGTCTTATTGTCTTTATGACTCTTTCTCCATTTCTTCATAAAAACTACAATTAAGCAGGCACAGAATAATAAAAAAGGCAAGAAACCAAACCAAAAGGCCCATATGGCTAAAATTGAAAACTGAGTGCCATAAACCAGGCAAATGTGAAGAGCTCCCGACCAGACCAGTGATTTCAGTACATTTGCATGAAGAATATGCCAAACAATCCAGTAGAGGAAAAACTAAGAAAATCCAGTCGTGGGAAATACAAAAGCAGAAAAGGGATAAAGCTTTTGAATAAAGAATTTAATATACCCAGTTCATCCAGTTCTGCTCCCTCTTCCTTATCCAGAACCAAGGCCCATTCAGATATTCTGAATACAAAATGGGCTTTGCAGTTATTTTGAACTAGTCTGTAGAATTCTAAGGACTATAAAACATTTAACACATTGGGTGTTTACTGTCTTCACGGTTTCTCCTTTGCCTGATGAAAACATCATCAAGAAAATTTTCACTGATGTGTATTGGCACACACAGGGCATGAGTCAGTGCAAAGGACATGCAGAAATGAAGAAATTAAGTAGACAGAAAACTCCAGGTTTCTCCCCTATCAGACCATAGTCCCATGAATATAAATGTTCAGCAAGCAGAATCTATAGAGAAGAATTATATAATACGTTTAATGTTTTTCTCTTCTCTCCAAATCATAAAGTATCTGCCCCAAAACACAATGCAGGGTATATAGTTTAAATAAATATGCTTATAAGTATACATATTTCCTTTGCAATGAAAAGGAAGAAGTAACAAGGTTGTGTGTGCTGCTACAAAAGAGAGATTTAAATTAATTCATTTTCTAAATCTAGACCCCAGGAAAATATCTGAATAACCAAGAAACAGCTTTTGGATGATCCATTGCTCAAGAGATGGATTCAAGGTGCAGAACTGGCATTTGAGTCATCATGTCCAAAAAAAGCACATCTGAGGCATTTGGAGCTTTGAGCCTCATTTAGGGTCTCCCCGTTGGGAACAATCCCAAATTTCAGTCAGCTGCTGCACAGGTCTATCACCACCTCTGAGCTACCTTCACTGAGGTGGTTAATGTGTATATAAGCATGTTCCTCATTGTAACTGAGCATTTTTGAGACATAAAGGCAGATGAAAACATTGTACAACTTCCTCTTTTGAGTTTTGTCCCGAGTCAGTCAAAGTTTGTCCAAAAAAACCCCAGGTTTTTTTCTGAGTCATAGCCAAACATTGTTCCCACAGGAGAGTCATAAAAAGGGGGTTCTCATCATTTGCTGGGGCGAGTGACAAGAATTACGTGACTAAATGGGGATTTGCTTTCTGAACAAGACCCACTTTGTCCATTCCTCTTGAAGGAACAAAGACATGCAAGAGCCTATTTCTTTGTGCTGTTGCCAAATAGTGGAAATTTATCATTATAATTAAAGAAACAAACTGGCAAAAACAAATAGTATTTTCAGATGGATTTCTCTCTCTTCTGTGAAAATTCTCTTTTTACATTTCAAATGAGTGTAAAAATCAGATTATACATTTGAAAAAGCCTCAGGGCAACTATTAGGAGAGATAGTGAAGCTCTGAACTTTCTCCTGCATAACACACCTGAAAGACTTTCTAATTTCTCAGCATGTTGACAGTATTAAAATTCCTGTCTTACTGAAATATAGGCAAAAGCTGAAGTTCTAGCCTCCAGAAAATAAACTCTTGTTTAATAATGTGATGGGTAAATGTATCCAGGAAATGTCACAAAATAAATCTGAGATAAATTAAACAAAACTGACTTCCTTTCTATGTCAGATGCCTCCAATTTTGGCAGTTTGGGCTAACAAAGGAAACCAAGCAAGTACTTAGAAATAAAAATGTCTGTTTAGCAACAGAGCTACAAAGAACAAGTAGCACATTTCCAAATCTGTAACAGAACCCCACAACACCCAACCTGAGTCCTCTGGCTGCACCCCACACAAATCCCCCTTGGTTTCTGCCAGAAGTACATTATTATTCCTCATTATTTACAACATTCCTATTGCTCATGAACAGGGGGGCAGGAGGGCTGTGCAGAGAACACCAGGGGTTCTATTCACCCTTCCCTCCCATGCCAGATTCTTGCCACCCCCTGTATTTCAGAGGAGTTTCCTACAAACCATCTGCTGAAAGAACAGAACGTTGGGGTAGAAGATAAACTGTCACCAACACCAGATGTGTGGAGTTACAGATCACAGAGCCATTAAAATCGTGGTAGCCATGGTTCTTCATTAGCAGTGAATGCAGAGAATTGGCAATCAAGACTCACACAGGCTGCTGATAAACAGCCTTTTAAAATAAAACAGATTAATATAATATATGGGGAAACAAAGCATTTAACAGGAAGGGTAATCTGGGGTCGGAGCAAAATATGGAAAATCGAGACTGCAGTCTTTATCTCTGTGATAACCAAACTTCTCCTGCTCCTTGTTTTCTCCTGAGGGGCCTGCCTCACTCTCCCCAGCAGAGCTGCACTCCCTTTGCCCAGTGCTCTTCACTCTGGGTCACACAGGCTCTGTCTGAGCAGGGCTGGGAGCCACCAGAGCTCCAGAGGTGGGACTTGCAGGCTGCTACCTGAGCCTGTCACCTTTTACAGATGAGCCTCCCAGATGGCTGAGCAGATGCTGCCTGAAATAAGGAAACAATTATCTTTGCACCTGGCTGAGTCCTTTAGATCTTGCTAAGAGACAGATGACCAAGCATGAAAATATGTCGAATAGTGGCCAAGAATATTTAAGGATTAAATATAAAATTTGCCCAAGTCCTGTAGGTAAAGAAGATTTTAATTTTTTTTCACCAGATTCTCTCTGGATATTTTAGGAAAGCCTGCTCATGTACCACTCTGACCTTACTCACTACTCTGGACTGGGGTTTCATTTCTTTCCAGCACCAGATGCTGCTCTCACCACAGTCACATGCCCTTTTGGGTATGCCACACTCAGCAACACATTTTGGGCAAGGGTGGGGGAGAAAAAATCTCTCAAAAGATAAGTGGGAATTAAGACAAAATACTTATCCATTGAAACAATGCAGGGTAAAAAAAGAACTCTCAGCCAAGCTCTGCCCCTCTAGAGATTTTTGTTTGTGTTTCGTTCACTGCAATTGCCCGTTTTCTAAAGAATAATGTGATTTCAAGCCTTTTCCCCACTCACTGCTTTTCTGTAACACCTTTTTGAGTCTCCACTCTTACTGCTTCTCTGGGAGCACAGAGGTGATGCTGAATGCTAAAGAGACAAATAAGTACTGCAGTCCTGGGCTAACAGGAGGCAATTCCATCCGTTCAGCTGCCAGGTATCTCATCAGGCACTGGATGATTCCAGCTGTCCAGCCCTCAGTGGGGCAGTCTGGAGGTAATATTCCCACAGCTCTTACTTTGACCTGTGGGGCTGCTTCATCAGCACCTTAAATACAGCCATAAATGGGATGAGGAAGATAGAAACAGCAGAAAAACAGCAGCAAATGAGAACAGCCTTTCCAGCGGTTTACTTGGAGAGCGAGGGTGAAAACAGGATCTCTAAAGTAGCATCAGCTTTCCCTTATAAATAAATCAATTACAGCAAGATGCTTTGCTCCCCCATGGTGCCCAACATCTGGAAGGGGATTAAAAAAAAATCCCTTCACAATCACCCTCGAGAAAGGAAATATCACCTTCTTCACATGGATGAAGAAACAAAGGGGGCAAAGAATGATGTCCTCAGGATCACAGAGAATAGAACAAAGACTAAAGAAAAACACCCAGAGTGTGCTTGTTCAGCACTGGAGGAGTTCTTGGAAGCCTGAGATAGTTTCATGTGTTATGATCACAGAGCATCACATGGGGGAAAGGAGGGGATGGGAAAGTCTCAGTGCTTCCCACAAAAACCCCCACAGTAATAAGCCTGGGGAAGGAGTTTTCCCAGCAGACTTCTTCCCACATCACTTATTTGAGAGGGTGGGACATCAAACCTCAAAATATGCAGCTTGACCTGACATACTTGTTTTTGCACAGACAGACAAAGCAGCTGCCTGCTGAAGGCATCCTGTTACTGCCATGCAATTCCAGAAGTTTATTTGGAGGGTTTTCTTAGCCAGTTATCTCCATACCAATCTCCCAGTATCTTGTTACGGGAGGAGAACTAGGGCAAGGGAGCTTTCCAAAGGGAGGAAAACCCCCTAAGGCCTGATTAGTGGAAGACATTGCATGCCCCATGTGGTTTCTTCCTCTGTGGGAAGAGAGGAATGCAGCTGCCTTATGCACCAAAAGTAGAGTCCTGAGGGCCAGGTAATCTGTGTTTATCCTGTATTTGACATTGACACCTCTCCCAGGAAATAGATCCCTGAACCCCAGGGCAGGCTCTGTTAGAACAGAGGATCCTTAAGATCCCTTCCAACCCAAATCATTCACTTATTCTATGACCCTCAGTTTTCTCTTTGTCACCTCCATGAGCTGTTTCACTGCTGTGGAGAAATATAAGAATAACAAGAATAAGAATATAAGAATATAAGAATAATAGGAATAATAAGTGGTAAAGCCCACTCAGAACAGGAAAGCATTAATCATTATTCTGAACTTTGTGTTCAGTTCTGCAGTTGCCCACGGTAGGTCACAAAATGCCTGTTTCCCAAAGCAAATGAAATGAGGAAATTCCTCATCTCTTTCTTGAGTAATGATACCAATAAATGCTACACCATTATGTACTAAATCAGCATAAACCTTCACGGCTCATGTGTCTTGAAAGTGTTTATTGAACCTGTTTTGAACTGATGAGGACTGCGGCACCCTCGTGAAAAAGAAGGGAGGAAGGAGAGCTAGAGAGGCCAAACAAATCCAACTTATTTTAACAAATAACTGCTCTAATCTCACAATGATGGAAAATTTCAGGAGAATATCTTCTTGCTCCCTATTTTGGCTCCAAGTAAGAACCAGAAACTTTGAGAGAGAAGGAGCTGTTTGTATGAATGCATGATTTTTAAAAGCCCAGCCAAGTGCGTAAGAGAAGCAAGGCAACTTCAGCCTCCAGAGAAATAACCTTCAAATCGCAATTTGACAAACAATATCAAAAACTATCAGAGAAGCAAGAGATCTCGCTGACTGCAGTGTTTTCATTCCCTTCTCAGCAGTGTGACCTCATCACAGTCGCACTCACACAGAATCCTATTACTGCTGCCTCAGCTGCAGAGCTGCAAGACAAAGGAAGGTTACAGACATCACTCCCCTCTGTGCCTCGCTAATCAATAGTTTTTATCTAATTTCTTTGCTTCAAGATACAGGAAAACAAGGTGCTGCATTTGAAATGGAAGGCTGGGAATAACTGAGCTTTGTGGAAATCAATACAAAATAGAATAGCTGACAATGTCATCCTGCTGAAACACTATGAAGACAGATTTGCTAAGTTCCTCTAATTATCTAGATGTTTGTATTTTTAAACACTGACTTAACGTCTGCAGAAAAAAAAATTGGCATTATTTAATAACCATTGTGGTTTCAGAACTTTTTGTGCCACTGGTAAGTCTGCTCGATTTCCTTATATTTCCAATCTGGATGGAAGTTTCCCTTTTGGTGTCAATTTAGGACTCAGCACGGAGCAGCTCTGTTAGCTTGCTGCATTTAGGGAGGTAATTTACACATGACAGCACAATGGGCTGGACCCTGCCTGGCAGGGATCCACACAGCCCAGGTGATGGACAGGAGTTACTGCAGTGGACACACTTTTTTCCCATTCATCTAAATTCTGGGTAATTTTTAATAACCCCACATTACTCAATTTCCTCACATTAGCTAATAAGAAACATGAAAGCCTTGCACTATTTAAACTAGAGCCAGGAGAATTAAGAAATCCCCTAAAAGTCAAAGAAGGAACCCACAGATAATTAACTCCAAAGAGGGCAAGAAGCCAGAGTTAAGAGATGTAAAACCATCTCCATTGTGAAATGGAAGTGCCAATATTAAGCCTACCCTGCTCATCCTGAACATTGAAAGGTTTCTTTAAGTTGAAGCACACCAGAGAGAATAGAAATGAGAGCTGCTCAGGCCCCTCCACTTGCTTTAGTGCCTCTCCAGAGTCTTCCCCCCAGTGCCACCAGAACCCCTCTCCTTTCTCCTCTCAAGCTCTTACAGTCCTCCAGTGGGCAGCCACCAATTCCCTCCATCCCTGCACTCAGGAGAGGCAGCAGAAGGGATCTTGGAGCAGAACCCAGGCTGTGCTCAGCTAAACCCCTCCCAAAAATGCAGTGCAAGCACCAACTACTCCATGGCGCTGCTTCACTGCAGATTCTGATCTTATTTTGGAATGTTGGGATTTTAGTCTGGAAGGGGTTGTTTTAATTTAAGAATTTAGCTATAGCAAACTCTAAAACTCATTCAGGGTTATGGACTTGCTTCTGTTTAATTGGTAAACCATTTTTTTCTGTAATGAACTTTCATAACTCTGCCACTAGACGGGTTTTTAAATAAAAATATAATTTTAATGCAATGGGAAATTGCTCACTTGTTAAACAGTAATAATTTCTCTCTCCCTTATTTCTTTGTGCACCATAGAACTGCTAAGTTGAATGCTGGACATTGTACAGTGCAAAAGTGAAGATAGATAGATAGATAGATAGATAGACAGATAGATAATCCCTACAAAGTCCAAATCTGAGCTGCAATAAGGCAAGAACTGCTTTACAACCTGCTTGTGCAGTTCCTTGGCTGATGTCTCATTGCTAACCTGGCAGGAAGATTAGCTGCTTATCCAGGGAAAACTACCAACGCAAGCAATTCTTATTTTCTAGACAAACAGTAAATTCAATTTAAATTTGGTGAAGTTTCAGATTGAAGAAGGGAGACATTTTTCAAAATGTCAAAACATTTCATGTTGTCATTTTTTATCTAAAATGTTTGTTTCAGAAATGCCAAAAAGTTTTCATTTTGACATTTTCCCAATTGAACTTTTTTTCAAATTGGCATTTTTCATGTAAAAGTTCAGGTAATGTTTAAAAAATGAACCTCCTTTAAGATAAGCTGAAAAGCTCGAAATTTCAGCTCAGGTCAAATAAAATATTTCCCATTGATCAAGTAGAACTTTAGGGTTTCCCAGAAAAGATCACTTTTGTCTGAACTCATAACAGTTTTTCTCTAGTTTTTTATTAATAAAAGAAAGAGAAGTTTTGCCTGAATTTATAAACATTATGTTGATTTCTAATAGATTCCTTTGGTTTTTGTAGATATTATGGTCAGGTCCACAAATGGGTACTTTCATCTTAATAAATCATTGTGAATTACAATTATTTTAGAGGTCCAGGTACACCTTTTAGCCAATCACAACCATGAGATAAATCAGGTAATTTCAGCTTCTTTAGTGAATGTTTAGGCAAATTTATTTTGTATTTGCAATGGGCTAAAATTTTTGCTAAAGATCATTCACCAGCAGAGGGTTCAATTCACACACATATCTGGGACTTGGTCTTGGCTTGGGAACAGCCATGATTTTTTATTTATGAAGCTTTATTAAAACTTAGGAAAGGATCCTAAATATTTTTCCTGAAAGAACATCAGCCAAACAAAATTACAAGCTGGAGATCTGGAGATGGATTAGACCAATTAGGAGCTGGGACAATGCACTGAATGTTGAGATTCTGCAGCTCCAGCAAGTTCAAGATCACTATTTCCTATGTATTGTGTCTGATTTATTTTATATTAGGGTGTGTTATGAGCTGGCAGAAGCAATCTGAGAGCTCTTCCTGGGGATCATGGACACATTGCCCTCTGTGGAGAGTAGATCAAGTTACAGATGTTTGGAAAAGGTCGATCCCAGCTTTAAATGGGGGGTGGGAGAGTGAGGAGAGCCAGAAAATAGGAGGTCAAACATCTTAAATCACCAGACAAATATTACTATAAACTACCAAATATGCTTTTATAAGCATCGAAATGAAAAAAGGAGATGAGGGCAAAATGTAACATCATCCAAGGATTTGTCAGCATCAAAGAAGGAGCTCCAATATTTCCCTCTCTTCTCTGAATTCCTACTGCTCACTTTAGAGTTGGCCCATCTCTTATTAATGGACCAGCTCTGCTCCAGATAAGGAAAAAGGTGCCAATTCCATATTTATTTATATTAATAACTTCAATATTTTGTATAGTATCTCAAAAATAAATGAGGAAAACATAGTCAAGATCTATAAAATTAATTTATAACTGGTCATAAAATCTTCTGTAGGTAGTGATGATCAGTGGAACAATAAGTATGGTGCAATTGTTTATTGTAGCACTAAGTCAATGTTTTCATCATTGATTTTGGTGATGAGAACACACCAAAAACTGCTGCAAAGGCATGAGAGCGCAAAAGGATTTTGACAAAGTGGTGAAGTGGAATGAACAAACATTCAATAGGGAGAGGTGGAAGGGTCTATAGGTGGGCACAAGCCCAGGTAGAAGACGCAGTGGGGGACCAAACAAGCATCCAGGTGTTCCCCAGAGAGCACCAGCTGAGCAAGAACCAACAACATAACATGAATTTTTGAGAAGTGGAATAATTTCTGGGACATGGGAGGCAATCCCTCAGATCTAGTGATTATTGGAAAGGTCCTGCAGTCAGTGTGGCACCTCCAGAAGGCTGTGGGCCCTGGCAGGGAACACAGAGGAGCCCATGAGAGAACCACAATTCAGGTGCATGAGGAAACCTTGATGGAATGTCAAGAGGGTGAGATGGAAGATGCAAAAGCAGTTAAACAAAGGTAGATCACCAGAAGATAAACTGTTCCTCATGTCCCTGTTTAGCCAGATGAGAAGTAAATTGCAGCAAGGAATGTGCCACATGAATGCAAACCATTATTAATTAATTCTCATTACTAATTTACTAGTACTATACAGCGTGTCTGCCAACATTCCATTAAACACTGCCAGGCTGTGGGTACTTATGGTTAGTTACCACTCCTAAAGTCCTCCCCAGGGACCAATTTTGGCCATCAGCCAGCTGGTGTAGTCTTTCTTTAATTTACACGTTGTCCCACTTGTCCAGACCTATAAGGAAGGAGTTCTACGTGTTTAATGTTGGAGTAGGAGTCTTGTGTCCCTTTGGTTGGCTATTTACTGAAGGAGAAGAAGAGACGTGACAGCTGTAAAATTCTTCAGGAGTTGGATAAAATTGTTTGGGTGTATCCTGGCCAAAGGAAGCAACAAAAATGTCTCAGGATTTGGGCTCTGCTGGAGAAGTAGAGCAGTGGGAGCACTTTCAAACTGCAACTTTATTGGTTGTAACTAACTGATATTCCTTTTAATTAATGGGCAATCTCAACAGAGTTAACTTTTGTTTTTCCAAAGAATGCCAGTTAAATAAAAATTAGTTACAAATATTTGGCTCGCTGCCTCCTCTGGTAGATGTTTGAAGCAAAGAAAGAGACAAGTAACAACTCTTTGGGCTGGAACACAAATGAAGTTTTGGGACACAGAGTGTCAGAAACTCACCTAAGTCTCAGTCTGATTTTATTGGTAGTTCTGAGCCTCAGGAAGAAGAAAAGATAAGAATCAAAAATCCAAATCTAGGAGTTGCATTAACACTCTGACATATTCTATAATTAACTTGTGGCATACTCTGACTCATGGAGTCAAGGGGTTAAGAGCCTGTGCAGTGTAACAGAGAACCAGTTCTGTGGATAACACAAACATTAGTCAGGATCAACATCTGTAAGGAACATCTGTTCCAGACACTGATTACTTGCACCTTTCTCCCACACACCATCCTATCCAGAAACAAGATACTCAAAGTGGGAAAATTTTTCATGTCCAACCTCTTTTCTGTGAAGAGGAAGAATCCAGCAGGAATGACACATTAATTTTTAATAACTGTTTCATCTTGAATAAAACTTCAGAGTTCAAAAAGGATCATTACAAATCTCTACAGGAAACAGTTCCCTTTTCTGTTTGAGATCAGTTTTTGTTTCAAAGGTTTTAAATATTGGTTTAAAATGTACTTTTCAAAAAGCTCAAAGTAGAACATCAAAATTACACTCTCCAAAGAAATGAATGCTTAAAAAAATTCATGCCAGTGAAAATTTGAAAAAACAATTTCAAAATACCACAGAATTTAATTTCATTCATTTCCCATTCATGTATTGCCAGGAAACCAAAACCATCAGACTTCTACCATCTCTAAAAATACTGGAGAATTTTCTGTGGTTGTGATTCATTAAGGCAATACCCACATAGCTGTGGGCAGGACTTGTCTCACCTAGTCTGAGACACTGACAGTGTTGAAATCCCTGTCTGAGCGAGTCATCACAACTTCCTTTAATATCAGCGGTAAGAACCTTGGGTGATGCAACTCTGTTTGATGGTAGGCATCTAAAATAGGTCAGAACATTCAATTTCTCTCCATTGACAATAACAGGAATCTAGATCAGATGGAGAACTTCTGCTTGTTGATGTCTTACACTGAGCATTCACGTTTTATAAATGAAGCAGTTTTCAGACTGGGAATCAGACTCAAAAGAGATCACACAGCATCTGTTAAGACAAGCACAAGGAAGACAATATCTACAAGAGACACTGTAGAATGGATTCTCTTCACCACCTACTGAGTGTGACCTGGAGGATCTTCTCCAGGGCACTTGCAAGGCCATCTGCTTTCTCTTCTGTTGTGTCTGCTTTTTTATTTGTTGCTCAAGGCAAAGATGTGTAGGTGTCTTTGATAGTTTTGCTTTCTGTAGCCCCAAAGACTTCAGCACAGAAATAAGATTTCACTTAGACATTGAAAAGAGAAAATGTGTGAAAGAGATTGCAATGATGTTCTCAAGGTTGTTGGATTAACTTCCTGTTGCTATCACTGACAGTGATTTATCCTGGTTGTTTAAATTCTGCTGGTAAACACGATGCACTGAGGTCGGCGGTGCCTCACTGTGCTGAGACAGAACTTTCCAAAGCCAAGCACAAATCTCTTTCTTTCTCTCAGTGCTCTGTGGACCATGTTTTCAGTAACATGCCCAAGGAAAATAATCCTTGCTACTTGGACAAATATGTGTAGGTCACTTATTGTTCCACCATACTTCTCTGGTGTAACTGTTTAAGTTCCTTAAACATCACAATTGGAAGAATTCAGCTTGTGCATAGCAAGCAGGATCTCCACTTAATAATGGGAATTAGTAACATGGACTCTTCTGCCTCAGGGACATTTCCTTGATAGAGTGTGCTTGGATTTCCCAAGAAACTAAGGATTCTGTCCTATGAATTTACAGCTGGTACCATGGAATATTTGATGTCATTACTCGAGATGTATGAACACAGCATTTCACAATTCTATGAAGATAAGTTATTTCTTTCCATGTGATGGGTGTTACTGGCTAAAGCAAAAGGAAGGAAAAGCTGTAGTGAACAAAAATACAAAAATACAAAAATACACCCCGAGGATGCAGGAAGAAAAGAACTCAGTGAGTGATGGAGTGGTGAAAGGCAGGAGTTGGCAGTGGAGAGGACACTGGTTCCACAAAGCACAATACAGTAAAAATGTGGTTATCCTGCTGCAGACATGAGCTGGCTCAGATGGAGACAGGTTGGCCACAGCTCCTCCTGTGAAACACTCAATCCACCACCGTAATCAAGATTTATTTATCTGATGCCCAAATTCTATCATCAACATGAGCAACAGCAACAAGTCAAAAAATCCCTCTAAAGCCTTTTGATGGTTTTATCATCCACAATATCAAAGGAGCTATTGACAAGGAAAACCTTCAATTAAAACATTGATGTGACACAGGGGCAAATTATTAAACTCATCAAAATAATTCAAAAAGGTTTGGGTTTTTTAAGTTTATGAACTAGTCTTTTTAAACCTCTCATTCTTCTGTCATTGTAGTACTTCTCCTATAAAGTCAGAGGCAAATTGTCCTCTGCAGGAAAGCAGAGCATGTCCTCCAGTGATCAGCAACTCTGGCACTCAGTAGTGCCAAGGAATCTGAGGGGTGGATCAGAACTTGTGTCCTGTAAAGTCATACAGCAAAATGACAAAAGAGCTCCAAAAAATCCTTGTCCTGGAAGGATTCTCTGCCAAAGGATTCACACTCAATTCAAGTCAAATGGATTATCCAGGTTTCAGGGACTATTTCTCTGGAATGCACAAATCCTTTTCAGTCCAGTTGTGGTGATGGGAACTGGACCTGCAAGTCTTGGTATGTCCAAGGTCACAAGAAAGGGAGAAGCTGCTTCTAAAACTTTTCCAGCCAGAATCCAGGAGGGATCATTCTGTCTCTGGTGAATTATAAATTATGTTTGGCACCATTTCGAGCAGGACTGAGCTTAATACCCACAATCAGCCAAATCTGCCAGCAGACACATCACATGAATTTGCATTGAAGCTTAGTTGCCTGGGATTTTTTAAATGGATAACATAATCAGCTCACTATATATTCTCCTTGTGTAGCCATCTATCCATCATCTACAAATGCACAGCTATAAAAGCACAAACCAGATTGTCATTGTTATTTTTTGAGAAAACATTTCTTTGTTCAAGTGCAAAGCTTTGTCTCCTTCAGTTGTACTGGGTTTTAGTTATTCTAAAACCTGACTTCATAAAACCCTTCTGCAAAAGCAGATAAAATGAAGGCTCTCTCTGTGTAGGAGTGATTAGTATTCTGTAGTGTCGCAGTACATTTTCATACTGATTTTTTGTGTGTTTTTCCCCCATCAGAATAGTACAATTGTGGGCTATACATATCTTAATATAGATTGAAGATAATTTTTTTTTTTTTTTAAATCTACACTTGGGCCCTTTAATTATCCAACTTTTTTGCAACTTTTGAAGGAGCATTATCCATTTTTGGAAATAAAATATGAGTGACTACACAAAATCAAACAGTGTTTGACAGGAAGGCTGAAAATATTTTGTTCATATATACTTTCCTCATTACTCAGGTGGAGAAGTGCTTGGGAATGCAAATGGTGCATGGATTAATTCTTTCTGTACATTAGTAGAAACCAGATATTTCCTAATTATCCAAAACTAACATACTGACAAGGACACAGCCCTGCAGCCCCACCCAGACCTCATCAGCAGCGCTGAGCACCCACTGCCCCTCTCCCTGCAGTCCCTGGGAGCTGGGGCTCCTCAGCTCCCTGGAGAACTGGGATTTCATTGCCTTGCAGTGCATTAAATGCCCCAGAAGATGTAAAAAAGGCAGTGCCAGAGCCTGGGCCTCATGTACATCAGTGGAGCATTCGAGTGAGCACAGCATCAAGACCTGAGTAAATATTTAAACCAGAAACAACTTCAAGGAAGTGCACAAAAGGATGTTCAAGTTGGCCTGGGCCAAATGTCAGGGAAACAAATTTGAAAAGAAAAAAACCCACAAAGACAAAAAAACATTTAAATTACTTCACTACCTTTCAAACCAGATGCTTCTAAAACAAAAAATCAGATCTTTTCTCTTCCTTCCCTGTGTGTTTTACTGCACAACTGAAAAGATTTGTATTTTAATTCTTGTTGCTCTTTGTCAGTGACTACCTTTCTTATTTTCTTTATGGATATTATATACATAAGCAGCTGTGTTTCACCATTCCACTGACTCCAGCAGTATTACTAATATGCTTAGTGATAGGCACCTGCTTAATTACCAAGGAGAAAAGAGACCTTAAATAGTTCCCTGATATGGGAAAACTGGTTAAGGTTAACTACAAATGTGATTTGTCTTTTGGGAATCTTGGTCTCACTTCCATGACTGAGGGCAAACCATAATGGAGTAATGGACAGACAATGCACTTAACTCCATTTTTTAAAACAATATTTTATTGATTTACCTGAAAATCTCAGGTCTGTGGATTTGCTCTCAAAAATATCAGCTAACAACTGTGACAAAAGAAAAAGTAAGGGGGATACAACACTAACATTTCACTCTGAAATTTTAACTCTTTCCATTTTTTTTTCCTTTCTAAACATCCTTTGTCTCAGAAGATGGCACAAGAAGAAAAAGCCAGAAGCATTTCCTTGGCAGACCAATGGAAACATGGCGAGAAGAGAAAGGCAAAACAGGGACAGCCCAATTTGTGTCACAGCTCACTACATTAGAGCATGTCTGAGCCCTGGATTTTCTCTCTGCTCATGCCGGTACTCCTTTGATGATTACTTTATCTGAAAAAGATAAGACATTATGAATTTGATTATGGCATCACTCCACGTGGTTTGACAGGGCCTCAAGCACATTGGTAAATTGCTGTCTGAGCAGTTCCATTATTATTACATGGCATGGCTTGCAGTTAAGGACTAAGCTGGAATAAATGTAGAATTTTAAAAAACGATAACAGTCACTCTTAGCCTTTAAAGAAATTACTCCTTTAGAGTTACAGTGTCGTCTCATTACTTTCAATGTCATTCAGTTAAACATTAATAATTGCTGGCCTGTGCATAACCTGCAAGCTCAAAGCACTCCCAGAGCCCAGCCAGCTCTACAATGTTGAAATGTCATTTTTGACCATCTTTGTAGAGTTTAATCAGTACTTAAACTGTACAGGACTGACAAGGAGAACTGTTGATGGCAGTTGCTTTGAGACTGCTCATATAATTTTCAATCTGAATTTTATGACTGCAGTATTTTAAGCAGAACAGTATAGTAACTGTAATTTTAACAAGAGGAGAATTTTACTGGGTTTTTTTCTATGCATTAGTCTGGAATTCTACACACTTAATAGTCTCTTAGTTTAAAGACCTCGGTCTTGGTACAAAGAAAAATAACGCACGCTACAGCTCAGAGTAGGTCATCTGAAGAGCAAGCAAATACATCACTTAATTGTCACTACAAGTTAAAAAAATCCATTATTATTATCATTTATGCCTTAAAAACACAGGATTTTAGTCAAAGGAGAGACTAGAGAATTCTGAGGTGGGACTATTACGTTTCCTTCTGACTGCTCAGAGACATTAGAGCCGCAGGTGGGGGAGAAGGTTTGTGGAAGACCTTACAGGAAAAATGGATGGTGTGCCACTGGAAGAGGGAAAACTTTGGAAACACACTTGGAGTGAGTCAGAGGTGTTCAGCAGCCTTATGTAGGGTCCAGTTGGGCACAGCTCCCTCCCAGACGTATTTCCAACCCGGGCAAGTTTCCTGGGACAGCGTTTGTGTCTCAGGTTCCCAGAGCTCAGGGCTGGGCTGCCCACGGAGCCGGGCTGGGCTCGTTCCTCCTCAGCTGACAGGGTGTGCACTGAGCCAAAGCAAAGAGGGGCCCCTGCTTTGATGTGCCTCCTTAGAACCCAAGAGAAGTGTACAGAGAGTCTTTTAATAATTAAGAGTTATGGATTTGAAAGCAAAGCTACCACCATTGCCAAGTTCGACCAAAGTCTTTGAAAAGAACTCTGTCAAAATGCGTTTCTAAGAAGAAATTATGTTATAAATTATTTTTATGGAATGTTCCAGTGTTAAATGAATATTTAGGTTGCAGTTCATGAAAACCTCCCTCTTCTGAAAAAATGTTTTCATTTTTTAGATTTCTCTTTGTCAGCATTTCTAACAGTAAAAATGACAAACTTTCATGGGTAGGTGCCAATGGAGACAGCTGTATTTTATTATTGAATACTTCTGGTGCTTAGTTTGGCACCAGTCCTGTTTATATTGCTAGTAAGATTTCATGCAAGCCTTTGCAAGGTCTTGTGTTTAAACTTAAATGTCTGATATGGTTTGTAATTGATTCCACCCAGTTCCCTCCCTCCTCCTTCCCAGTCCAGTTTGTAAAAGAGAATTTATCACTGTGTGGGGAACACAAAACTTCCAGCGCTGCAGATTCAAAGACAAAAATTCCATAGCAAGATCCTAGAAACCTCTGGTTCTATTATGATTCTCTTCAACTGCTAGGAAAATGTATTAATCCCTGCTGTTCTTGCCCTTGAATTCTTTTTTTTTCTCTGTGTGTGTGTGTGTGTGTGTGTGTGTGTGTGTGTGTGTTTTGATTAATTGACTTTGCTCAGGGTTGAATCAAACCAATCCATGTGCTTCCCATCTTGAAGCAAAAATTTATTTGTTACCAGAACATCCCAGTTATTTAGTTATTACCAATGCATCCTTTATTTCCCTGTTTGTCTGTGCCCTTACCTGGATATACCAGGCAGTTTGCTGAAGGCTTGTATGAGAGTGAATATCAAAAAGAACAAAATCCCTAAACCAGGAAGGTGGATTTGCTTTGGTGCCTTTCTACAAAACACTAAATGGGTGAACTGCACTTCTGTCAGGGCTTAAATTACACCAATATGAAGTCACTAAGATCAGAGGATTTGTTTTATATGAGTGAACTTCAGAAGGCAGCAGAGGAAGAGAGGTTTTTAGAACCTTTCCACTGGAGCTCCATAATGATAAACAAGGCAGGTTCATCTGCCTTGGTCTGGTTTATGCAGAGCTAAATATAACCCAAGAACAAAATACCCACTGGCCGATTTAACATGTAATGAGCTACTCTTAATGGAAATCAGTGAACTGCAGTTGGCCTTGAGAATCACTTGTCATTGCCAAGACCTCTGCGATAGCCAGTCTGCTCACACCTCTTTTATCACTGCCATGTCTTGCAGCAGATCCTGCTGGGCCTGAGATGCTCTTTTTGGTGTTGCCCAGTATGGTCAGAATTACAACATCCGTGTCTTTGGCTGGGTTCTTCAGGGTTATTGCAGTACAAGAACTGACTGTGTGCTCCATTTTGCAGCATTCTGATCTTGCCCTTATCAGATCACGCACAGAGTTTCACAGTATTTGAAATTTGGCCCTGCTTTTGCATTGTTTTATATCAGAACAGCTTTCATGCCTTCAAAACTCATTCTCTATGTGCTGCTGATAAACGTTATGCAGATAGATAAAATGGTTATTCACAATCCACTCAGGTTCCCATGTTACTCTGTATTCTGTGGTGGGCCCCTGTTAAAACTGTAAATATACTCCCTTACCTCATTACTTTAAATTTTGTTACAGTGAACTGCATGTGCAGCTTATCTTAGCATAACAAATTTCTCTATAGCCATGGCTGGAAAGACAATGTGTTTCTGTAGAGGAAGAAAAACTATACAGAGCTTTAAAAGTCAATGTTTCTCTCCCACCCACCATAAAAAAAATAAAAAATAAAAAGGTCTAGAAACTTCCTGTAGCCATAAAACTATGAAAAGAGTTGCACAGGGTATGATTGTCCTTCAAGGGAAACGAAAGAATCCTCTGTAGATTTCAATATGGAAAGAAGACTATAATTGCATGTTCTGCAGATATCATTCATGACAGAATTACAACAAATATCATATGCCAGTAACTCAGACGAAGAGCTGTCGCGTTTAGCTAATCCCTCTCTCAGGGGGTGAGCAGAAGATGGTGCATCAGTAAATTGGCACCAGAGTCTAATTAGTGCTCTCATTCAGCGTACTAAGTAGGAAGAGATGGCAGAAAAAGTAGATAATATTCAACAAGCAGAGGGGCAGGCAGGCAGATCTGGAGTAATAGAAATTGCAGACCCAAAGATCTCCAGAGAGTGCAAAACACAAGCTAAAATTTTATCCAGCTTGATCACAGTAGAATGCAAAACAGAATTCTCCTAACTTCTTTTGCTGCAATGGATACGAAGCCAAATGAGCACAGGTTTCCTCTAACTGTTTATTTCACCTTCTGCTGTGCAGGAAGGAGGGGAAGCGGGGCTGGGGCAATAACTTATCCTGAAACATTTTTGGAGCTAAAGGTCAGGTAGAGTTCCAGGAGCAGCGAGTTCCAGAGGAATGTAGCTCTGAGTAAGAATTCCCATGTCCAGCTCCCACTCCCATCCTGATGGGGATGATTAGTTGAGGTTTCCTGATGAATGTAGGTGTATGTAACAAGCCAAAGGGAGAGAAGTGATAGATTAGGTCATTTAGCTCAGTCCAGCAGCTCTATACAGACAGGTCAGCCCTGCAGATTTGACACTAGACTTGTAGGCAGCATGAGGCAAATAACACCAGATAATGAAGTTCTCTTCCAGCTGGAAGGTGCTTTGCAGCAATTCAGCATTTGTCAAAGGTGTTGGACAGGATTCAAAACTCCCCTGGTACAAAAGCTTCACTACAGGTCTGCCTAGAAGCTCATAAGCTTCTTGGTTTTAACATCTGAGGAAAAGAAAAACATGTCAGTTCTTGACTAGGGGCAGATAAAACAGCCATTTTGCTGGGCTGGGATAGTATTTCAGACTCTTGGGCTGAAGGTGCATCGAGGACCTAGACATAATGCACATTTTGACAAGAGGCAGGTTTATTGATTGAACACGAGTCAGGTAAATGAAACTTGTTAAGAATTGACTGGTAAACAGATCTTGCTCCAGTGCCAGGCAAGCCTGTGTTGCAATCAGCTAGATTTTATGATTATAATAATCTGCATTAGATTTAGCATCCCTTTAACTGGAACTTTAACTATGATTTAGAATTTTTTGTACAAGGGAAAAAGTAAAAGAACTACAAAACCACTGAGACAGAGTACCAGTTGGAGCAACCCTTGCAGAAATCACAGTTTTCCCTGCTCACAGATAGTAAAGGCTTTTTCTTCATCTCCCTATTGACTGAACCCTATTGACAGGATCCTACAGACCACTTCTGAATCCCACTAACATGTCAGCAGGTGGACCTAGAAGAAAACAAATCTGGCTCAGACCAAATTGAACCAGAGACCTAAGAAGTTCAAGACACCTTTGCTCATTCTTTTTTTTTTTCTCATTTTCAACATTTTTTAGCAGTTTTTCATTCATAGAAACAAAAAACCAAACCAAATAAAAATAAGGAACAAATATCCACCACTAAATTGACCTCCTAGATGCTAAGTTCCAGTCTTGATCCAGCTTTTATGAGAAAGATTACAGAGCTTTAAAAAATCAGGTTTTTAATGAAAAGGCTTGTGCAATGACATCTTTAAGCCAGGCTCTGGAAAAAGATTCTGAGTTGCACATTTCAGCAGAAACGCATCTGTTGTCACACGACAAAATGTAAGAGGTGCCATCCTTCAGCCTGCTTGTTTAAGAAAGGCAATGAAAGAAAAAAGACTCATCAACATTAATATCTCCAACAGGGAATATTCAGTGTCCAGGAATGTGATAGGTCCAGCCCATTTTAACCCCAATGGGGAACTAAAGCAGAAAATCATATAAATTTTAACAATCCTAAGAGTAACACGGCTTCAGAAGCACAAGGAAAAACCTCTATTGGACTTGCTTTGGGGCTTTAGCAGTTGGAAAAGATTCCCAAATCATTCATGTTCATTCAATTATTTATCACTGGTTTATACAATTGCCCACCAAAATGGTTTCTTACAATTTTCACTTGGGCAAACGTGACAGCACTGCTCCCCATCCGTGCTCTTTCCCTCATTGCCTCCCCTGGCTTCTGAGAGATTTACTGCTCTACTGACACAAGTTTTTCAAAATCCATGGTACACAGCATGGAAGCTGTAAGGGCCCTTAATTCATTTGGCAAAACCCATTAAGATTTTGTGAGTGCTGTAGAAGTTTAAGAGCCCTCCCGAGGCAGCGATGGCTCAGAGGACGACAAACGGCCGCGGCTGTTGTCACCAGCGGAGGCTGCTCGTGGCTGCACTGAGGGAAGGCTCTTAAAAGCAGAGTCAGACTGGATTGATTCTTGACTTTGTCACACACTTTGGGTGACCTTGAGCTTCTGAGCTTCCATGAGACTGAGGGAGGGTGGCACAGATCAGGATTACAGCTGCCAGCGGCCTCATCATTCACAAATAAATATTGTGTGCTCTGCTCATTTCCAAAGCCCAAACCAAAGGCTGGTCCAGCTCCAATGCAGGGAATCTGCTCTTAGAGAAAAGCTCTGATCTGAATGCAAACTTTAGGATTATTGCAGCCAGAATTCTACATAAAACAAAACCTCCTGGGTCTGGATATAAAAAACAAGTAAAGATCATCCCAGTAGCAAGACTTTTCCAAACCTGCTGACAAGGAATCTTTATTTAGATCACTAGACAGGTATAGATGGTGGGTACCTCTGTTACTCAAATCAATAGATTTTGGAAACCTTTTTAATTCCTATGAAGCATCCCTAAATCTTCTGTGCACCCATCAGCGGAAATACATTATGACGATTTGCTTCAAATTGGAAAAAAAATAAATGAATGTTCCAGAGAAACATGGGACAATTAGCATTTCCTCAGCTTCCTTCTCACTTTAATCTGCCTGGATACTTTAAACTTTCCAGAGAATGAGAAACAGCACAAAATGGAACATTAATTCCAGTGCTTGCTGCAAGATAGAACACACTTCAGTGTTCCTTGCATGCTGAAAGAGCTCTCCATTTTAACTTGTTTGATGCCTAAATTAAACCCAGTAAAATATTCCTTGGTTTATAAAGTGGTATTAATTAACAAAGTGTCTGATTTCCTTTTTATGGGTAGGTTAAAAACAACAGATTTTAAGGGAAAGTTTCCTCAGTTTTGCTCCTAACTAGACACTGAAAACTGATAATGCAACTCTCACGTTATCAGCTAGAACAAGAATGTTCAGAGCAGGGACATCAACATGGAAAGGCATCATCAATGTTTTAACTACATGCAGTAGACTTAGACACCAATGCTTTGGGCGCTGCCAAGTTTCCAGGTGACAGATATGGAGTATTTAAAGAGTTTATTGAAGTGGGTCAAAATACTGTCCAGAGAGAAATAAGAAATTATTACAGTTTATAAAAAGATTGGTGATGCCCTATATGTTTCTGAAAATTTACCTGAATAAAGATTGTACTTTGAAGGATCTCTGAGTTTCATGCCCACAAACACAGAAGTCTAATCTGTGTAAAGTGAAGAGTTTAAAGAGATGTTCAGTGCCAGTAAGGATGCCTGTAGGACAGTGTGCAGAGAAATTTAAATATTCCAAAGCCTTGTACAAGTGAGAGAGAAACTGCAGTCATTTCCCCTTTCCCATCTCATATTTTTCTGAGGCAAGAGAAAATCATCCAGATTTAGATTATTTTTTTCCTAAAGACATCAGTGTCCTAAAGGTTTACAAAAGAATCAGTAACTCTTTACTGGAAAGTTTGCCAGACAGAATCCTCAGTTAAATATATGATGTGGTTTCTACCTACTAGACAGAAGACCGCATCACATTTCATTTTGGATAACCCTGCTATTAAAATGGCAATTCTTTTGACAGAGCAGGGATGGAGACTGCTTACCACGGAGACACCTCAAAGTCCCCTCCAGGACACAGCAGACGAGTGTGCTCTGAGGTTTCGTGCCTCAGAAAGGCTCAGTCAGCACTGAAAAGGAAAGCCCACGAGTCAACAGAAAATTTGGTTTCTCTCAGTTGCCAGTTCTTCGGACTCTGCAAACACAAATATTCCCTACAGAAAAGAAGTGCATGAAAGAAAGATACTGTGGGCTGCCTGGAGTTGTTGCTTCCATACCACCCACCATACTAACTCTCAAAAATAGGAGTGCATTAAAGTAATCCCTACACGTTTCCTTTACGTAATGGTGGTTGGGCACAGGTACCCACATGTCCACTCCTCTTCCATGGCATCCTGTTTTAAATTACAACCACCTGATGTTAATTTTCAGTCCTTGCAATTACTGAACACTTTCTGTGTTTTATAGAAGTTGCAGCAGGAGTATTCCTCTTGGGGTGAATCAATGTCAGCATATGCCAAGAAAGAGATTATTTTACAGGAGATAGTTACTCTTTCTCTTTTTTTTTTTTCTGCCTCATAGAGAGTCATTAATTCCGTGGGTGATTCTAATATTAAGTGTATATGCATGTGGTAGGTGGGTGGCAAAGACAGTTATTGATTATTATATGGACATATCTGCCAGAGCTCATGCCAGTGTAATTAGAAATCCATGGCAATGAATATTGGAGTATGAACAAAGCTTAATAGCAGCTTTTGGAATGGCATAGCAGAGCAAATATCCATGGAGAGGGAAGATCTCAGTTCACAAAAGACAGGGTATGGAACAACCAGCAGCAGAGCAATCCAGTGTAATTGGGTTGGTTTTGTAACACAGGTGTACTGCTTATTTGTTTAGATAAAATTGAGGCAAAACTTTGTAGGGGTTTGGATGTGTATCATCTCCAATCTTCCCCTTGAGGAACAGTCTAAAAAGGTAATGGGGAAAATTAAATCCATGAGAGTTCCTCACTCCTCACACAACAGAAATGAAGACCTACTGCCCTTAGAAGAAAGGGCTTTGATGCACTGGACACTAAAGTTTGGGCCAGAGATGATTTTCTGACAGTTCTGGGCTACATCTGGTTAGAAGGTCCTTGTTTTGTTACAAATTTCCCAGCTTGCCACTCTCCTTTGCTATGGGGAACGATTTATACATTGCCTTGCTGCAATTGTGGAATTAGAGATGCCACCAACACGCTCAGGAAGGAATTGTTTTTCCTACACCACATCAACATATGTTCCCACTTGCCCTTTAAATTAAATTACATTTCAGACACTGAGGTGAGAACATACACATGGAGGAGCTGTATGAAGGATAAACACCCTTGGACAACAGCTTGGATTGTAACAGCTCTGGAATCTCTGCATTGGAGGGCAAAAATGAGCCTGGAAAAAGGAACTCAAATAGTTCTTTAGGAAACAGATCCTTCCTACAGACGCTTCTTCTCTACAGAAATTACATTGTACAGGAATCCTCAAAGTTACTAAATCCTTCTGAGAACCACTAATGACCTCCAGTATCCACTGCTTTTGGCAGATGTTCAGGGTACAAAGCATCTCACAAGGATTTTACCTTGAATCATTCACCAGAATGGAGCATCTACATTAAGCAAACCAAAATTAATTTACTGTGCTGCAGTCTGCAGCAGCCATCTCATGAGACAGAATCCAACCTCCCAAGGAAGAGCTGGGAATGCAGCATTTGGAAACCCTCAGGGCACATCAGCAGGGCCCAGCAAGGTACAAAGAGCAAGATTTGCAAATTAAAATGCTTAAATTATTAGTAAAGATCCAAGTACATGCAGTGGCCATGAACCTCATAGTTGATATTCTAATGAACTTGGAATGGGAATATGGCAATTGCCTCAATATTGTGGATAGAAAGCTTGAACAGAGTTGGCTACAGTGAGATTTGAACTGGATAAAAAACTCTGGTGAGCATGGCATGGAATTCTGTAATATCCAGCAGTGAAGAACTATGTAAATCCAGGTGAAACTGTGTAGGCACAACGTTTTAGCTCTGCTAAATCCACTTTCCAAAACTTCAGCATTCATATTCTAAAACAGTAAATTCTACTTGTCTCTGTCACTTATAAAATGCATACTATTACCCAGCAGAAAACATTACAAAACATCCGTCTTTGGATGGAAAATTGCTTTTCACCATTGTTTTTTTGTTTGGTTTTTTTTTTGTTTGGTTTTTTTTTTTTGGTTTTTTGGAAAATGCCTCCACTGGGTTTTCATTTAAAAACAAATATGGAAATGAGAGTGGCAAATGTTTTTCTTTTTTCACAATAGGGAATTTAATTAAAAAAGGGAAAACTGTATTTTTTACTGCAAATATATATTATAGCTTCACTGAAGGCATGAAAGCTGTCTTGAAATTTAGTGCAGGAGAAAAGAAAGCAAGGATGACTAGCTCCTGTATTTGTAAAATGTTCTGAAATCCATGGAGACAGAGCCATATCCTGACAGCCTCCTTCCCACTCTGTGTCACGTAGAAGGCCCTGAGCACGAGCAAGGCCAGGAGTCTCTATCAGAAAATTACAAATGGCTCCATGTGCAATTTTAATTAATGAACTGGTGACCTGATGATGTAGATTTCAGGAAACACCAGCTGGTAAAACTCTGTACAACAAACTGAGGCCAAGCAACTGGAAAATCACTGACAGCACAGTGTCTTTTAGCAACAGCTTCGGCAAAGAAATCCTCGTACTTTAAAAAGAAGCACAAAAGCAAGTGTTTAAATAAAAAGTAGGAGAGAAACATCTTCATTATCAGTCTTTCTCTCAAAGCAAATATTCCTTTTCTGCTATACTGAGTTTAATTGTATTAGCACCAGTAAGAAATCACTTCAAAGTAGTTAAACACAAGAATGAGTTAAGGCTGATCAGAGCCTTCACAGAGAAGAAAAGTGAGCCTGAAAACACCAGAGCTGGGGTTGTGCCAGCACTAATAGCACAGAGCTGTAGGACTGTTTAGGGTGGAAAAGACTCCTCAGATAATGGAATCCAACCTTCCAGCCACCACTGCCCCATGTCCCCAAGTGCCACAACCAAGTGGCTTTCAAATCCCTCCTGGGATAGCGACTCTACCACTGCTCTGGGCAGCCTGTTACAATTTCCTAGTCTTCCATTTTTAAACTGTTATTTCTGAGTAGATCAATTTTAAATGTGAGTGCAATGTATTAAACTTAAAAGCGGAGTTTAAATTATTAAAATGATTTCTATTAGCTTCAAATGCCCTGGCTCCATTTAAGCAAACGAATTAAGGACATGCTTAAGTACATTTCTATTGAGTTAAGCTGTTTAGCAAATGCCTTCCCTGCAGGCCTGCTGAAGCCAAAAGCATGGAATCATATGCAAAATTTGGGGATAGACTTAACTCCTTGGTTTTAGTAGAGGTGCAACACTGAATTTGAGATTAATCATGGGCCCAGGATTACATTTCATATGAACAGGTAAGTACCTGCATGGCTTTGTTTTGGGTTTGCCCTTAGCAGTGTAAAATACTGTTGGTAAGGAAAAAAAATTTCAAAATCCTTTTCAAGTATTTACAGAAGGGTAAATTCCAGGAATGATCAATGAGGTGGTACCAGAGGCAAACAGACCCCAAAGTAGGGGAGAAGAGAAACCCCATGAACACTGGACCATTCCATTCTCTGTCAGAGCATAATAAACACCTTGCATTTCCAGGCTATAATTCACCAGATTCAAGATTAGGTCATTTAAGAATCCCTGTGTGACACAAATAGAAAAACAAGTCAGCAGCAGAAATGCAATGATTAATTTTACACATAGCAGAGAGATTTGCCTGTTCAACTCACCTTGACAGCAGATTTTTTAATTTTTTTTTTTCTTTTTCGTCTACAGCTGGCACAGTGTAGCTGTTGATCGGAAATGGGGTTGTCAGGGGGAATGAGTTTCACTTATGAGGAGGTTCCACTGCCCATGGGTACTAAACCAGCAGCAAAACTGTCCTGCAAAACCAAATCAAACGACCAGGGTGAAATTTAAAAATGCACAGAAAAGCATGAAGTTAAATGATCATTTACAGCAGCACCAAGTCTGCTCTAGTCCCAAAATCTGCATATTTATTGGTTGCTGTGATATGGCTGAATGTGAGAACCTCAAGGAGAAGCAGATACAGGGCACAGCTCAGGTCAGCTGGATCAAACCAAAATGATGCTGCTTGTACCAGCTGGAAGGACGGCACCATGGAACACATATTCCAGTACATCAGCAGTGATGATACTCTTAGAAGCAGGAACAGTTGTGGAGTCATAGGACTAATAAGTGAAAGGAAATGTTGTATAATTTAGGGAAATGCTTTATATATTCTCACAATCCCAATGAATATTTGCAGGGAACAAGAGCAACAGGCCTAACCCTTGTAACTGACCACAGTGATGGGAAAATCCCACTAATAAAAGGTCAGGAGAAAGGGAAAGTTTTGTAGTCCACTCTACAGACTCCTATTAGTGAAAACTTCTCAGTATTGAAGACTTTTAAGTTTTTTTGGCTTGATTAAACAATACAATCATACAATTAACATTAATTACTAATACTACTGTCTACTGTGAGTAGATACTGTGTGCTTACTCACAGGCAGCATGAGGCATGTGAATATTCTTTCTCTTTCACTTAACATTCTGCCCATTTCTCTTCTGAAAATTCTGTTCCTGAGATCAAATCAGATTTTCCTGAGATCAAACCAGATTCATTTTTCCTGTGATCAAATCAAACCCATTCAATTTTATAATGTTTATGAAGGTGGAGTCCTTGATTCCAATTGAAGTTTGAGCTTGCTTTTCCAAGGGAGCCCCACATTCCCAAAAGCAGGCTTGCTTCAAATTTGTAATTTTTATCCTGTGCTATAAAATAAATGCCAGGATGATGGAGAGCTGCTTTTCTAGGTCAAACAATTGTAGAAGAGTCAGGGAGAGGCTGGAGGGGAAATGCCTGTTCAATCAAGAAAGTTCACTAATGATTTCTAAAATGTCTTAATTGCTTCAGCACAATCTACAGGCATCCCTTTCATGCCTCAGACAGGACAAGCAACTGAGTCTAATATTTCAGAATTAGCAACTTGCTGAAGTAACCAGACTATAATCTTCCTAGTCATGGGTTAGAATTTTTGAGGTCTCATCAGCACACCACAGCTTCTTTCTTTAAGTGTTTTGTGTAACTGCAGGCTTATCTTCAAAGAGCAGATGTATGAACTATCATTTTTGATTAAAGCCATCCAGTCGGAATTAAAAAAAAAGTCATCTGTTCACTGCAGTTAGAATCATCTATTTTAAATACATTTACATATTCCCTTAGCTGTCCAACTATTTTTTTCCTCACTTTCCCTTCTTTTTGCAGCTTGGAATCCTGCCACATTTATATTTTGTACTAACTACTCAGGGTCCTAATTAGCAGAAATGGGATGTCAGCAGGGTACCAGCCAGCACGGGAGGGGTTTTGCTTCATTGGGAAGATGTGCAGCATGTGGCATGGATCAAAATCTTTGCATCCCATGCAGAGAACAGCATGACGTGAATTGCAGAGCAAGGTAAATGGGAGAATTTGGGTATCTTGGAAATCTGTGAATTGACAAAAGGTACCAACTCACATGTTTTAGCTGTAGACAAAATGAAGGGGGTTTTGCCAGCAATAAGGCAAATTATTCCAAAGTTTAGTATTTCAGCATGTAACAGACTAAAAAATAATCTGCAGTTTCTGAGCTCACGCTGTTTGGCACAGCCCAGTCCCAACGACATCTAGGACTGGATAAAAATAAGAGATCTGGATGTAACGACAGATATCACACATTTTTTAATACATATATAAATATATATATATATATATAAATTGCTTATTATAACTAGCCTTCCAGTTTAAAGTCTGTTCTGGTACCAGAATTTGTTTTATTTCATCTTCTGCTAGTTTGTTATTCCTCACATCTGCTCAGCACATCCTGCCCAGCTCCTGAAGGGAGCTCAGGAGGCCTCCTCTGGCTGATGCTGAAGGACAGAAGTGGCACAATCAGGGAGTCTGAGTGCATTGCACAAGCCACAGCATTTCACCAAGGGCTTTCTGCAGCATTTCTACTTAAGCTGTGCTTCCAGGAGAGCATCTGGTCTTGCAACAACAGCTCTGAGAGAGAGGTTGTGTCAGTGGTTAATTGCCTTCATAGTCTGTGAGTAGATGCTGATTTTCAGTTGGTCATAGGCAGTAAAAAGCTGTTTTTTCACTAGTTTAAATGGAAGATATTTGTCAAAATATCCAGATTCAGTGGAAAACTGAGTGAGTTTTACCACTGGTCATACTGATGGCTTTGGTGCAATTTGCTCATACACACTCTCAAAGAGAAATATAACCCTTGGAATTACAAGTATGGTCCTTTGAAGTTGGAAAAGTGGTGCTGTCAATGGCTTTTGAATGGAATGTTGAGCATCACTCACTAATGAAACAAGAGTTACCATAATGCTTGATAATGATAATTCTTATTATGCTAACTGTATATCCACTATTAAAATCTTATCTAAGCACTGGAAGGCACTAAAAGGTGTCAGACTGCAGGGTTGAGGCTTTAATCTGTGGTAAGTCTGGTTTTACTGTAGATACAAGAGGGAAAGGAAGAGAAGACAGGATTCTGCTGACAGTAAACAGTAAAAATAGTTTTTCTTTACTTTTGAAAAGTTTTGGGTTTGCTTTAAATTCTCTCACCTTCATTTTTCCCTTTTTTGCTTTCTAACTGCAGAGTTTATGAAGTGACAGAGGTTAGAATGGCACTGAAAAGGGAAAGGAACTACAAAATAACTTACACTCACTTTTCCTTTGTATTCAGGGGAAAAAAAAGTCAGTGGGAGGAGAGAAGCAAAACTCAAAGCAGAAAAACATACCAAAATATTGAGATTTCTAAATTTGAATAAACCCCTCAAAAATTAAAGAATTAGAAGAGACTTCACAGGTTTGAACATATGACCCTTTTTCCAGTGTTACTTGAGAAAGTGCCACAAGTGCTATTCCACCTCTGAGGCTGGAGTGTCCTTGGCTTCAGGCTGCCAGAACACCAGGAGGAAGGTGTTACATCTGAGCAGGGCTCACAGTTCGAGTGCACAAGGGTGGGGAATGAGTCATGTGGGTCAGCACTATGAAGGGAAGATATTAATGAACACTCGGAAGCCACAGGGTTTTAATTAAAAATTCCAAATGACATGAAAGCCAAGATTTATCGACCTGAAGCACAGACATTACTCAGCAGAAAGGATTTATTTGACCCATTTGTGCTGGGCTTGCTTCATCACTTCTCCCTGGTATTGTGCTGGCAGGATATTGTTATCCCTGACCACAGAATTCCAGGTGATGGGGGTGGTGATGAAACACTGCTCTGTGTCTGCTGTATTTACATTCAGTACCATCAGCCAGGTGGGCTGCAAAATAACAATACAGGTACCTAAAAAGAACTGGTTCTCTGGTCTCTTTATTACTTTTTTCCTAGTGACTGTGGACACAGTAAAAAAAAAGTGGGGCGTAAAGATTTCTCTGATTAGAAACTGAATATTCTGATCAGAGCTCTGGGCAGTTGTTTTTATCTGCCCAGTGGAATGCAGCTCCCAGCACTGAATAATCTCAGGCACCCTCCCTGTTTCCTGAGCACTTTGTAGGAGGTCAGATACTATTTGCTGTCATTGCTCTGCATTACAGCAAAGCTGAAATATCTTTGGATTTTTTTCATGGAAAAGTTAGTCTGTGGCAAAGGAAACATGTCTTTGGCAGTGTGGAATAATCCTATGAATGACTAAATAGTTACAGAGAGTAAAGACAGACAAAGCCAAGTAAAGAGAGTCTGCAGGTTGCCCTCTCCCCTGAGGTGGAGTGAAGGATTAAATCTGACCGCTGCGAAAGCACCGTGGCCAGTGACAGCTCTGGCAATGCCCCACAGGCTCTGCAGGGCCAGCTGAGCACTGGGTGGAGTGAAACTTCTCAGAGCAAGTGAAACATTGCAAACGTGAGGCTTTGACCAGACGGTGGGCAAGAAGAATTTACTATGGATTAGCAACTCCAGCATAAACTGTCTTTCTTGGAATAATTCCTTGACAATTGCTGTTTTTCCCAGGAAAAAGAAATCCCTGCACTCTGTTCTGGGAGGACACAGTGAATCAAGAGCACAGGCACTTTATCCTGGAAGAGTCAGCCCAGTGCTTTTCCTGTGCAAGTGGAGTTCTTTCAGTTAATGCCACACTGCAGGCAAACCACAGAGCTTAAGGAAGAGAGAGAACAGGTCATTGCACTTATTATCTTTTTTAGAGAAGTGAAGCCCATCAAGGACAGTACTGCAAGGTGTTCTACACCCCTGATGCAAAGCAGAACAAGTTAAGTGAACATCTTACAAGAAGTGTTGGTGTCTGCGGTGCTGATCTCATCTGAGGGCTCTGTCTCCTGCCCCAGGGTATGAATAACTCTCAGCAGCATCCCTGTACTTGCTCCTGCAGCAGGGGGACAGGGCCCTGCAGCATCACAGCTCTGTTCCGTGCAGTGCTGTGACAGGGGCTGTGGGACAAGGAGAACAAAGGCAAAGCTGACCCTAAAAGTTGTTGTTCCCCTTAACCATTGCACAAAACTATTTTATCAACAGGTTACATCCAGAATTATCCATATGTTTTAACTCTGTACCTTAAGGATCTGTCTAATTAGCACAATACAATGTTAGCATATTAACCACACTCCAGCAGACTGGGATCATTTATTACTGAGAGAACTCCTACCAGAAACCTTGGAATTTTTACAATACATTTTTGTCCATACTTTTTGGAGCAATAATAATGTAATACCATACTCCCTCCCCAAATAGCTGCAGGGTCCCTTTTAATGAATAGGAACAAACAAACTATCCAGCTAAGCCCAGAAACATGACCCCTATCAAAAGCAAAATCAAACAATACCCTGAAACAATCTACATATACAAAGAACAAACTTTTCTTGTTCTTCCAAAGATTAACTCAGCAGGTATTTGGCATTCAAAAAATTCTACAACAACAGAAATGATTCTGTGTTTGAAGAGGGTTTTTTTTAGAATTATTGTTGCAATTATTTGGAAAAAATTTAAAAGAGAAAAGGTTTTAGAAAACATTTTTGAAATATTAATCTAAGTAGTATTCTGTACAGGCAGTACTCCTGTGCTCTCTCTCAATGACAATTTGTAAAGTCTGTTATGTTTTTTATGTAAAACTTTTTCAAATCTCTTGGCCATCTACTACCAGCTCCTGCTCAACATTCATTGCTCAGTCAAAAATGGTGGCATTTTCCATTTCTCCACAGAATAGTATCTGGTGATCCCTGCACTGTTCTGGGCATGGAAGAAACGACACTTCTTTAGCCAATTTTATGGGAGGAGATGGAATGGCAACAAAAATATTAAATAATCTGGTCATCCTGTCAGACATGGAGCTTCAAAGCAAATATCTGCAACATTTCCAACTTTCTATTAATGGGAAATTCAGCCTCCATGTCAGTAGTTTCCAACAGAAGGGTTTTATTTGGCTTATTATTAATATTATGGATATTAATATTTTCACTAGGAAACCTGAAATGACTGCTCATCTCAGATGATCCAAATGATCCCAGTCCTTCCTCTGAGAGAACCTTTCTCTGTACGTGGGCACCATCACAGCAGTTTGCCATGAGGCAGCTGCTCCCATTCCCTTCACCACTTTGATCCGTTAAAACTCGGGATTTTTAACTCTGTTGTGAAGCCTGTACTGCTCATGGGTGCTCCTGGGTAACAGGATGAATGTGTCTTCAGCTTGATTTGGGGGGCTCGTTCTGTAGAGGATTTATTGATTTGAAACCAGTCCAAACGTGATTCACCGTGCAGAAATGTCACACGGAGATCCTTACTTGCAATCTTACAAAGCGCTGAGGGCCCTCGAGTGTTGCAAATAACCCTGGAGCAAGTTCCTTGGGCGCAGTCCCGAAGAGATGAGGAACGGCCGGGGTGGCTCCAGCTGCGCAGGGCAGCAGAGCCCGGGCTGGGAGCGCTGCCCTGGGCAGGGGAGCGCTGCCGCCTCCCGACAGCCGCGCTCCCTGCACCGAGCGGCCACGGGACAGCCTGGGGCAGCCTGGGACACGGGACAGCCTGGGACACGGGACAGCCTGGGACACGGGACAGCCTGGGGCAGCCTGGGACACGGGACAGCCTGGGACACGGGACAGCCTGGGATACGACATGGGACAGCCTGGGACAGCCTGGGATACGGGACAGTCTGGATATGACACGGGACAGCGTGGGACAGCCTGGACTATGGGAAAGCCTGGGACACGGAACAGCCTGGGGCAGCTTGGGATACGGGACAGCCGGGGATATGGGACAGCCTGGGATACAACATGGGACAGCCTGGGACACGGGACAGCCTGGGACACGGGACAGCCTGGGATATGGGACAGCCTGGGACACGGGACAGCCTGGGGCAGCCTGGGACACGGGACAGCCTGGGACACAACATGGGACAGCCTGGGACAGCCTGGGATACGGGACAGCCTGGATATGACACGGGACACCGTGGGACAGCCTGGAATATGGGAAAGCCTGGGACACGGGACAGCTGGGGGCAGCCTGGGGCAGCCTGGGGCAGCCTGGGATACGGGACAGCCTGGGATACAACATGGGACAGCCTGGGACACGGGACAGCCTGGGACACGGGACAGCCTGGATATGACACGGGACAGCCTGGGATACGACATGGGACAGCCTGGGACAGCCTGAGATACAAAAAAGGACAGCCTGGGATATGGAACAGCCTGGGATATGGGACAGCCTGGGACAAGGGGCTGCTTCAAGGGCATCCTCAGTCTAAGGGGATAAAAAAAGGGCAGTGATAAGAGCTGATCACTCAAAGTAAGCATTTGTATTTTTACCGCTCGGTTGAAAAGAGAATTGCTCAGTCACAGAGTTTACAGCTACTTTTGGGATTTCCTCAGCACAGGAGCGATGTGCACACCTGTACCACTTCTAC
Organism: Pyrgilauda ruficollis; assembly: GCF_017590135.1. Taxonomy (NCBI): domain Eukaryota; kingdom Metazoa; phylum Chordata; class Aves; order Passeriformes; family Passeridae; genus Pyrgilauda; species Pyrgilauda ruficollis. Next base: position 3,332,014 of record NW_024526044.1, on the reverse strand, counting down.
ACCAACACTACATTACCCCTACACCATCCCTACATTACCCCTACACCATCCCTACATCCACACACAGCACTGCTCGAGCACCAGGAGCATCCTCCCCTTCTAGAGCCAGCAGGGCAGAGCGAGCTGGCAGTGTGGGGTGGGTACCACAGGGAACAGGGCAATACACAATTCCTCATGGACAAGACACTTCAGTCACACAGGTAAATCCTGCTCTGACCCACAGCCACCAAACAGAGGTAGTTTAAAGCTATTTTATACCAATTTTGAACCCAGCTTTGCCTTCTCTACACGTAATCAACCTGGGCTGTGCATTTTTTTTTTTTGTCTCTGTGACTCTGACATACTGTCTACAGTAGGGATGGAGCAGTTTCAGTTCTCTAGCCTGAGGCTGATCACTGAAACACAGAGGCCTGTCATTCCTGAACACTGAACGTGAGACAGTAACTAATTCTTCCTGGCTATCTTCTTTCCATTTCCAGCCCATTAATTACTTCTCTGCTTTGGTTGCTATTCAGCTCCACTTGATTAGGCTGCTGTAAAGAGCAGCAAAGGAGCACATGTGGTAGGATCCTCCTCAGAAATCTGCAGGTGATGCATTTTCTGATTGCACAGACTCATGTTACTTTACACACAGATGCAAAGACTATTTTGGATGTCAAAAATATTCAGCATCTGCTTCAGTTTTGGAAGGATAAAGTCTTTTTTTTTTCCTTAGTTACCAGAGCACACTACTAAGCATATGTTTTTTTCTAATTAACGTGAGGAGCTTTTGTGTTGATTCCAGTGCCCAACTGTCCAGTGTGATTAGAACTGCCAAAAACAGTAACCCAGGAAATTTCATTTTCCACAATATTTTAGCTCTGGCTGACTCGGCAGAATCCCAGCAGTGAGCTGTGAGCAATGATATATGAAGTGAAAAATGTTTGCCCTCCCTCCCAAGCCTCTCTGCACTCTGCATAAACCACTCACAGTCCGTGCTGAGGTCATGGGCTCTGCTGTCAGACCCAGCTCCAAAGGAGATGCTCCCTGCCTGTTTGCCAGGTGGTTTTGATACCACTGTGGCTTGATAGAAAGCAAATTTCCATCCCAGGAGAAGTTCTCCCTATTGCCAGTATTACTTTCAGATCAGAACTTCCCATGAGATAATACAAAAAGACTGGCTTGAGGCCCAGGGTTCAGCATAACTTGCCTTAAATTTGTGTTTGCTTAGTTCATGTTATAAGGAAATAGTTTCGTATCTAGTCACTGCATATTATGTAGAGCAGCCCTGAAAAGAGCCTCAAATGCCATATTCCAAGGGAAGTAGAAAGACTATAACAAAGTTTGTCTGGCAGTTGGAAAGTTGGTGAGTAATGTGAAAGTGTGCCTGGAACAGGAAACAATGCAGTTTACTGTAGTGGGATCTGCGCTCAGAGATCCTTCTGAAAGCTGCTCATGTGGAAAGAATGAAAAACTAGAGCAAGGCAGGCAGGTAGAGTTCATAACAAGCCATAACAGGCTTTCATCGATGGCTTTAGCAGCTTTTCACTGCTCAGATGCTATTTCTGCATCCAGAGGTTAGGATATAATGGGATGTGCAGATGCAAAGATATTTTCCCTTCTTTTGACTGACGGATTTGAAAAATATGAACCACAAGCTCTGTGCCATAAATGGGAAAGGCAGTTCTTCAAGCTTTCATGAGAAGTTGCTTAAATTATTAGTTTGAGCAGTAAAATGTTGGCTATATTTATGTTTAGAGAAGAAAAAGTTGGGTAATAACTTTCCAACAGCTATGCAGACTCTGAAAAGTTTTTCTGTTCCTTCCCTCCCCCCTCTGGCATGGCTCTATTTGCTAAATATGCTGTAAGTTTATTTTTTACTCTTAAAATCACACAAGAAGGTCACCAATTAAACTACTCTTCCCATATGGAATTAAGCAGAAGCAGATTAGTAGTTAAAGTAGGGACTCTCCTGTGAGTCTTCTCTAGATCTTAATGGATTACTATTTTAATATTTGAAGTTTACTCTGAGTATCCAGTTTAGCTGGAAAAGAAGTCACAGACCTCACAGGGTTTTCAAATTTGTCTGTGCTTTTTATTTCTCTTCTTTTAGGACACCACAATCCTGTTTATTCAAAGGTCACTGTGCTGAAAGCAATATCTGCAGATAACAAGAAATCCTGAAGACAGTCACAGAAGGTAGAAAAATATGAGTTCTATAACCCTTCACCTCTATTCCTTTTTTGGTCTGTCTATTGGTTTTGCAGATGAAAACAGAGGGAATTCTATTGTCTTGAGTTTGCCTGTGCAAAATAAATTAAATTTTATCCTTGGTTCCCTCCCCCTCTCAGAAGAACACACTAGATTCTTCAAGAAGGCTTTGGGTTTGTTAACCCTTCCATGGCTCCTGCAGCCTCAGCAATCTCTGTTCTCTACTTTCCAGTCAAATAAAAATTTCCACACATTTTAAATGAAAGCACTGTGAGTAGGAGGAAATATCCTCCAATGCTAAAGAAGCACATTTATACCCTCTCAAATGTTTTGATTAGATCATAATTCAAAATAAGATTTGAGTCTCACAAAACCAGTGATCTATTAAAAAACTCCTCCAAGTTATATTCTTCCATGGCAAACATAGAGCACTTGTGTACATGGCTGGAAAGGAAACCTGAGTCTCCAGAGTCCCAGCTTCTACTGCTCAAGGCTGTTCCAGTGGTGTCTGATGTCAAAAGGACATCACTACACAGGAATTAGCCAAGGGGGTCGACTTGTTGGCATCACTTCTTTTCTAGAGAAACATCCCCCATGGTGTGACAGTGACCTGAGGGCAGCCAGCAGCCCCACACTGCCTGGGACAGAGGTGCCACTGAAATCAAACAGGTCAGCAGGACACAAGGTGACAACACCCAGCTGCCTTATTCCAGATTTTTCATTTTGACTCTTGGAAGGAGTTTCAGGAAGGGGGCAGGTGAGGTGGCCATAGCAACCAAGCAAGGCCCTGCTGTGAGGGTTCTGTGACCTCCCTTGGGCTGTGCAGGTATGGGAGCAGATCCATACAGTGTGCACAGAAATGTGTACATAGGTACATCTGCAATATCTTTTTGGGATTGTTCTCTTCTCAAATTCTCTAAACGTTACATAACACTCCTGGAACAGAATCCTACTGAAAATAAATGTCTCCTGTAAGGAAAACTGTCTATCCCTTCAGAAAGAACAGTGAAGATTTACAGACAGTGCACACTGGTAAACTTTTTCCATTCATTACACCAATGAAAACGTTTCAAGAGAAGTAAAATTTCGACAAGCACTGAGCTTGGAAAGCAGAACACAGGAATCTGACATGTGCAGCCAATTCAGCCAGCGGAAACTGGACATTAATATCTTCAGACTGGATCTGGGGCCCACAGCTGATCGTGTACAATTCAATAGCCTTGGTAACCTGTAGATTTCCAATGGAAGCCAAAATCTCGTATTTGGAACTTAAGCAGAACAAAAGCTGTTCTACTGACAAGAAACACGTGGAGATTGACCATAATCTCATCTTGATTTTTTTGCAGCCTTTTCTTTGGGTGTATCTGTCCCACAGGCTCCTCTGATGTCTTTAGACACACCAGGATTTCCTTTGAGCTGCAGAAAAAGGGCTGCAGCCAGGTTCACCCTGCAGAGGGATGTGTCACTCTTCCTCCCTAACCAAGGACTGGTCTTCACCACTTCTGTGAAGGACAAGCTCCCAAGCAAATCCCTAGAGCAACCTGCATTTTTTCCATTAAGCCTTTGTCAAATAAAAACATTGATTTTCTAGGAAAGAGTCTGCTTTCGTAAAACATTTTTGTTATTTCATCACAAAGTAAACAAACACGGTCCAAAAAAGTGAATTATCTTGTGTTCCTTGGCAATTTGTCAGCCAAAACAATTCATAAGGTTTTCAGTTTTTGACCTTGCAAGAAAAGCCTCATTTTCCCACGTGAAGGAAACCCTTTTCCCGGGTGTTGCTGAACTCATCAGTTAAGTAGCAAATAATTAGTCTGTAAAAGGATAAGCAGGAAAATGTGGGTCTGCTGCTGACTGGGGCAGGGGTCCTGGAGAGGGGGGACCTGGAACACACCAAGGCCCTCACTGCCTCTCCCATCCTGGGGCCAGCTTGCCTGGGGGCTGTGAAGAGAAGGCAATTCTGGTTTGGGCTGCAGCTGCTGAAGGCACTGTACACAACATGTGTAGGTTTTTATTTATTTTATTATTTTTATTTATTCCTGTGAAGGGAAGGTGCTCCCTACAGGCACTGGGATTCCTGAGGCCAGAGTGGGAGCAGCACAGGCTCTGGGCTGCCCTCACACCTCAGCACAGCACAACCTCCTGCTCCTTGCAACTGAGGCTTGTAACACAATGGGTACTACACAATTTCAGCTCTAACAGTCACTAAAATGATAAACACTTGTCTATCTAATTACCAAAAATACCAACTTATAGCACCTATTAAAGCTCTTTTTTATGCAAACATCTCCCATTTTTAGCTTGAGACTGACAAGTAGCCTGCTGCAATTCTGTAACCCAGCCAAACCCCTGCCTCTTTCTTCCATTTGCTCTCTCTCCCTTGCCCTTCCTTCCTTTTCCCACCCACATATTATTTACTCAGAATACGACCTAATTACAGTTTGTGCTTATCTGAACGACCTGCACTCCTCCATTTCAGCTAAGGGGTGATCTGAATGAGGATGGAGAAAGGACCTTGCTTGTGAGAGAGGGAAAAAGGGATTGTTAGACTTGGTGGAATAATGAGCAGAACCCCTGGGGGAAGGTACCAGAGGAAAAGCAGTACCTCCTTGAGACTTGGATCTAAGGCTCTCTCTGCAGGTCTGGAGCACAGCTTATTGTTTCAGCCAAAGTCAGTTTCTCCTCTATTAAACTCAGTTGGGGTTTTTCCTGGCCTAATCTCACCCACACTGAAGTAAGTGGTGATTTTGCTGGAAGCGATGCCGTGTCCTTTGTTGCTAACCATAATGACAGTGCTTGCTGTGTTTCTAGCCAAGATGCTGAAGAAACTCCAGAGAATTATTTTTCCTCCCTGTAGTCTCATAGAACTAGTTTTACTTTTCTCTTTTTTTAGGACAAATTGAAAGAAACAAGCAGAGCACAACACCGGAAAGTGGATGAAGAAACAAAGCTCTGCCTTTGAAAGAGATCTCTGTGAATCTCTGGCACGTAGCAGCAAAAGGGAGGAAATGGGAGGCTGAGAAGGACAAAGCATCTGCTCACATTGTGGCTGCACTCTCCATCCAAACATCAGGTTCTGGAAGGCCAGAGCTCAAGTTCTGATTGTGAATATCTTGGCTCATGTCAATGCTCTTCCTGCACCCACCTGACTTCAGCTGGATTTTTGCCACTGACTTCTTTGGGGGTAGCATCACCAAAATCTGCACTGGTTCAGTCTTCATACCTAAGGATTAATAAAAATGATCCCTAGGACATACTGGAGCAAGTGAATTGAATAAAACATGAGTTAATGTGCTGGCTAACATGTTTTCCAGCAGCTGGCCTCCAGCAAATAGCTAAAGGTCCTCACTTGGTAATCAAAGGTGCTGCTGTGCTGAGAAGTTCTGGCCACCACTAAATCCTACAGCAGCTTGGTCAGCAGCCCTCTGGGATTCCTGCCAGGTAGGAAAACACCTGCATTTGCACAAGGGTTTATTTGTCACATGGGTCAATCAGATAAACTGATAAATAACCAAGGAAGCCTGTCTGTTCTGCATCCATCTCATTGATCACTCCTCTCACACAGACCTCTGCACAGCTGGGACAGGGTTATCCTTGCATCTGAAATGTTACTTAGTGCAAGAGCACCAAGAGATTTTCACCTTATGGAAATTTAAGGAAATGTGAACTGCCCAGAGAATTTTCAATTTGGAGCCCTATGGTGCACCAGAAAGCTGACTGCACAGAGCTGGAAAAAGTTAAAGAACAATTGGAGATGATACAACTGAAACTCAACCCAATGGGAAAAAGGACGAGAGAGACCAATGGGAATAAGTGAGGATGTGAAGATTAGCACCAGCTAATGTAGAAGTCTTTCAAACATAAACAGTCTGGGAAGGAGGCAGACTAGGGAGAGCTTGTCTGAAAAAAAAAATAAAAATCCCAGCCTGAGGCTGGAGCAAGTTAAAAGAATAGTTAGAAGACAAAAGCAGATATAGAACTGCTGATAACAGCCCTGCATTGTGCACAAGTTCTATTTTTGCAAGCTAAAGGTAATGGGTAAGAGCAGGAGAGCCTCATGCCTGGCCTGACCATCAGAGCTGTTCCAAAGAGATGGGAAACATCTGCGTGGTAGGGACGGTCATTTACAGGGATATCTGCCCGGATGCAATTTGAGACATATTAAATGTTGTTTGTCAGGTTTAGTGTGACAGCCTAATCTATTATGTGAGTCAGTATGGCTTTATTGGTGAAGGATGACTTGGCTGTAGAAATCTTGGGAGTTTCCATCTACACAGCTGCCATGACAAAATGGGAGAAATGCAGTGGACAGGAAATAATAAGGACTCTATCCTGCCTTCAGTGATATTTATGCAGCTGAGCTGAAATCCACAGGCCCTTTGTCTCTCATAAAATGTTTGGGGTATTTCCCCCAGTAATCCTTCTACAGGCTGGCATGGAGTTACCTTCTCAGACCAATGAAGTGCAAGGAGAATTTTGTTCACTGATCTGTTATGAACACATAAACAAGGCAAGAATTTGGCAGGTGGAATTTTGCATTACACTTTACTGGAAAGAGTCTTGAGTTGGAGAGAAAAATGATGCTTTAGGGGATTAAGTGTTTCAACACAAAAGTGTTGTCTAAGAAACTGAAATTAGCTGCACCACAAAGTCTTTATGGCCAGAACAAGCATCTCCCAACTTTCTTCTTCATCAGTCACAGCACCTGTGCTGGTGCTTTACAGGCTCCTGACATCTGTGGGAAGATTCCCACTGACGTCATTGTGCCTTGGGTCATTTCCAAAAGACATCTTTTACCTTTCCAGCCCAGGTAGAATCAGAAGTTTTGCATTCCATGAATTCTCACAGATTTTATAAAGTAATACCACAAATCCCGAGATAAACTGATCTGTTATCAGGAATTCTGAATGGGTTAAATAAGAATATCAAATGAAGAGGTTTGTATCTGCTGACAGCACTTACACTGTCAATGTAAGAACAGACAGAAAACACAGAATCAGAGATACTGGTCTTTTAGAAGAATGAGACAGAAAACTGAGTGCTGCTTTCCTGGGGCAATGATCTAAACTAGAAAGGGTTCATTAAATTAATCAGCTATTGAATTTATTCCTTCAAAGAAAGGAAGATTTAGAGTGCTACAATATGAAAATCTTTGTCTGTCCAGTCTATGGCAGTTATAAAATCAAGAAATAAGAAGGATGTGATAAGAATGAGACAGAGAAAGAATCAAGGAAATTATACTGTTGCCACATACAAGGCTGTGATTCATTCTTCTGGAGAAGGCCAAGCCAAATTCAGTTCCAAGTCACACTGGTACCACTTCTCTGTCCCCAAAAGCTTTCAGTACTATAAAAAATGTGGAATCTGTTTCACTGGGTAATTTTTTTTTTTAAAGAAAGTTTATTTCAGTTGTGCAAAAGATGTCACATGAAGCTAATAAGAGAATTCTGTGAATTAGGAGTATTTGTTGTGAGAAAATGTTTGATCATGCAGGTAAGAATTTTTCCAATGGATCAGAAACAGAGCTAAATCCAAAGTGATTTCTTGAGATAAAAAAATAATACGCTCATGAAGTTCCTTCTTCTGTTGTCTTGTCTGAGAATGCATCCTAGAAAAGTGAAGAGCTTTGCAATAAAACAGAAATGTGAAACTCACAGCTAAAGTTTCCAATAGGTCTGCTAGTTTCCAGCACAGCAGGAATAAGTACAGCAGCATTACCAGGACAACCTGCAGGGCTGTGGGATGTAATCACAGACACTGCCCTACAGCACTCACTCACAACCAAGTACTGCAAAACCTCCAGTTTCTGGCTGGCTTCTGCAAGAGGTAACAAGCCAATATACAGCTTTTCCAGTCTGTAATGAATAACCTGCATTGTCTAGTCTTTATTTATAAGCATTCAAATTGCAACAAATGGTTCTGATGACAATTACATCCCTTCTTTATTTGCAGAAACATACAGCATGTAGATAAAAGCCCAGCTCTGCGTTGATAGTTACATATATATAAATCTGGTAATTATCTCTGGACTTACTGATAATGCACAAGCTGATCAGGAAAAGTGGCACTATATTGTTTGTTAAAGTAAAAGAAGAATATCTGTTCATCCTGCTGGATCCATTTAGAGTTAAGTTCTCTGACCTGGTGCTTGGAATGTGAAGCCATCCCTAGTGCAGGGAACACAGAGAAAGCCACAGAGCTTTAGAGAAGTCAGATGCATGAGTAAGGCAAGAAGTGGGGGAGATATGCACAAAGCCAAAAATTTGTGAGGAAATTTGCAAGGAAGGAGAAAGCACTGTGTCAGTCACACACAGGAATGGATGGAAGGCAGGAATGAAGGGGCAGGAATAAATCCAAATTCTTGCTGAGACTCTTGGAACACAGATTTCAGTGGCCAAGGTTTATTTGGAACATGGATGAGCCTCAACACCTCAGCATCTAGTGAGTTATATGCCCTCTTAGGCTCTCAAATCAGCACTGAAGGGATACACAGGTTTTATGTAGACTTTCTGCAGCCTGACTCTGCATCACAGTCCAGACTACAAGGCAAACATTCTCTCAAGCACTAACATTTCTCCAGAGCAGGGTTGTTGCAGCAGAACTCAGCTGGATCAGAGCATGAGTCAGTTCAAGTTGAGATTTCATGATTTTTCAGAGGGTTTGTTCTCTACATTAAATATTCAGTGGCTGGATATTACCTCCTTGCACAGTGAGACAACCCAGTGAGGTGTTCTCTGTGTTTTGTCATCTGCCATTTATAGAATAAAGGAAATGGTGCTTAAGCTCCTAGAGATGCTGGAACATGGAACTACTTGTCGTGAGCTGCACCATTGTCCTTCTTTTCTGCACCTTGGCTGGCAGGGGAGAGGTGTTGTAAAGAGAAAAGAAAAGAGTGAACAGTGACTTTCCTCCAGCTGGGGAAAGAAGCAGAAGGTGCTGAATTAAACAAACATCTGCCCTGGCGAACAGCAAACAATGTGTTTGTCTAGTGAACTGAGCAAAGAGGACTTGGAAGTCAGGGAGAGGGGAGGATGAGACAGAGGAAGCCAAGAGGACCATTTTGCCAAATGACTTTTTTCATGCTCCAGCAGTCTTTGTTGCAATTACAAGGATCTCTAGGGAACTGAGCAGTCTCGATCTTCAGTGCTTTAGAACACTGCCAATAAGATACAAAAATTGCTAACACAGTGAAAACATTCATATGTAATGGAGTTTGGAGTTTTGTTGGGGTGTTTTTATATTTTTTTCTTTTTTAACCAGCAAAATGTCTATTATGCAAAAGAAAAATCCACTATAAGTTCTTTCAGAACATGAAGTTCATGCACATCAAAAGGGCCAATTAACAGTGGCAGGAACCAATGTCCAGTGTCCATTCAAAGGGGAGGCACAGGCATTAACAGGGAATGTTTTCCTGCCAACACATCCCAACCCTGCCAGGGATGGCAGATCCAAGGTCAGGTCAGTGACTCCTCCTGGACAAAAAGCACTTCCAGCCAAGGTCACAACACAAGTAAGGGTATGAGCAAATGAGCACAAGGCTGTGAGGAACACAGAGAACCTCCCAGCACAGCTGCCTCAGGTTATGTGCAGTTTCTAGATTTATTGAAAGATCAGGAACGCACATTTCCTGTTCATGTGGGACACCCAGTTAATGAAATTATACAGACACATACACAAAACCTGAAAGCTCTGCCAAAGGCTGTGTCACTTGTGTTCTCCACCATGTGTGTGGATATCACAGGAAAATCTGCACCTTTGTAGGATGAGGTGAGGGTGGAGAGAGCAATCCCCCTCTTCTCACGCTGCAGAGGTTCATTCTCCTCTGACCTTTGATGGATCCAGAGTGAGCACATTGTTCCCAATAAACCTTCAGGCCTCCACATCCACCAGCCTTGTCAGACCTTCCCACTGCAGCCCTTAGCCAGGGATCTGCATTCCCAGGGCAGGCACTTGGCACTTGAAACCAAATTTTTCCTTCTTTCTTTCCTTCCCCCAGCCTTTTCCCTCATTTTTTAAAACCACTTCTATGTTGGGTCACAGCTTTTTCTCTTCTGTCTTCAACTTTCGTGAGAATTTGTGCCTTATTTTGTGCTTAGGAGCTCTAAATATGGATGTTTAAATCAGTTTTTAGCCCTGAACTCGGCTCTCAATAAATGATGGCAAGTGCTGAACATATGGCTCCCATGTGCCATGTTTCTGATCCCTCAAGAGCTCCATATAAGGTGCAGTTTGAGACACCACATTCATTCAGGGTGGCAAGAAGCAACCACTGACCCCACAGACACTGAAGGAAAGAAACTAAACTTGGAATTTCCTGCTTTTATAAAATTTTCCCCTTCCCATTTTTTTTCTCTCTCTCACAATTATTTTTCCACCACTTTCATATAAGAATGTTTCTTTTTGTATATTAAAAGCAAGGCTGGGCCTTCAACCATTGGTCTTGTCCTTCTTCAGGAGACAGGAATGTGTATTTTATTGAGACAATAAAGCCAGTTTTCTCTCAAAATGTGTGTAAGGCTTTTCCTGACCCTGTAAATGCTGAGCACTGCTGTAACCTTCAGTGGTGGCTGACAATTACTCAGCAACCACTTCCTTTGATTCTAATGACTACAATAGTTTTTGTAATCATTTTGTTGCTATGCTTCAATGATTTAAATTTATGACATGTAGGGTGTATTTCTCATCTCTCTTGTTTCAGAAAACCTCTGCAGGCACCAAGAGGACAACAAAATTTGCAAACTGGGAGAAGGAGAACCAGCATTATAAGCTGGTGACTGGTTTAAGATATTCCAGTCACACAGCCTTTGGTGGAGCAGACCCAGTGCACTGCAACAAAAGGAGAATTTCATTTTGTTTTTGAAATACTGTTATTACATTCAGGAAATTTGCAAAGGCACCTTGACAGAAAATGATCAAATATCTGAACTTCCAGTGCAACAACATTTACTTAGTAAATGACATTTTAATGCAGAAAGTCAAATTTGCATACTAATTAAAATTTTCCTTTAAAACATTTAGACTTTTTGGCCTTCCCACCTACCCACAGTGACAGAGATTAAAAGATTTTTTATTAAGTCCTGTCAAACAAAACACACTTTCATAAAGTGCTACAGTACAAAGTGGCACTTTTAACCTATTTTCTAGTCATTCAGAATTTAGGCAGAGGAAGCATTTTCAAATGCTCCCTGATCTCAGAAAGGCACTGATGGCAGAGCAATGGGGAAAACGGAGTTTCCTCCCTCACTAAATTTATACATTGTGGGAAAGCAGCTTCATGTACTGCATGCTGGGTAATAAAATAAAAAGTCATTACACTTGTAAAACTACCCTGGTGCTTTACTAAGAGATTTATAGAGGTGCTGTGAGTTAGAGTAACACTTCAGCTGCCTTCACCTTGTGTGACTTCCAGGCAGGGCTGGAGGGTGCACGGGTAGAGCAGCAATGAAGAGCGTGAGGTGGCAAAATGAGGATGACAGCAGCAGAGTGGAGCTGGGGGAAGAGCTCAGCAGCTCCTACCTCTGCTCTTCCCAAGCATCCAGGGTCTCCCAGGCCAGCCTTGGGTTGATGTTGCTTTGTTTTTTCTAAAAATCAACCACTGAAGTAAAATTCCTCCTCTACTAATTTCCTGGCCAAGCAGTTTCTTAACAGTGAAATGAGCATTTCTGTATCTTTTAATGGAAACAAAAAATATTTCAGGAGGATCAAGAAAAACTTGTTGCACCATTTTTTCCAATCTCCTCTTTGCATGTGCCTGTTACCAGCAATAACTTCCTAAGATGTGGCCTCCCCACAAACCACGAGGATCACTACAAACAGAAAAGCAATTCTCCTAAGCTTCAGTTGTTTTTCACTCTTTTGTCAAGCCAGGAGCCGAAGGCTTTGCCTCTATTTTGCTTGACACGACAACTTTCAACACTCTTCAAAGGCTGTTTTCTTTGAGAATTTATAAATTTCTGTCTATGATCAGACTGGGCCATTCTGTGTTACAGTGTGTCAGTAAAAGCACATTTACACCAAGTTTACACCTTGACAGGATCATTTCAAAGACACCTGAGAGGCAGATCCTACAAGCACTGAAAGCTGCAAACATTTAAGTCATTGATGTACTACCTGAACATCACCCAGACCCCATTCACAGATTCCAGAACTGCACAGACTTATTTTCCCTGACCTCAAGGATAAAATGATGCTCCTGGTCTTTTCTCCCATGGACACTTAGGCCATCTTTTACTGCTCTGCCAGATGTCTTTAAGTGAAGCTAAATTGCATTTGGTTTAAGTGCCATCTGAGGGTTTCCCCACACAGTGGAACAAACAGGGCAGCTCCCATCACATGAAATTAATGTCAGACTTTTAATTAATGTCTCATACATGGTTTATGTACAGAAACAAGGGCCATTTTGGACCTGGAATAGGAATAATTTCTGATTCTCACCCACACCTAATAGCCTGGCCTTTGCATCACTGTCCTCTGAGTGCACAAATGCCACAAACAGGTGTTCTTGGAGAAAGGGAAAATTCTATACAACATAAGGCACTTGGTAACTTGTGTAAGGACTTACACAAAAGGAGTTCCACTGATACAAATACTTCACTGAAAATTATAACTCTGAAGGCAAATTATACCCACAAAATGCACTATCATAGTCCAGCCCTCAGCCCAAAAGAAACAATTCTCTGCTGATGCACAAGGTCTCTTAACCAAAAGTCTGGGGCTTGTTGCCCCATAATGATGAGCAACCCATTACTTTCTTTAAAGCCCTTTTCTGCAAAGTTCTGAATATTCCATTTAAAGGTACTAATAATCTTTACATCCTGAAAAATGCTCCAACAGTTTCACTTGAAACCCTTACTCTAATTTTTCCCTTCTTCTTCCCATTGATTTGGAGCTCTGAAAGGATATTTCAAACACAGACCTGTTCTGCTTTTTTCCTTCCACACAGTGGATCCCTTTCCTCCTCCTCTGTCTCCCCCTTTTACAAATTTAACAAAGAAATCCCCTCCACCCTTTAAGGACAGCTCTCTGTCTGCAGGGGACTGCAACAACTTGCTTAATTTAACCCTTAAAAAAAAATAATGCTTGGGCATGAAGTTCCAGCACATCACCTGAAAGGAGAGAAGGCACAATAATGGAATAGCACAGGGAAAACCAGAAAATTCTAATTTTTGACAAAGAGCCTAGTTTGTCTTTAAAATAGAGAGAGAGAGGAACTTTGTAAATGCTCCCAAAATGTCGATACGTTATTTCCACACAGGGGGATGTTCTTAACTTTGCTGTCTCTGGAGGGGACTTGAACATCAAGATCACAGAGTCTGATATCAGTTGCAGCAAGGCATGTGCAACCCTTGGGCCTCGAATCTTAATTATATCTGCAACTGTTTACAGCTTATAATTATTGATGTTAATTTACGGAGGGAAGTTACACTTCTCGCCTCAAGTTATATTTTTGGCATGTTAATCCGTTTACACACAGACTATTGCATCTGATTGTGCAGACTGAAATTAAAGCATATTTTCCATTTTCATTTCATTGGATTTTACCATATTCTACATGATTCTAAAAAGCAAAAGTAATTTGACTGTTTCTAGTAATATTATTTATATTGTTTAAATAAAGCTCAGCTTCCCACTGCCCAAGAGCAGCAGGATGTCGAGGCTGTGAAGGACAGCAGGGCAGCCTACATTTTCCTAAGACCTTTGAAATCCTTAAAGCAGTGGAATTATGACCATCTGACAGCAAAACCAAATCATGAAGTTAGTATTGCTGAGCTTTATTGCTCAAGAGCTATGTTCTGCCAATACTTGCTGCCACACAAGGTTTAGCTCTCTCTGTGTAAACTGGAGCACTTGCAGAAGTTTTAATGGGATCACTATTAATTCTTTGTAGGCCATAGCTTTGTGATACCTCAATTTGAGATATTCTGAGCAACCACCATCATTAAATTCGGTGCTTTGGGACCAGAATTTTATTTGTTCCTACTTCTTCATCATTCTGGCCCAAGCCCTTTCTCTGTTCCTGTCTCCAGGTAGCATGGCAGAGGAATTTGTACAACTATAACAGGAGGAAGACATGTTCTTCTAGAAGGAGTTCTAACTCATCAGGTTCCCTGGGAGTCCATGATGTGTCTGAGCTGCCTCAGCCAGTCCCACACATCCATCCAGGGTGAAGTACAATATTCCTGAAGGTTCTCTCCTACCAAACACTCACCAGGAGAAGCCCCCCCTCCACAGCTCATCCTGCTCTATCACAGCAATTCTCTGCAGTAACTCAGGCTATCAGGAAGAATGATAATGTTCATAAAGCAAGGTATTGAATACAAGTCAAAGGGAATATTCTTGCCATATAGAAGCACAAATTTATTGCACACTCCTACTTCTCTTATCAGGTAATTCTAAGCTGATGTGATAGAAATGCAAGGTACAGGAGAGGGCAGACAACGATAGGGGGATGTTGGATTTTTTTATCTTGTCTAGAGGATTAGGAAATCTGAGTGCTAAGAGGTTTTTTATCTGGCAATACTCACAACTGAAGACATAAGATATCTCTAGAGTAGGCAAAGCAAAGTAAATTCTTAAGAATATGGCACTGGGGATGTCCTACAGCAGAGATGTTTCACTGTGTGCTGACTGGGAGACAAGCCATTAAAAAAACCAGCCCACTTTGAATCATAGTTATTGGAACAGCAAATTAATTTATTCTCTGCACCCTTTTTTTGTTTTCATCATGACAAAGCCACTGGGAAGGTTTTATCAACATGACATTCTTATTAAATTTTTTAAACCCTGATTTTCCTTGCTAGGGAAATTCTGGTTATTGCAGTCAGTGCATCCAGAATAATCCCTAACATGGAGGCACAGATGGAGACATATGTCTACATTGCATCAGCTTCATCTACATTATATCTCTCAACACTACAGGAACAGTTTATCCCATAATATACACTTGGCACTTCTGAAGCAGCAGTTTTGTCATTCCCAGGTGTTGGTGAACTGTGAGGCCCTCTGAGGTGGGGATTTTATGTGTCACTTAGGTGTAAACCAAGGCATAAAACAGTTCCATGATTTAACCTGTAGTCATTAGGAAGGACTGGAAGTGAATCCAGGACTCTGAACTGCTTTTATCTTTCTTACCAGGAATCATTCCACACATGAACAGGCCTGTGGAAGAGGAGAAGGAAGGGGGATGTGCAGCCTGAAAAAATGGCAACAAATGTGGATTTCCATAACATTCAGCACTATCCAGAGCTTCCTAAGGCAAATGGGACTGTTACCACTGACTCCAGCAGAAAAACATTTGGCTCAGTGGTGAGTGATTTTGAAAATGCTGCTTTGACATTTTAGGCCTGAAACCAGACATTTTCCCTGACATTATGAAACACAGCGAGGTAATATTACAAATAAGTGTAAAAAATAAATCCAACTTGGAAAACATAAATGACCTTTCAAAGCCTGAAATCATGTAATAATAACTGGCCTGACCCATTCTGAGGTTTTATTGTTTGAGCTTCACTAATGTTTCTGCCTTTCTCCCTTGGATAAAGTGAACAGTTGGGGACTGAAATCCCAGAACAAGTGCATGCCTATTTACCAACAAAATGAAAAATGTCTGGAAAGAGTTCCAAATATCTAATCTGCTGGGGGGATGGACAGCACACAAAGGAAAGAGCCCAAACCTTCTCACCCTGCTTCCTCCAGGGTTTTCCTGTATTGTTTGCTACAGACAGCCCATTTCTAATGAATCCAATAATCAGCTGGAACTTGAACCTGCTCTGCCATCTCTCCCTGTTCTTTCAGTTCCAGGAAAGCTGAAGCAAATGATATTTTTCTTGCCTAGCAATAAAAAAGCCATAATAATACTGATGTGGACATCTGGTTCCAAAACCAGTTTCGGGGCTTCAGTCAAAACAGAGATGGAATTTAATATACACAATGTTCAATGTTTTGGGAACACATAATGTTTTTCCTTGGTTGGTTTTTCAAATCTTTTTCTTCTAAGAGCTTTTCTGTCTTACCTTACTCTGTTATGTCTCTGACATCTCATCCTTGACAGTTTACCCAGGCTGCTCCCACATTTCCCAGATGTTTGGATGGACAAGGAGGACCATCCTGGTTCAGACTGCTGACAAAGAATATTCTTGTTGAGGCCAACAGGTCTGACCTTCTCTCCAGCCTGGGAATGGTTGGATCCAGTTCCATCTCCTTTCCCCTCCATGGAGACCCTCAGGGTCTCCTCCTGTCTCAGTTGCCAAGTTCTGTTAACTTTGTTGGAATTCCGTGTGTTTGAAAACTCTTCTCTTTGGTCATTTTTCCTTCATAATGGCAAACAGATGAATAAATTAATCGGAGAGGACAGATGCTGACAGACAGAAAGGCAGAAAGGCAGACAGCCTCATTTCCTTAGGAAACAAGGCTGAAAAATGAACACACTCCCCAGAGGCTTCGGCAGCAGTGACTTAGGTACAGTTGCACAGAGCTACCTTTAATTGAATACTGTTGGATTATTATGTTCCATTTTTCCTCTTGTCCTGACCTGCTCGTTGAGTAAATAGAGCCATCTGCCAAAGCAATGGCTCCTGGATTGGAGAAGTGCACCTTCCCCTGGGACAGCAAAGTAGGCCAGCGATTCACCAGGGCTTTCTGCAGCTCAAATTATTATTCAGGTTTCCACACTGCAAGAGCAAGAGATCTGTATCTAGCTGAATAATCTGGCAGGAAATGTAGCTAAATCACAAAAACATACTGCCTGGGAACCATAGGTATCTTATAGAGAGAGTTAAAGTGACATTTTCAGATAAAAGTTTGTCATTCCCTTTCCCAGCTCCTAACTGGTTTTTTATTCACAGAATGCACTTCTCACCTTAGAACAAAGTGTTTGCAGTGGATCCTTGGCCAAACAGAGAAGTCAAAAGTCCTTAGCCATAGGCAGCCAAACTGTACCCTGACTGTTTGAACTCTAGATGAACAGGAAAGCAGTTGTTTATCATGGGAACACATGGTGTGTTTTTTCCTCTTCCTTTTTATCAATAAAAACTAATTTTATTTTTACAAGTAGTCCTACAAGCAGAACAGTTTAGATTCCTCCAACTACTGTCTTTAATGAAGAAGGTTTGTACTTCCAAGGACAAGCATTTTTATAGCAAAACAGAAAGAATTTTCCTAGAATATATCTTTTCATGGTTGGAAGTTTCTTGTTAAAAGTATTTTTTTTCTATAATCTTTGCTGGTAAATGTGGTTTGGCTTTTTGGCAAAGAAAGGGGAGGACTGAAGTCCACAACCTCCAGGCATTCCTGTGATGATCTAGAGAGCTCAGAGCAAAAAGCAAAACCCAGTCTTAATCCAGTTTGGGAGAGAAGAGGATGTTGCACAATTAAGCAGCCACATCTCAGACAGGTTTGTGCCAATAGGAGAGATAAGACAATGCCTCCCTGCCCAGGAAATCCACACCTCTGAAGACATTCCTGGAGAACCAACTTCCCATTTCACCTGTGAGACAAACCTACTGAAAATAACAGATTAAGATTCAGGTTTAAATAAAATTTTAAATAAAGATTCAGTCTGCCAACCCATATCACTCTCCCTTTTTCACTTAAAGAAGCTATTCTTCAGTTTAAAAAAATTACACTTTTTTTTTTTTTTTTTTTTTTCTCAGAGAAATACTCCTTTGGCATCCTGAGCACCCTGTGTTCTCCTACAATCATGTCAGACTGTGGGAGGCTGGCAGAGGAGAGCAAGGAGTGCTAATCCCCCTGGATCCCACACAAACCAGCCCTGCACACTCATCTCTGCCTTTTAAGAACAGCACATCCTTGACGGATGTTATTGATGCCTCCACAGGGACTCTCTGGGCACCTTCTCCCCACACAATGATCTTGCCACATTATTACAGGATGCTGTGGGAGCATCTGGGAGATTATTCCAACTCCTGCTTGGATGGACTCTGCCCACGTGCAAGGGAGGTTCACACCCCGAGCACTCAGCCAGGGCTGGAGGTGTTTGCATCATTTGCTGTCTCTGGCATGCTTTGGGCAGCCAGGTGAATTCTCCAGCATGGAGCCTTCCAGGTGCTGCAGCCTCACAGCAATGCTGGAAAAGCTCAGGTACCCATTTCTGGAATCCAGAATTCAGGAGGACTTGAAAGAATCAGTTCTGCTAAACCAGTACAAAGGAGCTATGAGACACCATTAAATCAATATAAACTTAGATGATATCAATTTAAATGCAATTCATTGGGAAAAAATCAAAACCAGTCTAAAATAATCCTTTGCTAAAGCACAGTAAGAGTGGCTTTCTTTAAAATCATTTAACTAATCTACTTGAAAACTAATTTAAGGTATGGTTCTGACATATGTAGGAAAAAACCTGCTGTGAACATCACAAACAGCTACTGAGGGCTCACATCAGGGCTCTGAAGAGAGATGCTTCTGGAAATTAGATGTGTTCAAAAAAGGTTCACATTCTGTAGGGTTTTTTCAGCCCTGATGCAAAAAGGACCAGTCTAAGATTTTTCAGTTCAAATCCACCACTTTCCAACTGTTTCTACAAAGTTTGAGAAAATTTTGTTCAGTGATTTTTCGAAGACTCCACAGGCATTTTGGTTAAAACAAAATAATTTTTTTAAACAGTGAAGCAGCACTTTTCAGTTCAACAGCAAAGCAAGGACATCAAGAAATGAGCCTCTCAAGCAGAATGAGACATGAGTCATCAAGCCACTATTTCAAAAGTGAGGCAGCTTCCCACCTCCTTGCTCCCACCTGCCCTCAGGACACTCAGAAATGAGGAAAACTGTGGCAAGAACATCCAGAAACAAACCATTTAGGCAGCAAAGTCTGAAGCTGTAATGAACATAAATATGGAAAGTTTCTTGAACATGAGGCGCTTTTTGTCTTCCTTGTTTGAGTCGGCAAAGCACCTAATGGTGTGTGATAAAAGCAAAGCCAGGCAATTATTTTCCTCTGTTCTGCAATCTGTGAAAAAGGATGTGGGGAAACGTCATGTCTGCCTGCAAGTATCGTGCTGTAAGGTCTGGAAATCCACGTTCTCCCAGCCCAGACAGACATGAATTGACAAGCACTGGCCATTCCCAGAGCACACGTCAGGTTCAGAGAGGCCTTTCCTCAGAGAAGTGCCCCAGTTTTCCAGGCACACACGCAAACCGGGTCTTGATCCTTGACAACACAACAAGCAAGCACATAAGGAACCTTGAAATGCTGTATTTTTCTCTTTCTGGCTGCTGGACTGGAAGGCCAGTTAAGAAAAGTCATAGAAAACATTTTAGGAACCAGGCTGTCTAAATCACATATTGGGATCTTTGGTTTCTTGACAAGTAAACCAAAAGATCCCAGTCTACCAGAAAATCAGCCTACGATAAAATTGCTAAGTCTTACAAGAACAACGTACTTAAAAAACCAGATTGACTTATGTGAGAGTGCCAATAGCTGCTCTGGATGATGTTTACTTGTTGAAATTGGTTTTAGTTTGGGATAAATTTTCAGACTTCATTCTTTATCAATCCAGAATTATAGTCTAGTTCTCTAAGGCACACACAGAGATACAGAAATAAAAAAGGAGCCCCCCGCTATATAACAAGACTTAGAGAAAAAAGAATTATTATTTCTGTTAAGTCCTTTAACCCATTCTGGCTAGATTAGGAAGTCCAAAATATTAATTATAACAAGATATAATGTCAGTGTTTTTAAGTTAGTAAAGCTAAATTTAAATGTTAAGATTTTCAGCTAAGAAATTTCCAATTAGTTTAACCACCCAGTTTCCTCAGGATCTGTTTTCATAGTACCCAGGACAACCTTATCTCTCTAGGCACATTCAGGGTATGTTATTTTACACTTACCTCATCCTAACCAGGTAATTATCTTGCACATCTTGTTTCTGAGAAATAATGAAATAAAAGATTTGCTTCCCACTAACCCACCCACTCAGAAGCAGTGTCTTCTCATGCTTTGCTTGATAGGGCACATGTGGTCCTTTCAAACAGTCTGATTTGACATCTCGAAGAGATTAAAAGTCATATCAAAAAGCTATCTGTTGAGTGACAACATAAGTACTTATTTAATAAGTATATTAAATACATATGCATGGCGATATACTGTACATGCAAGGTTTTAAATATATACCCTAGCTAACTGCCATATGGATATGTTGTTGTGGAAAAAAATATTTATAAAATGTTTTTTCCAAATGTTTAATCTACAGCAGATGCGCCTTGCATTCATCTGTTTGGCTTGGCATTCACTACAGGGAGATCTTATTAATCATACAGACCTCCTGTAGTAGAGGAAACAGAGGCTATTATGGGATTCATCTGTTTATGACTAAACAGAAAAAAGGATCTTCATCAAATGAGAGATCCCTTTCTGAAATATAGAAGGTTGTGAGGAAGCCACATGCTGCCTCTCATCTCCAGCATTGTACCATTGTACCCTTACTCCTCCTCTTTATGTTGCAGCAACAAAGCAGGACAGGCTGCGTTGGTCCGGGGCAGAACAGAGCAGCAGGAGCTGCTCTGGGGATGGACCTGGAGATGACCAGGTTTCATTTGCTCCCTTTCCATACTAAGATTGGGGAAGTTTTTTTCTCATGAAATGTTTGGAAAAATACACAGGATTTATGGAAGGTGCTTCAAAGTCTCATCTTACTCTCCACACCTCCTGGACCTATCCCTCCCTCCCAGCACTGCTTCACAAGGCAAGTCAGTGCCAACATCTACAACAAAAATCTTTTGACTTCACCGCAGCCCATGATTTTATTATTCTTCAGTTGTTGTGACAAAGGGAGTAGCTGTAGGTGACCTTCTGAACTGGGCAGGAAGAAGCAGAGAAACCAGTGAGGAAAAAGAATGAATCAGGTTTTGCTGAGTGGAGGAGGTCAAGTACCCCGAGCACCTCGGCTGAATGGAAACCAAACAGGAGGCAGCAGATCCCAGGCCCTTCAAGGTCCTGCTTGGAAACAGGGAAATTTTTTAAGCCTACTTTCTACTTGCTGTATTTCATAACTAAATTGTGGGTCCTTAAAACAACAGACATATTCACAATTTCTTTTCCTTTTAAACTTTACTGCTTTGCAGACATGTTATTAGAATTAAATATCTTAATTATTACAAATCCCATATCTAACAAATTGCCCTTTGTCCTTAATTTCCAGAGGCACACTGACAGATCACCATCTCAGCTTGTCTGCTCAGCCATTTGAAGACCAATTTATTCCAACTCACAGGTGTGTGTACACCTGAAACATCATCACAAAATTGGAAATAAAATGTATTCAGGGACAAAACACTCCTGTAGTCACTGGCTCTTTCTCAGTTTCAGTGACCAAGAGTTAAACCTGTCTCCTGGTTCCCAGCCCAGTGCCCTATAACTTAAACCTGCTTGGAAAGGTTTAGAAAAGAACTTCTGTCAATTTGGATCCAAGTTCACAGGCAAAATAGAGTATGAGAAGCAGAATCTTATCCCAAAGCACGCCTGGTTTTAAAACTGACTGTTGTACATAACGTCCTGTAATTCACAGCTCTGTGTTATCAAATGTAGAAGTCAGGGGTGATTGAAGTCTTGGAAAACATTACATTACAAAGAAATAAATTAAAAACCTTTCCTTAATGCTGACAGCATCTGCTGAGATCCAGAATGCCCAGAACACTTCTACAGACACAAATAAATGCAGAACTAGAGGCAAAAGCATTCCCATGCTGATTCCAGATGGATTTGTAGCATTCATAAGGTTAAACTGAAAGCACCCATGGCGGGACCCACAAAAGCAGCCATGTGAAGGGAATGAGCATTGTGTCCCCAAAGTCTTCACCCCTTCTGGAAGGATTTTCTGGTTAACACACTTTTGTCTGAATGCTAAACCAAAACCAGCATAAGTTGTCATCTGCATTTCTGAATTACTATGGTTTGTTTTAAAATACATCATATATGGGCCAAATACTCCATAAATGCAGCTCAGTGCTCTAAACTGAACTCAGTGAACTTGCATCAGTTTATATTATCAGAGCAGCTGTCCCACTGAATCCAGATTTCCCTGCTCCATTTTCCTGCTTTAAACCCTAATCTGCCTCTCTCCCAATATTAACTAGATCAAATCAGCTTAATTTGCTAGTAATGTTAATTCAAGTTCATGAAACATCTTCTTTCTAAAGTGGGTACAATATTTTACAGTATCTGAAAAATGGCTCAGCTTAACAAACTGAGGGAAGAAAAATTCTTTAAAAATAATCAAGGGACAACTCTTGAATCCAGATTGCAGCATTACCCAAAGAACATCTGCACAAAATCCTCCTTCAAGGCAAGTGCTTGCACGACAAGCAATTCACCAACAAAAGAATTCCAATGGTATTTGAAATCCCTTTCTGGCTTCTACAGTGGAAATCTGCATTCTCCTCTACACACGAGAGCTCAGAGCTCAGACTGTTGTGTTCCACCGGGCAGGCACTGATCCTGCTCCCTGCCAATTCCACATGCTCTGTCTCTCTGTGGAGCATCTCTGTCTGTACCTGCCATCCCTGTCACCTGGCTGGGACACACAAATGCTGTTCCAGTGCATGACTGAGCCTGGATACCCTTGGAAGCACAGCATCCTTTCAGGTTCATTTCCTGAAACACGTTAATAGCTTTTTTCAGACACTTGATATACACATTTCACTGAAGATGGTTAAAACCAACACCCATATTTAGACCACTTGTGTCTTTTCTAATTTGTTCACACTCATGTATTGTAACCTTATATATCATATACAGCATTTAATGCCACATTTTGAACTGCAGGAAGCAAATCAGCTTCAGCTCTGTTTTTCATGGTTCAGACATGTCTGAAATATAATGAGAGCAGGGATTTGTCTGCCCTGATTTAATTACTACAATCCAGATAACTCTGTCAATCAATTTTTCTCCTTGTGACTCCTGGCAGGGTGAAAAATGCCTTCATTATGAGGACTGATCATTAGTGGATGTGAAGTTGAGAAGATGATGAAGATGGGTTGTTGGCTCTGGCAGAGAATTGACCCATCAGTGTCATTAAGTGAACTCTGGCAAGCCCAGCAATTCCCATGGGGTAAATCATTGAATTCCTCAGGAGCAAAGGTCTGTGTCTGTCTACACCAAAGCACTTTGAAAAGTACACACATGCAGTTTGCAGCAATCTGATGGATAACCAAACAATTACACAGGCAATAACTGATTTGTCCTTCCCTTTCCAGCACAGAAACAAGTTTTAAGGTACCATATTTTAGATTCCATTTTATGTGACAGTTTAAGTAACACCCAGTTACATCCATTGCCCTTTCAACTCCACATAACAAAAGTTCAGCTCAGAGCTGCATCAACGTCCCAAAGCCCAAATGCTCTATTTCCTACATAAACCAGAAATCTAAATCCATTTCCTTGAAAGTATTGAAGGACAAGAATGAGCCACTCCAAGTACTGTATAAGGGTGGACTTTTAATCAGTGTTTTTCATCCAGCAGTAAAGACAGTACTGGAAACACCTCACATTTACAACAGCCCTGAGTTATAAGTAATTCAATGACAAATGAGCATTATCTGCTCAATGTTTTTTCTAAATTATGCTTTAATTGCAAAAGCTAATTTCACATAATTGACTAATTAATCATTAATAAAATAAAAATAAGATAGATGCAATGATCACAATGCCAAAAAATTGCTAACAGAGCTACCCACACAGAGAAAATTCTGCTGGAATCAAGGACATACCCAAGAGACCTACAGACAATGGTGACCAAACCAGGAACCAGTGTGGGTGTGAAGGCTACAGGCACAATGCTGCTTTCAGAATAAGAGGTGAGGCTCATCCTGAGGGGATCCAGGCCTGGCTGTGTGTTCAGTGTACCTTGGTCCAGCTCTGCAGCTGCAGTTTTGAGACTGCAGGGTTGTGCAGTCACCAGCTCAGCTCCCCTGGCTGTGTTAAACAAACTGATGCCCTCCACAGCATCATCTGTCTGATCCTGAAAGTTATCCCAACCAAACACCCCTGGACTACAGTTCCTCTGGAGGACTACAAATATTAAGAGAGCTGATTTGATTGCAAGGGCTTGGATTGCTAGCACTGGCTCCAAATTCTGGTTTGAAGGGAATTTAAACGTGTAGGTGTGCAAGCAGGGCAAGGTGAAACATGCAACCAACCTTTGGGTACAGAAGGGAACACAGCTTTGGCTATTTCTGTTATTGAAGTTATTGAATCAGGTCTTAAAACTGAGAAAGAAGGGAAGGTGTTACTTTGATGGGAAAGGTGCTGGCTGAGCTAATTGATTCAGCAGTGAGACTGGAGCAGCTTTTTAGTGCTGTGAGTCAGAAGATCTCAGCATTAACTGCACTAAATACTTGGAACTTTTCCTCCAGCTTACAAAATCTCTGAAGTATTTTTCCATCTTGATGCCTGGGATGTGTTTAACCACTGAGAAGGCCCTCAGGCACTGCTGTGACACTGACATTGCTCAGGGTCTCATTCTTTCCTAGCCCACAGCTCTGAGAACAGAGCATTATTAGCTCCTGGACAGGCACTATTCAAAAGAAATTCTCTTTTCACTGCAGAGGGTCACAGCTGGAGCCATAGAGGCTCTCCTCTAATTCACACAAAGGGCTATCCAGTTCATGCTGGCCAGACTAATTATTGATAGTGTTTACTGACATAGTGAGGCAACTTGTATCAATGAGGCATCCAGGGCCTTAGTAAATCACAATGTAAGAAAAAAGTGCTTTCCCAAATATTGTCAAAGCATAATAAAAATGAAGGAAGGGAGAGAAAAAGCAGGACTATGGAAAAGTGACAGTTAAATCTTCACTTTGTCATTTCACGTAAGTCTTCAGCGTGACAGGAACTGGGATTTCCACAGCAGCACTGAACAAACAGTGCTCAGAGCTTTGCTGTGGCAAACACTTCTAACAGGGAATTCTCCTTCGCTCCTGACCACTCCTGCCATATAAGAGGGCAGGCTGGAAAATTACTTCAAAAAGTCAAATTTAGTTTTTCTTACCACCTCCCTTAACTAATGTGGGTTTCTTAACTGATTTTCTTCACACTTTCCAAAGCAAGTGGCATTTTGGCTGAAGATAGGTATAATAGGCTTGGTCCCATTTTTTTTTTTTTTCCAGAAAGGTAAGAAAGCATGGAAATGTTCCTTCCCTAACTGAGCCTGATATTTGGCCTCATGACCTGTGTCACTGCCAGCTGTCCACCCTGCACCTTTCTGTAGGTAAAATATTAGAGAGAAAATAACCTGACAGTGAAATGAAAAACAGTCCAAAAATTAAATTCCAAAGGGAACTAATCCTGAAATCTGAACATGGAGTTGTGATTCTTAGGCCCAGGCTCCACAAGCAGTTGCATGGAAATCACCAAGGCATTTAGGATCAGGACCCCAAGGGACTTACAGAACACAAAATCTGGGAGAATGTTGACAAAACCAGGAATGCAGGAGTGGGGAATAACAACGTGGCAGAGGTGTGATACTTTGTGGAATGTGTGAAAGAAAGAAAAACTGGTCAAACTGATCATTTCTGGATTCAATCAAGACAACAGGTCCTTTCCCTATTTCTGCCTGCTTAAATATCTTGGATATCCAAATGTGTGGCTGCAATTTGAGATGACATGCTTAAAAGCTGTTCCCTAAATCATTCATGAAGTAGAAAGATCAGAACCAAGAGATTCTTAAAGCAAGCCAGTAATCTTCAGTAATCATGAAAACTACATATAATTCAATATATTTACATTAAACAAGTCAAGCAAGACAGAGCCATTGAGCTCAGAGCACATGGTGATACTTCAGGACGCAGTTGTGATGGTGGCTCAGACTTAGCCGTGCTGTCATTCCATCCATTTCAGTGAAGTTACAGTGGTGATGAACACAGCCCATTTCTGAAGGCACAAAGCCAGTAAGTAGTCTGCAGTGGGATTCTGATAAATGCTGCCATCTGCAAAATGTTATATCAAATGCAGGGCAGAAACAGATGGAAAAGCTTTTCAATCCAGAGTACCAACTTAAAATAAACATCCTTAAATGTATCTGTTCCTTCAACGGGTATTGAAGAACAGGCAAAAATAAATGAATGAAATGAAGGAGGCTTATAAATTCTTTTTTTCACAGTGACCAAAGTAAAACCTCTTGAGCTCACATAAATCTTCCACATGCAGGGATCAAAAGCTTCTTGTTTTCAGGACAAAATGAGCATGTAAGTCATAATGGTTCCTGAAGATAAAAACCACATGTGTGCCCATTCTGGTTTGTTCTGATGAGAACCCCAATTTCCACCCAGTCATCTTCACCTCAGCTCCTTCCAAATACCCAAATTGTTGCCATCCTCTTTACAGTGGCTGCAAAACTTCCCTCCTGAGCCATCACCAAGATCTCCTGCCTGGTCAAAGTTGGCCATTAAGCACTACAAGCCCTCTTTCTTTCCATCAGGACACCCTAAATATGCTGTTTCTATAAACCAGGAGTCCAGGTTTGAACAGCAGAGTTTCTGTTGGTCACTGCAGATATCAGCTCCTAAGCATGGGAAACAGCAGAAGATCCAAGGCTCAGTCCAGCAGCCTCTTTGAACAAGAGCAGGGAGGAAATATGCTGCCAAATGAGAAATGGCTCTGCTTCTTTGTCAAATAGTAAGGGAAGACTTTGTGTACATAGATTGGAGTCAGCTTTGAGCCCAGGAGAGCAAGCAAGCAAATATCAACTATCTCTGGTTTCCAAAACAAAATTTGAGTTTGGTTGCCCTTCATTATAAGACACCTTTTTGCCTATAAAGTCAGGATCATTTTGTTTAAGAGCTGCACGTCTCAGAATGCAAAATAAATGGCTACAGTCACAATGCTGAAAGGATTGACTTGGAAAATTGCAAATTGAATGAGGAGAATTACTTTGGCTAGACACACACGTCATTAAGAATTATTGGCACAGGGGTTTCAACAGCGCTGGATGCCTGAATGAGAGAATTTCAAGCTTAGAGGAGACAGATTTAAAAGGCTTTAAGATAGACTAAATACACTGCAGATTGCTTTATCTGGCAAATCAGTGTGCCATGGAAACATGCAACACACAATGAAACATATGTAACCAAGCCTAATTTTATGGAAACATTTAGGAAGGTAGTTTGGACATGCTTTCAAAGAGGTGGAACTGAGCTGAAGAACAGATGTGGTTTTTTACCTAGCAAATTGTATCCTCAGGATTTAGGAGATAATGAACTGGTGGTTGGCATTTGAGTCAGCAAGTCTTAAACTCTCCCAAAAGAAAATAGGATGTTTTTCTCCTCAGCCTTCTCCAGCAACTTTCTCCCTGTGCCATTTGCAAAAATAAATCTCAGGAAAAATCTTCATTCATTGTAAAATTGGTGTCTCTCCAGAGCAGTGATCTATGCTGATTTAAACCAGCTGAGGGTCTGGTTCCTGCTTTTCTGAAATAACCTTGAGGCTTTTATTATTACAGCTGTATTTTGGAGCTATCTTTGTGCTGGTGTTGTTCAGGCAGGACAGCGGGACAGCCCAGAGAAACTGGGGTGTAATGGAACTGCACTGAAATAAACTGGAAACTATTTTCAAATTATGACCCAGAGGCATCCAGACCAATCCCTGAATCAATGGACTCACACCTAAGAAGCAAAAAAGAAAGCAGAGACAGCCTCAGTGAGTATCTGCAGAAGTTTACACTTTTATGTTGTCTCTGCTTGTGATCAGTACTTTTCCTTCTCTGCAAATTCTGGCATAAATAGGAGTGACTTCACAGAAACCAGTGGCAACATCTGCAGTTACAGGAAATGTGAATCCAAGAGGCCAGGACAGAGAAGGAAAAGGAAGTGTGAGAGCTAAGGACAACAAGCAGGTTTGGGTAAGGAGCATTCTTGGAAGCTTCTCCTTCAGTTTCCCTACAGACTCACGTCCCAACAAGTCCCTCACTGCAGAACATCAGATCTCCTTTTGAAGTCACAACAGTGCCAGTAACAGGCCTCAACTTTTTGAACCCTCTCAGCTTCCCTTCTTAAAATACTCAAAACCATCCCCTTTTTTTTGTTTCCTGCTATCCTCCCCAACATCTAATAAACATCTCCAGCTCTCTTTCTCTGCTGGGCTAAACTTTTGATACACTGTCACACATCATGGATAGTCTTCTGTGCTAGGAGTACTAATGGAAAAAACTGTCCTCTTGGAGGAAACTAACGTGGGCCAAATTTTGCTTTCTATTACACCACCATTACTCAATCTTTTCCATCCTGAAACTGTTGCCTTCATCCTGGCATTTAATATGCTGCTTCCTTTTTAAAAATGTCAGCAGAAGGTGAGAATGGCCCCTTGGACAAGTGCTCATGAAAATCCACGGCCGCCAAGCATCTGCTCAGACTGAGAACTGTTGTGTATCTGCATTGCAAATGCAGAATAACGCATTTATTCTGCTGTAACTAAAAAACGGAAGCTGGTTCTGCAGATTCCTCCCACTCCTCCTGGTGCTTGTTTCCATCCATAACATTTTTTCCAGTAAGCACCTGCCTGACTCCTATTTAATACATCCACAGCTGCAGTTTCCATAGCTGCTTTTTAACAGCACAGTCCAAAATGAATCATTCTCTCTGTGAGGAAATTTCTCCAAAATGCTTTTTCTTTCTCATCTCTTCCTTAATCATCTCTGGATTCCTATTCTTTCTAGAAGGTATATGATTAAATTCCCATTAGAAGATGACACCACCCACTCAGAGTCAAATCGATTGTCATGGAACTAAGTTGTCTGGTCCTTGTTTTAGTAGCCAGGCTCTTACAACTCCCCACATTGCCATCTCTCATGAGCCATCACTGACAATTCTGCTACAGCTCCTTTATGGATAAAGTATATTCTGTCAAAAAATGCTTTGGATGAAGCCATGGTTTAACCTCAGCCAGCAAAAGCCCCACACAGCCCCTCCATAAGCACAAGCTGTGTTTTGTCAAGCTCCTTCAACTAGTATAGAATATTAATCCTGACAAGTATTTTAAAACATTCTGCCAACAAACCTTGATCTTTTCAAGAGGAAAAAGCACTGCATGGCAAGATTTCTTGTGTTGAAATTTATTTTTGCTATGTGAGATCATCAGCTCATCCTCAGCAGTTGTTATTTCTTCCCTATGTTTTTGAGAAACCCAGCAATAAACATTGATCAGATACTCAGGTGGAGGAATTCCTTCCTGTTCCCTTCAATGTCATGTTGCACCTTTCCATTCTCAGCTGGTCAGGAAACTTCTACATCAGTTAAACACACACAAATCTGTGGGGCTGGGTGGGATCCACCCAGGGGAAGTGTGGGAGCTGGCAGGAATGTTCACAGAGCCACTCACAATCATTTATCAGCAGTCCTGGCTAACTGAGGAGGTCCCACTTGACTAGAACTGGTCGAGTGACCTTCACTGGAGGCATTTAAAAGTTCTGTAGATGTGGCACAAAATGTGAAGATGTGGTAGAAAAATGGTTTAGTGCTGAACCTGGCAATGGTTGGACTCAGTGATCTGAAAGGTCTTTTCCAACTGAACAAAATCTATCCTATTCTGTAAGGAACCAACACAAGATCTCAGGTGCAGGCAGGAAAACTTTCAGAACATGGTTTCACTTGGTTCTCTCTCCACATTAGTGAACAGCCTGTGTTACTCTATGCAAAGGGAGAGACTTGAAGCAGAAACCAGACAAAAGTGAATCAAAAATAAAGAGTTTAGCATGGAGATTTCTCCCAATCAGCTGTACACATTTCTCACACATGCCACACATTTCCTCAGGAATGTCTGAAATTTCAGTGATGTGAAGTGTTCACTAGGGACACATGCTCTCCCAGGAAGGAAATCAGTGCCATATTAATAACACCCTCTTATTTATATCAGTGACCAGCACTGGAAATTAGGGAAAAGAAGGAACATACACAGGCAAAGAATTTGTCCAGTAATTAAAAATCCAGTCACATACTACAGCAAACTCATCAGTAACTACACCAAAGTCATTCATGTAGATTTGCATCCAGGTGCCACTGTGGGATATTTTTTTCCAGTCTTAAGGAGTTCCTTAAGGAGACTTGTCAAGGACATTGATTACTGTTAGTAGTTGTGCTTTCTGCACTGCAACCTTCTGGAGTGGCTGAACCAGAGATGAACAGACAGCCTCTCAAAAGCCTTTGTTCCTGGCTTCCCTTATGGAGGACCTGATGCCAACGGCAGGAGTGGAAAGGTCATGGCTCCTTCACAGAGCTTCCAGTAGCACAGTTCTTCAGTGGGGAAAAAAGGGATGTTGAACCAAATGATGCTTTCCTATAAAAACATCTGATTTCCCCCAAAACAATGAGACTTCATTTAAAGACATATGGCAGAAAAACCATAAATTATCCAGTTTCAGGGCTGAAAAATATTAATATA
This sequence comes from Pyrgilauda ruficollis, assembly GCF_017590135.1. NCBI lineage: Eukaryota > Metazoa > Chordata > Aves > Passeriformes > Passeridae > Pyrgilauda > Pyrgilauda ruficollis. The sequence goes on along the minus strand of NW_024526044.1, from coordinate 3,301,441 downwards.
AGCTGTGGAAAAAGTGTTACAGTATTAATCTCAGTTTTGAGTGCTGTATAAATACCAGTCACTTCCAGCTACAGTGGGTTTGATCCTTAAACCTGGAGGTGAAAGGTCACCACTGAGGGTATTACAGTTTCTAAAAAAATATTAGATCAGAAGTCAAAAATCAGAGGTCCTGATACAACTACCCGCAACTGAAATCACATAAAAGCAAAAAAGAATGGCCAGGAGCAGGAAATCAGGAAGGTGATACTTGAAATCTCAGTCCCAATTGATGTAGATTCTAAAGTGCTCTTCCATATTGAAACAGCTGAAGTTGGGAATGCAAACGAAACTGTTCTAGTAAAAATATTTCACATACTTAAAAGGATTGTCATGAGAATTTACAGAACTTCACTTTCCAAGTCATTTTCTTAGGTATTTTCTTCCCCCAGCTGAAATAATAAAAATGAGCTACTCTCACTAGTCCTTTCCTGTAGCCTTCCCACAATCAAAGTAAATCAGCAGAAGAAACAATATGAGAAGAACAAGGCCATGGTCATCGGGGTACTTTGAGGTTTCCTCTTGCTGAGACGAGGACCTCACCTGGCTGTGCTTTATTCCCTCTAGAGGAATGGTAGAAATGAGAGGGAAGGGGTGGGGAAGAGAAGTGCAAGATTGATTGAAGAACTCCTGTTAAATGGCACAATCTGTTCTCCTGCACTGGGAGAGTGTCCCAGAGCTCCCTTCCACCAGACCTTGACACAACACGAGCCACCAGGACAGGCTGCCTCCCATTGTGCTCTGCCTTTTCAAAGCAAACACTGCTCATAACATGCATGTTTTAAAAAGGGTGTGCTCCCTTCACAGAAATGTTTTGGCACATGGATTCGGGCCAGAATCAACACAGATGAGTCTCCTGAGTTTTCTGCCTTAAGAATTGTCACACACATGGCAAATGCTGTCAATCTGCTCATGAACATCACTCCCTGCTCTCCCCTTCGATGCCATGGTTATACCAGCATATAAATATAGAGCACAGTGTCTCAAGTAGGAAAGGACCCATAAAGATCACTGTGTTCAACTCCCTACTCCTCACAGAACCACCTACAACTAAACCAGAGAGCAACCACCTGCCCAGTGAAGAACCTTTTCCTAATGTCCAACCTGAACTTTCCTGATGTAGTTTCAATCCATTTTCATGTGCCCATGATTTAGATTTCCGCATTGAGCCTTGCTCTAGGTTTGCCCAAAGTTTGAGGGAAAGGATTTTGTTTCATCACTGAATACTGCATCATCAAAGAGAGCAGAAAATGAACAAACAAAGGACAGAAAATGAAAGTCTCTTTGGAACTATTTGGAAGCTACAGGAAGCTTTTTGGAAAACAGCATTTTCCTCTTTAGTTTCTTTGGGCCTGGATTAAGATTAGCATTCCCAGAGCAGCAGCTCCATTTCAGTGGCTAGAGAGAGATTTCCCCACATCACAAGTGGGCACACAAAGTTACACACACAGCAGTAGCTGGATGGGAGAAATCAGAAATGTGAGAAGCAAATCAGGATAACAAAGAACACCTTCCCAGAAGATTGGTCCTGGCCTGGTGACCATGTCTGTCTGCCAAAATACAAGCTCTTCTCATTAACAACTCATTTTCTAGCTGGACCAGTCCAGGGTAAAGCTGCTGACAGCTCAGCTCTTTGTTCCTTTTGGGAGCAAAAGGTGCCTTGCGTCTTCACCAAATGAAGACAGTGGATCCTGCAAGCAGTAAGATCTATTGTGAATTGTAGCCTGTAAAAATTTCTCCCTCAGGATAATGTCAGGTGCCAGTACAGCTCCATGACAGTAATTCTGGAGATAGTGTGGCTCTTGCAGCCATGATGAATAAACAGTGGCAGCCCAGGAACTCATGGTATTGATTTTTGTGATAAATCTGCCTTTGTGCTCTGTGCTTCACCCTGACAAAGATGTCTGCCAGCTTTTGCCAAGTCTGGATAGTGATTTTTCTGGAAGCAGCCACCTCAGATGAACACCACTGCCAAACCACAATTAGCCAGAGGCATGTCAGATTCTCAGCAGCTTTCTCTTAAAAGGGAGCATGTCGAAAGGAAACTGGCCAAAGAGGTAATCTCTACAACAATGGAAAAACACACCCAGGAAGAGAAGTTCCCTGGCTTCTTCTACAAGCACACTGCTGAAGTAGCACCATGATCTTATTTCCAGTCACAATCAGTCCCTGCAGGCCTTTCTCCCTGATGAGGTGATACCTTATCCTGCTTTGCTTCCACCCTCAGTGATGGCTGTCATGCCCAAGGAAACCAGAGGGGAGGACGCTGCTTTCAAACAACTTTCCCAGAGCTGCAGTCTTTGCCCAGAACTGTGTCATGGAGCTCCTGGGATAGAGCACAAGCCCCTGCATTTATACACATCTTGGTGATTCAAAGCATTCCACACCTGCATAGTGAAAATGAACTTTGCTTGTTATATCAACTTCTGTGGGCTTGTGGATGTCTATTCCCATTTCCTGATCTTGGGTTCCACTGATCAACATTAGGGACTGTGGAGGGCAGAAGGAAAAGCAAATGCAAATAAAGGAAGAGCTTTGTATACATCCCCAAAAGAGCAGACAGAAAAGGTCAGATAACACATATTAAAAACAAATAGCTGGGAAAATAAACAGGATGCCTTGAAAATGAAACAGATGAGTCAAAAGGGACAGGAGGAATCTTAAAAACAAAACAAAAAAAAGGTAATGAAAGGGAATGTAGGAGAACATGGTTAAGCAAGATTGTTCCAACAGGAAACTCAGCTCCAGCAAAAAGCAGTAACACACCTCTACAGAGGAAAAAACAGCTGCACAGAAATAATATAGAGAAAACAAATAAGGCTATAAATTCATTCAGAGGTCCAAGATTTCTTAGAGGAGTGGTGAAGAAACATTCTATAAAGCAAAGATGCTGTTTTCACAAATCCCGATCCAGGGCTGGGGAACTTGGGGATTTCTGTTTCTCACCATTTCTGTTTGTCTCCTCCATGTCCCAAGCCATCTGCATTGCCATATTTGTTTGACAAGGTGTGTACACACAGCAACTCTCTGGGTCACTGAATACAAGGCAGAGCTGGTTTCCCATGAAACCTTTTACAAGAACTAGAAGATTTTGAGGAAATATGACAGCTTGAACAAAAATGTTGCTTTGTGTCAGATATGGAGATAACTGAAGAAGCTGCAATCCCAAAGCTGAAATAACACTCCATGGGACTAAATCTCCCATTGTCCTGGCCCTGGCAAAACACACAGCCTGCTCTCTGCTCTGGGGCCTGTATCCATCGACCTGTCTCAGGGAATTTTAAAAGGCCTTGCTGTCTTTTCCTATCGGAAAATAAATACACTTCAAGACCTCAGAATCTTTTGCTAAACAGAATGGTTGTTTTCCCAGTCCAAGAGCAATACTCTCCTCGCTGCTAAATTCTGTCCTGCTTTGGAACCCCACGGCTTGTTCTCTGGATGTTGATTTTAAACCAGCTTTCATGGGCAGCTGCAGTAAATAAAGCCCTCAGCTGGTTTTCCATTGCACAGGGGGTGGGAGGGCCAGGTCAGGTCCCACGCTGCAGAGATCCTGCTCCAGCAGAGCCAGGCACTCGGAGCTGCCTGTGAACCCCTCAGATCTCAGCTGAGCTGCACGCTGCCACACCAGGGCCTGAAAACTTCCATATGCCTCAGCTGGATTCTTGCCCTAAATTCATGACACACGTTAGCCAGGGCAGCTGATGAGAGTGTGATGAGGTGAAGAGGCACTGGGACAGGAGCAAGACATCTCCAACGCTGCTGTAACCAAAAGTGAGTGGTAGGTACTGCAGTAAAGTCAAAGAGAAGGGAGTCTCTATTATCAACAGAAAGCTGGAGTTTAATAAGTTAAACCTGTCAGAGCCCAACCAGTATAGGGCCATGCTGGTAATCATCCTGAAGTGTATTTTAATGTTAACATCTGTATTGTTTGCACGTCTTTAACATAAAACTATAGTTCAGCTAGGGGGTTATGGCAGAATTGTTACTTTCTGATTGTTTTACTTAGTTTATTTGCAGGCTGCAAAACAGTAAACTCTTCCAAGAAAAAAATGTTATGACATTATGAAAAATCTCCATGCCTTTAAAAATGTATTTTATAAATAAGTAAAAGGCAAAAATGCAATATACCAAACTAAAAGTAAAAGGTTAATGCTGGATGAAAGGCAGTAATTTTGCTCCATGTTGCACAAAGACTCACACAGTTTGGAACATCCCAGACATGAAGTTACTGAGCTCACCCTTTTCTGACAAAACCTGTTTTGTGGGGCAGTACCCAACAGGAAGGTCCAGTTGTAAGAACTCCTGAGCTAACAATCTAACAAGAGTCTGAGCAGAAGGGTTTAAGTATTTAATATGAAGAAATATCCATGATCAAGCTGAGATAATAATTTTTAAGTGATCTAAACTAAATATTGCCCATATTTGATACATGGTGAAGTGACACATAACCAAAATAAAAATATATGAACCCCAAAAATCTAATCAAAATTATATATTGCTTTTCATGGGAAGTGGATTTAAGGGTTCACAATGACCAGGAAAATGGAACAACAAAAATACACTGCTCTTTTCCTTTCCTATAAATTTACATGGAGCAAATTGAAAAACAGAACAGCCATAGCACACCAGGTCTGAATCAGGCTCTGAAATAATTCTGGAAAATGCCCCAGTCCACACCAGTTAGCCTAAAAGGAGAAAATCTCTAGTGACTTCAAGTAGTTCTCAAACAAGTTATTTGAATTAACTGAGATACCATTTATAAAGTGTCTGTCTTCATGCTATAAAAGCATCACCATTCCAAAATTCAGACAAGAATTGGAGATGTGAGCTCCACAACTTTCTTTTCAAGCTGCTTTGCTTGTGGTCTTGGGGACTAATCCACATAAATATGAATATAATTATATATTTAGAAATAGCAAAGAGAGTTCATTTGTTACAGAAATCTACAAAGAACAAGAAAGAGTTTTATAATCTAGTTTTGGATTTTAAATTGGATTCTTCATTGTCTGAAGTCTGTTAGTCATTATTCCCTGGGTGCAGTGCTTGAATTGACGTCTGCAAGGGTTTGTGTATGTATATGCCTCTAAGAAAACATTCTGAATTGTGAGATTCCCCAGGGAGTGCTGACACAAATAAAGGACACAACATATTTTATCTATTAGAAACACTTCAGGCTTTTAAGTAGTGCCAAAACCCACAATTAAATCAATATTAGACCCATAAGAAGAGATGATTCAGAAAAGTTCTTCCCAGTAATGCACAGGTGGGTATTTGCATTGTGGGAACAAGCCAAATGGAAATGATTTTAACTCTGAACATGCAGAATGTTTCCTGGGACTGACAATGATCCAAAGCTATCTTATTCCAAAAATACAGCCCAGTTCCAGAAACTCTTAGGTGAAAGTAACTCTTTCCCAAAATAAAGATTTATAATAGAAAAAAATGCAGTGAAATAATGTTCTGATCACGTGTGTTCTAGGTGTTATTTAGAAGATAGATGTACAAGCATCTTAGCTCTAGAGAAATCAGGAATCTTCAAAAAGTGTAGATGTAGTGTGTTGAGAAATCCACTTTTCTTTTAACAGAAGGAATTATTTTCTAAAGAATTTTCCTTTTTTGTTTAATTTCCACATTTCACCTTTCAGCTTTTCACTTTGAGTTGAGTTCTGATCACTTTTGCAACCATTTTCTTCTTCATTTTGGCCATGAAGGTGTCCAGAAGATGGGATTTAGTATTGTAGGAAAAGCACCTGAGTGCTCTCTGTGCCCATGGTAATTCACCTTTGGGACAGCATTTGGCATTCTATGGAAAAATTATGCAATCTCAGTGATTTCTGAGAAAGGGAAAATGAAGAAATTATCTGGTCATTATTATCTGAAATGTAGCACCTACTACATCAGTCAACACTGTCCTGACTCCCCTTCCCAGCTTGAGCTGTTTAAATGTTATTCTGCAGCTCTCTGCAGCCAGGCTTGTCACTGCTAAAAGGCAACTGTGCTCATTCTTTTGTTCAAAGAACAACAGATGCCACCAATAATCTCATATCTCCGCAGCAGTTCCTGAAAGCAGGTGCATTCATTTTTTCCTGCACTTGCAATGATACATGCAAGCATGCAGGGACTGGAAAACAATAATTTTGCAAATTTTACCAGTTTAGACAAACCCTGCTCCTTGCAAATTCCTGTCTCTAACCATGACAAGGCACAGATGAGTCTTGGCTTTGTTCTGAGAACAATTTGCATCATTACTTGCCCTGAAATCACATGTGTCCCTTGGTCTGCACGGTCTCTTATCTGTAACTTGTTCTTCCACTCATCTGACACAGAAATTTCCAACATGCCTGAAAACTTCTGCAGTGCCAAGGAGCCTCGCTTCTGATCCACATTTTCCCATCTGCCTAGCTGCAATTTTGGCTTATCCATTTTCTCCCACTCATGGAAAAAACACCCAATTGCTTGCTTGTTTTGCTGTGGAAGTGCAGAGTCCCAGGTATGACCTGCTGCTATACAAGCACAGCCAGCAGAGACCACACCAGGCAAGGGAGAGCAGCTCATGTGAGGACAGATCTCACTGTGGGCCTTGATCCTTCCCCTTCCACGGAACAGAAGAGACACACCAATATTAAACAAGTCTTGTTTTGACCTCGACAATGGTATTTAATGTGCCTGTTCACTAAAACTGTTTGTGTTTGGTCCTCAAACTGTTTTTAATCAGTATTTAGTTTGGAAATGTTTGCACAGAGACATCTGTAAGAAGAAGGGCCAGTCCAGGGTCTGTGCATGTCACGGCACTTGTCTATGGATTGGTCTATCAAATAAAGTTGTGAAATGGTAGTTTATGTTCCATTAAAAAGAGGGGGGGATAATTAAAAGCAAAGCAACAGAAGAACAAACAGTGGAGACAGATGTTTTCCAGATTTCCTTGACAAATTAATGAAATATTTAAAGCCCTATAGTCTCCTTCACATCACTGGATATTTGCAAATATTTCACAAAGGCCAAGTTTCCCAGCATCCTGAGCAAACCAGGGTCTGTAAATATGAAAGCACTATTAGAGAAGGTGAAATATCTACAGCCAACTCACAGGCAGTCCCAAGGAGACTCAGAGAAGGCAAAAACACCTACCAGAAACCCCCATCTTTACTTTTACATTTACTTTTCATCTTGTCCCAGCATTCCTTATGCACCAAACTCCAAAATTAAATGGATATTATGGGCACACAAATATTTTACCAACTTAAAAATAAATTTGAAAGCAATCCTTTCATTTCTGTATCCTTCAAATGTAAAACAGCTTCTTGTTTCTGTGCATCTGAATTATTAATAAGATTAGGGGTTAGACTCCATGGGTTTCATTCATTAAATCAACTTTAAATATACACATACAAATAATAACATTCTTGTCATCAGTTTGGCATCCTCAAAAGAGAGACAGACAAGATTGCCTTGGAAAATTTACCTTCTTCCTTGCTTTAATTTAAAGTATTTCTTTGTATAGCAAATGGAGATTACAGTGGAAGAGAGGTTTGGAGGCTGCAGGTAGAAGTCTAAATTTCCAGATTTAGCTGAACAAGTTTATTTTAACATTCCTCTTCCTGTTCTGTATTTTCAGCTGGGCATGCTGGAAAATCTGGTGCTCATATTCCACTGGCATCCGGATCCCACCTTGACTCAGTTGTGATCTTTACAATTCCTTCCTGTCTTGCTACAAATATTTCTGAATGGTAATAAAAATACAGACAGATTGAAGGACAAGAGAACTGCAAAGGGTACATGCACAGAAGAGAGAAAAGTTCAGAGGGAAAGAGATGTCACCATATTCTAAAATACCTCAGAATACAGAAGTATGTAAAGGAATTTTGACATCAGTCTCTATAACATTTTCCCATTGATTCCAATGGAGATGCAAAAGTGTGCCATGAAAAAAAAAGCTTTGGGAATCATTCCCAGCCTTGGAACACAATACACAGCACAAAGCAGTTTCAAATTAAGGCATCAAATTAGGAAAATGTTCTTAATAAAAAAGAGAGAGAGAGAAAGACAGCAAAATTCCCCAAGGGAAAAGGCATCATCACTGCACAAACCAGAGAAAGGGCATACACAGGAATGATGTCAATAATCCACCAGTACAGGGTTCCAGACCAGTACAGGGTCCAGATCTACCAGCTGCCTTTCACTCTTGGATATTAAATTCTAATATATAGGTACATACATGAACCACAGCAAACAACCCATCCAAAATAGTTCTTGGGGATTTGTGTTAAAATGACAGAAATCTTTGAAAACAAAATGGAATCATATGGATGTGCAAGGCCAAGCAGCAGTAAAGGCAAGCTGGGTGCCTCAAAAGAATCAGTGGTGTGGGACATGTGAAGAGTTGATGAAAGGCAGGATGAACAATTAAGGCTGATTTATAACATGTGACAACCATAAATGGCTCTGCATTGGGGCTAATCTAAAGCAGCAATGAAAAGATGACACAGAAGACAGACAGGAATGCGAGCAGTGCATGAAAAGCCATGGATCACATGGAGTCTGGCCTGTGCTGGGATGAGGACTCATTTGAAATGCAGGGAAATAGGATACATATACTAGAAATGCAGTTGTGTTTTCTTTGGGGGTCTTGTTTATTTGTTTATTTGTTTTGCATTTGAGAACAAATTGGGCTGCAAAAAGAGATTATGTGACTGTGGTTTGGACCTCATTCCAAATACAAATCAGCCACAAAATGAGAATAAACAAAACCTGCAGGTTCATGGATCAGATTCCAGGATGCTTCTTTGCCAACAGCAGGAGGAGCTTTTATTTAATTGACCTTCTCCTTCTCAGCATCTCCTTCTCTTTCTCAGCATCTTGGGGCACCTTTTCTCTCCAACACTGGCAAAAAGCAGGGAAGCCAGTATCACCAGATACAGGGAATCCTGGAGTCCTTCTAGGGAACCTTGCAGTGTGATTTTTCATTTGCAGGGCTCGCTGCCTCACAGTCCTACAAGATTTGCCAGGTCAAGTTCATTCACCATTCTGTCACGTGAAAATCCAAACCACCTCATCAATGTACCACACAGGTAATGCTTTAGGAATGTGCTGCCACAAGGGCACTGTGAGTATCAAGGTACTGCATATATCATTTCCCATAAGTACTAATTTTGGAGTGTGAAACAGCCTCTAAATATCCCTGTACTGCAGGAGCACGTGTGCACATACAGGTAGATGAGATGTTTAATAGCAAGGAGATTTCTGCACAAAGCCAATGTATTTTCCCTACATGTCATCCATGCCTGGCACTGCCAGCAGTGTCACTAGAAATTCTAGACGAAGACCAGACTCTGGCCTACTGTTTATAGGCACTAGAAAAGAAGGATTAATCTTCTGATTGTGACTGGCAGAGAAATTTTGCTTCATTCTTTGTTAGGCTTCTTTTCCACTTGGAAATGATCTGGAAAAGTGCAGTGGATATAGCCAAGGGAGTGCCTGTGTTTACATTTGTAGCTGTTCTTGGGCACATACAGCAATAAATTACTCTAATTTAAAGAGCGGCCTTCTGACAACTTCAGAATTATGATTTAGCTCTACAAAGGAAACATATGAACATGATGCTTCCCATGGTAAATCAGCCAAAACTTCATCTCTTTTTGCATGAGGATCCTGCCTGACATAGCTATGCACAGATCCTTATATGGCTTGAGAATGAAGAGGAATTTCAGTCTCTATTTTTAGCTGTGCCATAGTTATACCTTTTAGCCTTTTATTTTAATTTTGAAGTCATGTCACCAGAGCTCAGCTCCTTGCAGCAACGACCTTTCCTCAAGGATCTCAAACATCATCTGACTAAACCTTCCAAGGAAGCATTTTTCTGGGAGAGAAGAGAAATATTAGACAAGGTCTACAGAAGAGTAAAGGAAGGTCATAGAGAACCAGTGCTCATGGACACACACAGGCTTCAGGTTTGTTTGGAGCCAGGGAGCATTTGTTCTAAACCCAGCATTAGTATAGGCTGAAACCCAGGACTTTACATGTTCCCAAAAGACACACAGCTCATTTGCTAATACAAATAATTTTATAACTCTTCCTCATACTATTTTGAATTTACACTAAATACACAGATGAGGGCAAAATTATCCAAGGAAAGGTGAAGAAGCAGCAGAATATGCAGAGGAAAGAGGCATTTCTGTACTGTCCTGTTTCCTTTTTTCCATTTAGTAGTTTTAAAAAATAACCCCAAACAGGCCACAAGCTATTGCAGCACCTTATCATACCACCTTAGAAACCAACATTAGAAACACATTTCCAGAACAAAATCTACCTTGCAATTAATTTAGCATTTTGGCATTAAGAGAAGGAAAAGATCTGTTAGATATTAAACCTCCAGGCATGGAATCATTCAAGAGGAAACAGAGAACCCTGTATTCCACCTCAACATAGATGTTTAATTCTTACTGGTGAATAGTCTCCCTTGGATGCTTTCTCACAGCTTTCTCACTACAATGAAAAACAGACGCTCATGAATTTACAGTGAGACCCAAGATGTCTCTATACTAATCAGTGAGAAATACTTCCAAATACACATTTGGTATAAGTTTAATAATACAAATATTGTTAGATTTTTTTAAAAAGCCTCCTATAAAAATACTGAATTACATTTTTAAGTGAGTCACAGTTTATATCTGAGTACACAGTCTGGGGTGACTCGAGGGTCCCTTCTTTTCACAAATGCTCAGCTTTGATTTTCTGAAAACCAGGCCTGGATGTGCTGTGGGAAAATGAGCATTCACAAATGGAGGCATCCCAAAGCAACAGAAACTTCTGAACATGCTGGGTACTGCACAGTCCATACAGTGACCTGAGCAGACTGATTGCTGGAACATGGCCCCCAAAAGTTAAAGGAAAAACTAATGCTGCCCTTCAGCACAAGTTGGGGCACTGAGAGTTCACAAGCAGAAGTTTTGTGTGCAGAGTAGTCCCTGGCCAAGCCATTTTGTTTCTTTTTCTACACTCTCTGCTCATAGGCATAGAATGTCTCAGTGGAAGTGATGGAGAATCCCACCTGGGTGTCTCATTCTGATATGAAGATCTCTGGCAGAAGACAGGGCTTAACAGTCACCCTCTCCTTTGTTCTTCTCTGGGATAACTTCGGAAATGTCTGAGCAGTCAGGATACAAACAGATCTCCATCAACACCCTCTAAACCAGTGGTGCATTAGTGCACAATTCTACCAGGTGTCTAAATGTGTAACTACAATGAGCTCTTAGATATTATTCAATTCCATTGATCATCCTGCTTCAGTTTCTCAGGATGCCTGGACAGCCTGTGTCTGGATCCAGCCCTCAGTAAGACACCACGTCCAATTCTGAGCTCCATTTCCCAAACAAGACCTTTCTGTGTCCCAGTCTTGGCCTTGTTTTCTTCATTTCTTGCCTGACCCAGTGTCTCAGACCACCACTGAAACACACCCACCACTTGAAATCTGGTGTTCTATCAGACTAAGTGGAAGTTATCCAGCAAATAACAGCAGCCTCTGTTAACCACAGAAAAAGTGTGGCTTTCTGCACTATTCCTCCTTATTCCTGTTTCTCCTAATGTGGGATTGGTGGCTTATTCAGCCTTTTATGTAATCCAGCATTCAGTTTCTGTATAGCCTCAGTTTTGTCTGCATTCAGCACAGCTCATTTTTCATCATTTCCTCACTGGAGATTAGGATGCTAAAGAATACATGTCAATCAAATGACCTACTTTTTTTTAAGATAGAAACTCCTAAGGGTGAAGTGCAAAACTGCAGTTTAATTAGCAGGCTTGCATAGCTCTGTGATGAGGCTTCAAGGGGATGAGGGGAAAGGGAGCCCTTGTTTCTTGCCTCTGTCTAGACAGTGGCATTGAATCTTTTCCAAAAGCCTGATCCTCAGCAGCCTCTTCACCAACACTTAGTTGAATGAGCAGTTTGCCATGGCCCTGTCAGTGTTTCCCCTGAGATATAAGAATTATAAAAAAAGGTGTTTGCTCAACATGCTGCATAAGGCATATGGCTGAGATACAGTTAAAGCTACAACAAACATAGAAAGCTGCTCCACAGATCAGAACTCCCTGTTTTACAGTTCTACCTGCACATTTACTGCACCTAGACACACACACAGAGCCCCAAAACATGGAAGTAAACACCAGGTAACTTTAGCAAGATGTTCTTTCACCTTTAAATATTCCTAAGGCCATTGGGAAACACCAATTTCTTTCATATGCTTGTCTGAAAGACTCAGGCATTGCCAGTGCTTGTGTGAGATGCAGACAGCCACGGGACATCCAAGCACAGTCCCAGTGTGGAGCTAGGCTGAAGAATGCACTGCTGTTCTCTGCCATAATTAGCACAGCTGCAGCTTCTGTCACCCACATAGGTGTACTTTCAGCTAATATGAAGCTAAAAAAACCTTACTGAATAATAGAAGCAGCCAAGGATAGAAGACCCAAAGCTGTTCTTGCTGATAGCAGTGAGTTTAGAATCCCAGATTCAAACTCCTCAGGTCTGTGTCAGGCTTTAATTTGTATAACACAGTCTCTCTCTGATTTGACACTCTCCTCATCTTTAAAGTCTTCATTCTTATAACTCATGCAGGCAAAATACTTATCAGTACTAGCTGAAGCTTCATTTGCACACAAAGAATGAGTTGGAGTTTGAAATACATGATCCCTCTAGCAGTAGTGTCAGTGAATGGGTTAATTTAATTCAATCACATCACTTTATATGTTTATTAGTTTGTGTTACCTCCTGGCTGTTGCTGGGTAGTGGAGAGGATCAAACAGAGATGCTGAGCTAGGATTTAAGATTTCTTCATGTTGCATTTATATGAACTTCCCTCATGTCAGCTGAGGGTTTTAGCAGACTTCAGAGCCATACTCAAAATATGCCCCAAAGACTATAAATTAGGTAAAGAAAAATTGTAATGTTATTGTTATCTTTGTATTACAGTGATATCCAGGGATGTAGGCCTCACTTTAGGCACAAAGCCCTAGAATACTTGGGGAGATTTACTACATGAAATACAATCAAGATGCTACATGAAAGAAATTTGACAGAGTTTTTCATTGATACAAGCATGCAACATTTAAATTGTGTAATTCAGTGGTTATTGTGTCTCCAAGGGTGGGCACCAGGTCTGACACTCCAGTGACAAAATTAGTCTTTTGTAAGTCTCTACAGGCCTGACCTTTGAGAGAAAACATTTATAAGCCAAATCAGCTATTGCAGCGGCATTAGAAAATAGTTTTCCATCTTACTAATTACAAAAAGTATTGTATCCACACCAGAGCAAACAAAAACCTCATCTGAACAGGCTGAGAATACTTATGTTGGTGCCTGTTCAGTTCCAGTGCTCTCAGCAGATGTAAAGCAGCTGTGCTTTTCTGCTTGTGTGCCAGGAACGTGACTGGAATGGTTTAACCAGAGAAACCCTGCTTCCCTCCTCCATATTTTCTCTTCCTCTTGGCACCGCCTTCTCATTCTTCTGTTCAATTGTTCCTTTAATCCATGAAAGCAGTGCAATGATGAGGCTCTTTCATGTAGATCTCATTCACATTGGCAATGCCCTTCATCTCCTCACTCCCTTCCTGAGGCACATCAGAGTTTGTGGCTTTTGCTCTTTCACTATTGATCTTCAGTGGTGCAGGCTGGTGGGCAGGGGTTTGTGGCCTGTGGTGTGGTACACACAGAAAAGGCAGCCTGAGGACTTTTCCAGGCTCATTGAGACTGAGAGAACCAAAGGGATGTACCCAGACTGCTGCCTTTCTGTAACCACAGCTGCAGGAAATCTGCTTGGGGGTGTTTATTGAGTAGAGCCTGAAGCTGCAAAGACTTTAACACAGCCATGAATCTGTGACTGTGGTCCCTTATCACTCTGATCTACACCTGGCCTGTTCCTTGTAGAATAATTCACAGAAGCATGGAATGATTTGGGTTGCAAAGGACCTTAAATCTCATCTCATCTCACCCCCTGCCATGGGCAGGGACACCTTCCACTATCCCAGGTTGCTTCAAGCCCCATCCAACCTGGCCTTGGACACCTCCAGGGATGGGGCAGGCACAGCTTCTCTGGGCAATCTGTGCCAATGTCTCACCACCCTCTGAGTAAAGAATTTCATCCTAACATCTAATCTAAATCTCCCCTATTTTAGTTTAAAACTGTCCCCTCCTGTCCTACCATCATCTGCCCATGTAAATTCAAGCTGAACTGCCCAGCGAGAAGCACACTCAAGATCCTCTCAGAGCCTAGTGCTGTGTTCCACATGAATTTCCCTCCACAATTCTGTTCTCTGGAACAGCCTTCCTCTCCAGGTCATCAGGGCAGGGAAAGGGGGAAGCAAGCAGGGGCGTTTGCCCTAACCCTCTAAGAGGTAAAAGAAGATCCTGACCTGCAATACTTCTAAATGGAAAGACATATGGAGCTCAGCTTTTCATTTTGGTCATTTAGGCATATCTGTGTTCTCCCTAGTTTTTCTGCCCTGAGACTCCATTTCCTACCATCTGTCTCTGATGTCTCACGTCTTGTGCTTCCACTGTCTGCCTAAAACACAGCAAACAGGTCATGTTCATTCAACAGATCAAAGCCTCCTTCACAAAGACATTCCATGCACAGTCTGTACACGGCTAAGAGAGCTTGAGGGAGCAGTTCCTGTGGTGTGGGGTAGCCAATATCAGTGCTGATATCCACTGGTCCTACTATCCTCTGCTTTCCTCTTTCCTGTTCTCATTAATGCCATAACTTGCTTTGATTTCAGCAAATGTAAAATAATTAATTCTTTGAATCGGCATAATCAGCAGGGCTTTTGTACAGCACTTTGATGCTCAGCCAGGCCATCAGTTCAGTGTCAGTTCTCTCCCCTCCCAGACAAAATTATGTGAGGGATGGACTGGGTCCCATGGAACAGCAGATGAGGATTTTATGACTGACCCCACTGAAAGCAGATATTTGAAACAATGTTCTTGCTTCTGTCAGAGTATTTGCACATTTGCCATAATTATCCTGTCATTCTTCTCTTCACCAGCTACCAGTTTGATTCTATGTGTTTGTTCTTCAGACCACTGTGGGTATTGTACCTTATATACTGTTTTCAAAGCACAAGACACTCTAATGCACTATTTGCATATGCAAATGTTATGTTTCCATGTGCAAATGACAACAAATCCAAGAACTATGAGCATAAATGATAGTGCAAGTAAAGTGATTCTCCTGTTAATCAGAGGCTAGATTTGCTTCTTCATTGAAAACAAAGCTCTGTGATGTTTGCCAGAAATTTGCCATTTAATCTCCAGCACCACATTTGAAGAGTTTTGGCAGCTTGAAGAAGAAAGTAACATGAGAATCAGAGGCAAATATAAATACAATTTGAAATGGGGGGAAGGAAAAAAAGAGGATAAAAAAGAAAAAAAGACCAAGCATAATCACTTCTCTGCACTTCGAAGTTTTCCCTATGCTATGCTATAAGCAGTTGTAAAAAATCCACTATTTGCTTCCCTTTCTTGGTAGGGGCATTGGTAAAGGAAACTGAGAAATAAAAAATATTTTGAAGACAAAGTCAAGATCTCAGCTATAAATCCATGAGATCCTTCTGTGAAAGATTAAGTTGATCACAAAGGAGCTTGACAAGTTCTGAATTTCAGAATTGTTGAAATCAAACCCACACTGAGGAAATAACTGTGAATATAGCTCATATATCTGTAGTGAACTGAAGCAACAGTCAAGCCACTGTTTTGGTAAATCTGAAATCACGAGAAATCTTGATTCTGTTATGAGTCAAAGTCAGTTTTGTTACTGTTTTGTTATTATGTGGGAATTGCTGAACAGAAGACGCCAAAACAAAGTCAGTTCTACTGTTGTTCACCAGAGGAACAGCACTAAAGAATCTTGACCACTGTATTTAGAATAAACCTCTCTGCACAGAGAAACCTCCAAACACCATTTATTCCTTTTAATTCTTCTTAATAAATTTTCATATAATTGTAATGAATGCTCTGATGTTACCTCATTTTTCCATCTTTAGGTACTTTTTCCTTATAGGTCAAAGTAACAATAATCCTGGTGTTTGGATGCTGTGAAACACCTTATAAAAGCAGAGAGGTATTAAAAACAAATCTGTGTAGACTATGAAGTCTTTTTCCCAGGGTATTTTACCCAGTTATGGTGTAGAACCATCTATCTGCAACAAAAACAAGCAAGTGTTTTGAATATTGACAATTTCATTTTAAACTCTGCACCTGCAGAAGTCAAGCATGATTAGGCTCTTCATAGTATAAACCAGCACCGGCTTTCCTTCAAAATGAACTTTTGTGCCTGAGTTTGTTTCTATCTGCTTAGAAGTGGCTCCATGGAAACACATAGAGCCTCTAAGCTTTAAAGGAAAGTAGGGGGAGTTTAAAAAGTAAAGCTGTTTGAGACTATTGATTTTACAAGTAAGTACTGTGAAAAAGAAGGTGGAAAATGTACTGGGAAAAATGTGGAATTTAAATGAATCCTATAAATAACTTTTACAGCATACACATCTGTACAAAGGCAGAAGGAACAGGGAGAAGTAGGTCTTTCAAATTCACTCTAGTTATGGCATTAGTAAGTACAGTCCTCATTCAAGTGCAGTGTAAAGGCTTAGATTTCTCTATTCTTATTTCCAAATTATTATAGATTTTCTAGAAAACACAGAAGACCAGTGCAACCAAGTCCCTGCAAATTTAAATGAAACCTAAACCTTTGTAAGTGCATTCTTCTCAGCTCTGTATTTCATGTAGTTCAGAAACCCTGAAGAAATATCATTCAAGATCCCTGTAGCAAAGGTATACGTAGCCAAAAAACTTCTTTACAGCCAGATGAAAAGGATGACAAAACAAGCACTGCTGAGTGAAGACCACACATATGAGAAAAGCAACTGGAAAAAAACATCCTAAAGAGGAAATAAACTGTAACAGACTAATCCATAACATCAAACCCCAACCCACGGCTCCTGTCCCTGGATCAGATTCCTCCTTTTTTTGCATATTCGTTTTGTTGCCATCGCTTTTCATCTTCTCCCCTCTTTCACTGTGACACAAAGGCAGAGCCCAAGCACCCCTGCACACAAACAGAGTCCACATGGGTGCAGTTGTTTACAAATGGGATGGCAAGCTCCAGACTTCCCAGTGGAGTTTCTCATCAGCAAATCTGCCTTTTGCTCCAGGATTTGATTTTTCCGCACTCATTTGTTGTCATGTTGATGACAACAGTTTCAGAAGTACAGTATGTTTATCAGAAAGATGCATATTCAATTAATATTGCTTTAGGCAATCTTCACTAAAAATCAAGGCTTACAAATCTCTCCACAATTCTCACAGATCAGCCCCCTCCAGAAGGATGTTTCAGCAGGATTCCCAAGATAATGCTACCCTACCCTGTAAGACCCTGCCTTGCTCATTTGGAACTTGACTAGAACTTTATTTACAGTCAATCTAAACTAGATACACCAGGAATGGAAACCTAAAATGCTGATCCTTTGATCTGTCATCACAGTTTCCCAGACATTCATTATCAAGCAGTTTGGTACCAATAACTGTTTGAGCCACCTTAAAATAGTCTGTCACTGCAAAAGCAGATATATATTTATAATTGATACATACACACAAGAGCAACACACAGCTCCTGCAACAGAAATATAAACCCAAAGCATTTACAAGTTCAGCTTCCCTCCATTATGTCTCTCTACATTTTCAATTAGGAGAAGAGATGAGGATTTGGGTTTTATTTTTTCATTAAAATCTTCCATTCTCTACGTTTTTAATTTTAGTCCTAAAGAGCAACCTGATGGGTCATGCCAGGAAAGCAAATACAAGCAGATGTGTACTCATCTCTTCCCAGACCTTCACTAATATCTCATTTTTCTTGTCATTATGTAGCAGAATGGCTTTGCAAGAACCAAATGCCATTGGGTTAATTATGTGAAAACAAATGTCTTTATGGGGAGCCCTTTTTTTGGAGGCATCCTATCTGTGGCTGGTAGTGTATCCAACAATTACCCTTTCAGAGGGGTGAACATTTCCAAATATTTATGTTGCACTGCAGAAGAATTCAAACACATCAAAATTATTTTCATTGGTATTTCAAAAAAGTATAAATTTCTACCTAAATAATTTGGAGAAGAACCTCACCACAGACTTACAGTCATCATTAAATACACATAGGGGGAAATTAAATTTTATTTCATGTTTTATGAGTTTCTTTTCAAGGTATTAGACTGGAATTCTGCCATTTGTTCAATTCAGAATTGATTCATCTCTCTCTTTTCCTTCTGATTTTAAGAGAACATGCCAGCACTCACACATCAGACTGGATCAGTCTAAAACTACACCTGCCCTTACCACAACAGAAACATCTTAAAACCAATTTTCCCTTCACCTGTTCTAAGTCATGCATTTTGCTATAGCCCTATTTCTTAATCTTTAAAATGGAGAATATGTAAAAGCTACTATAAAGACTGATCTTGTACTATTGCTTAAATGTCAGTTTTGAACTAATGATCTACTGGGTTTACCAAGGACATGATTAAAATCCAGGACCCTGAGGTGTCAGGTAGGGAACCAATCCCTCAAGGCAAACAGCAGAACTGGTTTCATCAGTGCAGACATAGCCTGATAAGCATTCTTAATTTAATGGAGCTCCTGCAAATAAACAAGCTTAATGAAGATTACTCGCTTCCTGGAATTCATTGTGCTGCTCCAATTTAATGCTATCACTTCCATAAGAGGCTGTGACAAAGTCTCTGGAAAAAAATAAAATATGCAAATTCAGACACTTCAAAGGCTTTTATTTTAATTGTGCAGAAGGCAGAACAGAACAAGAGCAACTCCACTAAAAATGGAAAAAGCGTAAGAGAGGAAACTGATACATTTCCATCATTGCTTTCAGCTCTTTAAGAACTACTCTCAAGCACACAAGTTCTCTGAACTACCAGTTCCCCTGAACCAGTGCAGTTCTCAGGATGGGTTTGCTGAGCTGCAAGAAATGTCCACAAAAAGAAATTAAGACCTCACAATACTCTCTCAATTTTGGTTTTCTTGCAACCACTGAGTTCTGCCTCAGTTTGCTGAAGTTTCTAAATACTATGATTCAATTTTGGATCATGTTCAACAGAATCTGCGACCACTTTTTAGTCATTTTCAAACAAACCTGGGCTGAACTGTGGCTTGGCACTCCGACCAGGGGAGTTTAGTGGTTTTGATAGAATTTTGCCCAGAATTTGGGGGTTCTTTTGAATCAGAAATGAACTCAACATGAATAATTCAGATCTGGGCCAGGATTTGTGGGTATGTGGATCCACAGCTGTGGTTCTGGCCCAGTTCTAAAAAGAGTCAAAACCACAACTCAAATCAAAACTGAAAAAAGTACATGTGAAGCCAGCCAAATACAACAACCAATTTTTACACAATTCCCTTAGTTTAACAGTTTTACAGTGGATGTTTTAGGCCATTTTGCATGTACTCATTTCTCTCAGTCTGCCACAGGACTGTGCAATGATTTTGTATCAAACAAAAATCCTTTAATGAGTGCAAAATAAGTTTTTAGAACTTCACTTTATTTTTTCTGCACTACACTTGAATTGGGTGGGGATAGGAACACTTTTGAATTTGCTTTATTTAGCAAGTCATTTTATCTCTGCAAACAAGTTTAGTTTCAGGAACAGGACTAAGAATAAGTTCCTCAATAATGCTGAAATAGCCAGGTGAGGAACTGTAATGTTAGATTTAGGGGGTTGATAAAATCGAGTACAACAGCATTAAAGCCAAATAAATTATTCCCTAGTTTCTAGCCTCAGTTTCTTTTATCATTTTGGACAAGTTATCTTGTCCAAAAGTGATATTGAAAATACCAGTTTGCTGTAGAATCCACTCCAGTTTCAGCAGGAGGCATAACTTCTTCGGACTTTTGAAACTACCCCTCTTTGTCCTGAAGTATCTGGCCCCTGCACCCAACATAATAAATGCTTGTAAAAGCAGGTTCTGAAGGCATGGGGGTTGTTTGGGAAAATGTAGATTGGAATATAGCAGCATTTGTCACTGGACTATGAATTGGTCTCTTAATGGAGTCCCATCATTAAAAATATATAAAACCAAACCAGACACAGTGATTTCTTCCTGACACAGGAAAGTTTCTAGGACAGCAGAGTTCCCACCTCATCTTCAGATCTATTCCTTGATTTCTAAAGAGTACTTAAAAATTTAAGGGGGTGTGGAGAAGGTATGTTTTCCTAAAAGTAAGATTTTTCTGGCAGCCAATTTTAAAGCAGAATTTTTCTAATATCCTTTTAGCACCAGGGCACCAGAAACTTCTGAGACACCTGAAGGGAGTCCAGGGGTGAGACTTTCCCTGCCTACAACATCTCAGAAATGCAGCTGTTCTGCAGTGAATTTCTCAATGCACACTTTGTTTTTACTTAAGGCTGTAGTTTGCACTGAGTAACATCATGTCTAGGGAAAGGAAACTGATCTCCTTCCAGTATTCAAAAATATTTTCTTTTTAGGTTCTTAACTCCCTCAGTGGTTAATACTTATAAAACAGCTCAGGAAAAAAAAATCACCATAGAAAATGAGAGATTCTTTGCTGAAGGGCCTCAGACCCTGGGCTTTCTTGGTTTATAGTGCATGCTTGTATAAATATTTATCTAAAAGAAATGAAGTGCTGGTATTATTGAGGACCAAAAAATTAATTCTGAAACACATGTTTTCCCCAAACATTAGTTTGTAAGATGATGATACAGTTTTGTTCAGTGTGTAAATTCAGCCATTGGATGTAAGATAATGAAAAGCAGCTCAAACTCCTTTGCTTTTAATTTATAGGTGCATTCATGAGGAAGAGGCCCCAGTTCTTCAAGCTATCCTGCACAGCTTGTCAGGCTGAATTAGAAACAAGCAGATGAAAGGCAATATCAGGATTCCTTAATTTTGTATAGTTAGTTCCTATATAGCATTTTTAAAACTCATTTTAAGAGAATCATTACAAAGTAGAAGAAATTTCAAGAAAAAAAATAAGAGCAGGTATGAAAAGGATTCAGGAGAATCTATAATTAAAGCCACATGCAGAACTAGAGCACAGTGTTCTTGTGCTTCCTTTCAATAATACTTCATAACCCTAAGGATATTATCCCAGTCAGGGGTCTGCTGAGCAGGACAAAAGAACATCCATATCCCAAACCTCTTTAAAGTTTGTATTTGGCAGGATAAGACAAGGGAGTGATCTTCAACACTGTTTTGTGTTCAGGGTGTGGGCTTATAAAGGCATATGGAACTAAGAGCCAAGCCTTGTGCTTTTATGAAGGGAGAATTAAGATCTGAAAAGAAGGACCCTGGGAAAAAAAATGAAAACCCAACAGTCTACATCATAACATGAAAAATTTGGAGCACTTTTTAACCAATATAAAGTTCTAGGAAGATTGGCTGTATTTATGGTTTGTGGATTTGCCTGAGCAATACACCTGCAATCCATATAAGATCTAGCTTATACCCATCAGCTATCGCTGTCCCTGCCCTGTTCTTTAAACTTCATGTGAAATACTTCGATAAATTCTGTGGCACTACCTGTACCTCCACTGACATCAGCAAAACAAAGAGATACTCCCCCCAGAGAGGATGGAAACAAAATATAGGAAGAAGGATGGGAGAGAGGAAGCTTTCTGGATACGAGTTTCTGAGTGCAGATAGGAGTTTCTGAGTGCAAAACAGGTTCAAACACTGTGATTCTGCTGAAAGATGTTTGGTGAGCCAAAAGAGATGCAAAAAGGGGAAGAAAAGCATCCTACAACTAGCAAATATGAGAAGACATAATAAAGAGACACAGGGTTGAAAAAATAGATGAGGATTCAGGCTGCTTAGATATCAAAGATGAATGTATCTTGGGAAAGATTGGATATTTACACAGCCTTTTTTAAACTGCCAGTTCACAGAGACAGTTAAAGACCTCAGAGCTGAGTTAAAGACCTCAAAATGCTGATGGAGCCACAGCAGCTCTGACAGGGTAAGGGAGCTGCCATCAGCCCAATGTCCCTGCTCCAGGGACCCTCACACACTGTGGAGCTCCTTCCTGAGCTGGGATTTTGGGAACAGCGGTGTGCGGAGCTTGGCGCCCCAGCGTGGGCAGCAAGGTGTGGAGGGAGCAGATCCCTTCTTGAGGCTTCAAACGAAAAACAAACCTTGGTGTTAGTATGTATTTGATCAATCACGTGTGCCAAAGGCTTTTCCCAAGGAATGTCTGGGTACACATCTTTCAATAGGGATCAGTTCCCTTTCAGAGACCTGTGGGAGAGGTAAATTTCCAAAAACGCTTCATGTTAGCTGATAAAGCCAGCACTTACTGGCATGTACTCTATTAAAAATCTGGACATTTAAGTGGGTTCCTAAATGGAACACAAGTTCTTTATCTGAATTTTGGCCCTGGAAATCCCGTATTTCCATGATTCAGATACAGTGGGAGCAGCACAGCTACTCACTTCTTCTGCATTCTAATCCTTGCCTACAAGCAGTGTATGACTGATATCTCAGATATGTATTAAAATCGATGGAATGTGACTGTCTTGAATTTCCTTTTGGAAGAGGATCATGTCACTGGAACTCCTAACACCATGTGTTTGTGTTAGCCCAGCCCTTCTTCTGTTATCAGCAGAGGGACATGTGAACATGGAGCTGCATTAGCTTTCTATGCCTGCTCTTTCTACATCTTATCAAGATATTTACTGGACAAGGACAAAAGATTCACTAATCTGGCAAGCTTGAGAGTGAACTACAAACAAAGAGAAATACAGATCTGTACAATTGGAAAACTTTCCTGGCTTTCATTCCATTTCTGAAACTCCTTTTGTCTCCTTATCTCTGCACTTTTAGTGTCGGAAGTTTATGACCTATCAATCAATGAAGTATTAAGAGTAACTATTAAGGACATATTTATGTGAGAACCATGTGTAGCTCTTGGCATCGTGTATGGCCTCAGCCTCCCTTTGAGCCCACTCATTTTTCTGGGAGCATTTTACTCTTGGAAGAATGTCCTACTGTCAAATTAGTCATTTAACCATTGACAGAATGCCTGCTTCTCCCATTTTCCATTTGTGATCTGTGTAGGAATAACTGTTTGATCCAGGCATTTCTGTGGGCAGACAGCTTTATCAAATGAATCATTAATGGAGAATGAAATTTAAGCACAAAAATCAGCAGAGACACACCAGAATTTGGTCTGGTATTTCTTCCTAAAATGAGGGATAGACCCTTTGGTTCTACAGCTGGTCCTGCCCATGGAATGAGGGGATCTTGCAGCTCATGCCTTCATTCAGTAATATTTTTCTCCTAACCAAATTCTGAGATTACTGCTCTTCCCATAAAAAAAAAGCAGATTTAATTCCTGGAGTTAATGCAAGTGTGGCCATAAATTTCAAGGAGAATAAATTCTCAAGACTGTCATCAGATTATTTGATTCTTTAGCTCAGAAGAGAGCAGAAGTAGAGAAATTTGATACAAAATCTGAGATGTAAATAGGAGAGAAAAAAGTGGTACTAGATTGAGATTCAAAAGATGTAGTTTTGGATTTCCTAGCTGATCTAAAGATTTAGTCATTATTATCTTCATAACCTCCAATCTCCCCATTTTACCTATTTTGCCTGTTTTACTTCTGAAGGTTGATTAAATCTGAAAGGTTTAAACTGGTTTTACTCCACAGGAGCACAGCACACCCATAGGCACTTCTTGCTGTAATACTAACAAAATAACAAAGATATAAAATCAGCTCACACTGTCCTCACATGTTTGAATATTCTGAACTTTAGCATGTTTTAATTTTGTATTTACATTTCAGAATTCCAACACTGATTTTAAATACTGAAAGTCTGGGGACAACTTCAGGGTTACAAAATTTTCTGAGAAGAGCAGACAAGAAATGCAACACTGACTGAAACAAATTATGCCAATCACAATGTAAGCAATTAATATTTAACTTTGATTTCTTAGTCTTTTCTCCCTGTGTTTTACCTCCATAACATCCCTCCTATCTCATACTCTGCAATAAGCTCAGGCTGGAACAATCTGTTTAAAGGGCCTGAGGAGAGACAGGAGAGGAGGATATGAGGAACATGAAAGCAGCAACAAAGCCACATCTCCTCCTGTGATTACAAGAGACAGAAGATCAGATATGAACTTTAATAGTAGCAAACTCAGGACTAGACTTAATAGTTGCAAATTGTTCCAAGTGCTCAGCACACCAATGTGCAGCAACATGCAGAAACGAATCTAAGGAAAAGCTCGTAAAGGTGGGGGAACCCACCAGAGTGATAATGCATCATGGAGAGCTGTCACAAGAAATGAAAGTACAGCAGCAATTAGCAGACACAGTACTAAGCACTGTGCTGCTTTCCCCATTTTAATTGCACTTCATCTTAGTCAGAAGCTAAACTCAAACTGAACTCTGTTGGAGATGGCAGAATTGACTCGTTTTGAAGAACACAATGGCCTAACAGTTAACTTCTACTTTTCTAACAAAATAAAGAGTAGGAGTTGGAGAAAAGAAATGCAGGAAGAACTGGGAGTAGCAATGGCTCAGAGTGATTTGCTCAGAACAGTGTTCATGTTCTAAAGGAAGTCCTCAGAAAACTCTAATATACCTCCCATTGCTCTCTATTAAATTTTGTTTACATTTCTACCTTAAACACTGTAGAGAACTCAGCTGTTCCTGAGGATCAGGTACTTTTTATTGGGGTCCTTTCCCTGTTGGCTGGAGAGCCTCCATCCTCTTGTCCCTCCTGGAGAGTCAGGCACAGACCCCATGGCAACATCCCTGGGGCCAGACTAGCAAGCTCCTGAGTGCAAAGGGCACTTTGGGAAGGCAGCAGCACAAATAAATCCATTGGAGCTCGATGGACAAAGCACTGGAGCCCTACCCCTCCCCTAAAGCAGAGGTGAGACTCAGTCCTCCCCCATTTTCACCCTCATTGTACTTGGCCTAACTTCATAACTCACAAGGGCTTATTTTTGGTGGTGAAACACACAGTTCTCTCTTCCCAGCCTGTTTTTCTCCTTGTTTTTGAGGTCGCAAATGCTGGGAGACAGAGCTGCTTCCTGCATGGTACCTACCACTGGGCATCCCAGCATTTTGTTCTGACTGTGGGTTTCTTTGGATGAGTGGATGTGAAATGGAAACTACACGGGACAGCTCTGAGGAGTAAGATTCAATTCCATATATTTACAGGAGTTCCTCTGCAAAGTGTTCTTCACAACAGATATCATTTTGATGAAGAGATCGCTTTTCCTTTTGCAGCGTGACACTGATCTGCTGAAGTTTTTAAATCCAAGATTAACAATCATTCTTCTTGACACGACATTCTACTTTTTTTAGCTTTCAACGAGCTTTAATAACAGAGAAGAAAAGAGAAGAGAAAGAATTTTTGGCACACTCTGATTTCTCACACAAAACAATAACTGTTTTGGCATCCAGAGATGTCGGCTCCATACTGAAATATAATTTTGCTTATTTTTACACATTGCTGGAGGAATTACCATTAGCTCTAACAAGCTCAATAAAAAAATAGTGCCAATATGAGACCTCCTACTGAATAGAGAGAAGGTATGTAAATGATGTTCAGTGTTCACATACACATCACCACATTGCTCAGGAACACATCAAATGAGTGACCAAGAATGACAAGCCAGACCCTGGCATGTCTGCTGTGACAATAAGCCTACATCTTCTACATATTAAACCCTCCTTGCTATCTTTTTCTTCTTATTGTCATTAACAGACCTTAGGGTCTCCACATATTCTCTAGCAGAAGCACTAATAGCATGTAGCTTCTAAACCAAACCTGTTTTAATGTAGTGATGTACTTCCAGGATTTATATACCTGAACAGTTTGATCAAAGAGCCATCTCTCTGTGAAGTCCTGTGGATTTTAAATCTAACACCTAAAAAAAACTAAAACCACACACGATGTAAGTTCACAAATTCCTAAATACAAACAATAAGCACACAAGCAAGAGAATTCATTATTGATGCCAACATCTATTTAAAACAAGTCTTGAAATTTGAATAATTTCTTCATTATGATTTCTGCTACCCAGAGAATGCAGAATAAGACAACACAGATCAGCCATCCAAAGTCCATCATTCTCTCAGTATTTAATTGCGCAGGACAGCACCACAAAAAAGTACTAATTCTTCTTGTTAACTATTCAAAACCTAATTTGTCTGACACAATGTTTCAGCCCTTAATCGTATGATTTTTATCACCATTATTTTCATACGAGAACAAAATACCAGGTATCAATGAAGCAAAGAAGGAACATTTCCAATACCAGAATAAAGAGTGATTCAGAGTAGAAAGGGGTTTGAGACTGGCCCTGTTCAGAGCCTTGTGAGCAACCATTTAATGGCAATAACATGAAGAACCAGTAAAGGTCAGACTGACCGTCAAATGTCAGTCCCAGTCATTCCACTGGACCAGCTCCCAAGGCTCCTGACTCATTTTTTTATTGAGGCAAAACCAAAGTCCTATGAGGGGAGGAACTGTGTTTCCAGCATAAATATCAGACTGAGACTGAAGAACTGGTTTCAACTCACTCCTCCACAAAGAAAATTCCTTTTTTGTTTCAGCAGAATCACATGAGACCACAACTAGAATCAGTCCTAACGATTATGAATGAAAAAAACCCATTTGACTTGTACCTGTACTGTCTTTAACTGAGGTCCATAAGCAACCTAAAGTGGAAAAAACCCCACAATACTTGGAGCTTTTTTGATTAATTCTTCAATCAAGACTTAAGTCTGGACAGAATAAGAAATGTACACCAAAATCTGAGACATCACTACCTGCAGAAGAAAAGCACCCACTGTACAGTTAAGTAAACCCAAAATAGTCCCATCATTACTAACTGCTAGACAGCCTCTTTCAGTGAAATTATTGCTATTGTGTTTCCCATGGAGAATTCAAAGTAAGAACCAGATGTCTCTTACTTTTCTGTAAATTCAAACCTAAGTGAAGTGACAGCTGAATAACAGTAAAGGAGCTATTCTGAGATTTCCCATACAGAGTATGGAAACCACTTCCTTTGCCTGCAGGTGCTTGCATTGATTTCTCACATGTACTATGACCAGTAATTATGCCACTGTGAAAAGAAAGAACAAAAGCACACAACCCTCAGTCACCTCAAAGTACAATATTAAAGCTAAGAGAAACTCTTATTACAGATTTCTCCAATGAAATCCCTGGAATTTTGTCACTGTCACACCAATAAAGTCAGCACAGAACTACCACCAATCCCTCCGGAACAGTAAATTTTTAGCAGGTGTCAACCATAAGAAGATTAAATGTGACCATGGTATGCTGCAGTAGCAAGTCTCCAAATTTCATCCAATTCAGCTTCTTTTTTTGGTTTTTTTTTTTTTCTTATATTTGAGCTCTAACCATAAAGTGTAAACATGTTCCATGTCAGGCAGCAGGAACACTGATCATAGATATCAGGGAGAAGTTGCTGAGCCCAAAGTGAATTAGTCAGCCAAGGAAAAGATGGGTGGGGCTGGCCACCTTATCAAACTCGTTAAGAAAATTAGCAAGAGAAATAAGAACCAAGGAAGTAAAAAATTCCATATCCTTTTAGAACTTTCTCCCTCATCAGAGTGGGGCTTTTGAAGAGAAATATGCAACCAGAGGATCAAACACCATGGTGGTTTTGTAGAGATAAATGCATACGATTAAGAGTTTTTGTCCCAAAATCCTTGTTTATGTAGCAGATAAAAGGCATCCAGATGTCACCAAAAATAAATGCCCTGTTCCGTACGCTGCACTGTACGTCACTCTCACATGCTGCCGCGTTTGACATGGATTCAACAACCAGCAACAGATGGTTCAGTTCTCTGCTTCCAGGGTGTGAGTTTAATGCTTTTTTTAGGAGGTATTGGGGCAATTCTTCACTGCCTTTTATTTAGGCTAGAAATTAAATTAATTCACTGCAGAAATACTTAAAATACAGAGGATATCAGAGATTGGTAATGAGATTTTTTTTAATTTATTTTTTAATTCTGAGAATTTATTAGAGTTTTTCTTCTTTTAATTTAAACCTAGCAGCCAGAATTCATTGTGGCACTACCCTTCCAGGGACTAGAATTTATTTCTGGAGTGTAAAACAACCTGTAAATTTATGGGTTCTATATAAATAAATAATCCAGTATTATTTTTGTAACTCTAAAGCATGTTGGCTTTTTCAAGTTCACATGATGAATCTGGAGTTGGGCCCAGGATTTTTGGAACAACAACTTACATATTGTTACATTAGTGCAAGATAATTCTGTGGATGCAAAGATATTGAAAACTTTAAGAATCCTTGAGAATGGTGACTTTAAGAATCCTTGGTGACTGAGACATTTAGTATGGAAGGAAATACCTTTCCCTGAACAATGTGTTCTGGGGTTTAGGCTTTAGGAGGTTTTTTCCCTTTGTTTGAGATTCCTTTTATTTAATTACAATTGGTAAAGGGTTTTAGGACATCATAAGGTCACTGTTTATGGCAAATCATCCCTCTCTGCATAAGAGGTATAACTTAGACATCTGGATTTAATTTTTTTGTTGTTGTTTATTTGTTCTTTTCTGGTAGGTTCATTTCTTTGGGGTTCTTTTTGTTGGGTTTTTTTTGTTTGTTTGGTTCTTTATGCAGAGATAAGAATTTAGGTTGTCTCCTTCATTAATTTCCACAAGAAAATGGCAAACCTTTCTTCACAGATATCATGGGGCTACATGAATTGATACCAGTGCCAACTTCCCCTAGCAAATCTTGAGAACTTGATTCTTTCATAATCCATAACAGTATAAAACAGATGAAGACAATAGTTTTAGTGATGTAAAAGTAATCTTGGTGCATTTATAAAAACTATTACCTGTGCAATGAGATGTGAAAAAATAAATCTGAGAATTACCAGCACCGTAAGAGACTCCCGAGTCCCTTTTTCCTTTTGTTGTAAATACAAAATGCTGAGTTTATTTTATTTATTTGAATATTTCCCTTCCAGAATGCACAGCTGAGGGACCAAGAGTGCTTTCTGCTGAGCTATGAATATCTCAAATAAATATTCCCCTTAGCAACATTCACTGACCAAATTAGAAGACTTGCCAAGTTTTCTCTGGCAGGTGATGTTGTAAGTGCTCATATTTCTTTACAAGGTTACTATCATAGCATGCTCTTCTAAAGTGTTTGTCAGTACCTTGCTACAACTATCCAGTTCCTTTAAGGAAAAACACATATCAACATTTTTGTAAGAGTAAGAATTCAGACTCGACAGAAATTCAGGACTTAATCCTGGAGATTCCACTCACATTAATATTCTTACTGGCTTATTGGATTTTCTCTGTGACTGAAATACAGCTACACAAAGTACTGTGGTCTTTTGACAGGGAGTAAGGGAATTTCTCTTAACTAGTCCCATCTAAACGTCAGCACCCACTGTGCAGATTCCTTCTGCAGTCAACAGAAATAAGAACATCTGGAGAAAGTCAGCACAGATAAGGTATCTCTGACAGTAATCCCAGGATACTTTAAAATATCCCTCTACCCAGGTCTCTGTCCTTGACCTTAAGAAACCACTGTGAAAGTAAGGACACCACCTCATCCTCCCCCATTCAGTGTCAGCTCCCAGGTTTGAGATTCCCCATTTATTATGTCAAGATATTATAAGGCCCATAAATCAAAGAACAATTCTGAACTGGTTGACATTACAAGTAAAATAATTTTCTACCTCTTTACCACACAAGGTGGATCTAAAACATTTTAAGGAGGCCAACAGAACACATCACCTGGAGACCTGTAGGCAAACCACTGTTTCTAAATAATTTCACTTTCCAGACAATGCATTTCACAACCTACAGTAACTCTTGGGCTGCATTCATCTCTTTCAGAAATTCTTTCACTCACTTTACGTTTAAAGCTGAAACACCATTTTTTCTGTAGTCAGTGTTGCCTCTGGCTCCATGTCATACTGTCTTACTCAAAAGCCAAATCAGATGTGAAAAACAACTCGGTAATTAACCAGCAATTTGTATACAAGATAAAATATCTCCCTAGTAGGGGTATAATGGAATCATTATTGAAAGCTGTCTAAAAGCACTATGTGAAAATAGAGAGAAAGATGTTTGACCTCAGCTATACCAATTTCACAAATAAAGCCTTAATAATAGGCTGCAATCACACTTGGCTGGGCATTATTTCCCAGACACGCAAGGTCTGCATTACAGGGCCAGAAGCAATGACTCACTGCCAGCTGCCGTGATGGCACAGGGCAGCTTGCTATTCTGTCATAAGTTGTTTTGTGCATGTTGTGAAAGCTTCTAGACATCTGATCCCTCAAGAAAACAGTCCCTGTCTATAAGCAAGAAGGTAGGGAGTTTTCTCCATTTCTGAGGCTTCATTTAAAGTTAATTTTTTGAAGGTGAGCAAGAGAATAAAATTATCCTTTGCTCAAAGATGCCTCAAAAGGTACCTTTTTTAAGACACAACTAATAAAGGAGGGTTGAATGCTTTCTACCCAGAGGCCACACAAACACATGTGTTTGATGTTATGTGGCCATTCACATCCCTGAGCACCTCAGGCTACGATCACCAGGCAGTGCTGCACTGCAAAACAAACCCACAATGCTAAAAGGCTGCACAGCTTTTCTGCCCCAGTCCCTGTCTAGATCCTCAGCTGTCCAAATTCCCACCAGCTGCAAGGAAGAACTGGAAAGCCAGGCGAGTCTAGCAGTTCTAAGACAGCTGATGATCTGTGTCAGTAAAAGCCCTCATGATCACTGCCGTGCTTTAGAGACGGTTTTGTGTTTATGTCTTTTTGCCCACAGAGTATCTGCTATTTCCTCTTGTCTTACAGACATGACAGTGGTCACACCTTTAGCAAAAGGCACAGGTTTATGTGTCTCTCCAAAAGTTTGGAAATGAATAATCAGAATTCAGCAACTGACTGAAAGCTTACACAACTTGTCTGAATGTCTTCATTTTTGCCAGTGTATCTGGGGTTCTTAGAGATTGGCTTACCTCATGAGATTTCTAGGATTCCTCATTTCTAAACTTCCTGGAGATAATCCTGTCTCTTACCATGCTGACACTGCTGAGTCTGCTCCTGGAGAGTGCCCAGACTTTTAGAGGCACAGCCAATGTTGGACATATTTTGCAATAGCTTCTTAAACATTCAGAGGGAAATCGGCAATATTTCTTGTTGTAAAGTGATGAGGGTCTTAGTTTTTCTGACACATATCATCTGGTTCTCCAGTCTGCTCTCTGCAATAAGCAAGTAAGACAGGAGTCAAACTTCAAACACACACTGCTGTTTTCAGTAGTTTTTACCATTTCTCATTTCCCACTGACACTCTCTGCAGATCACATACGGTGTTCACACCTCCTCAATACCTTAGAAAAACCGAGGGAGCGAGATCAAGTTGAAAAGCTTGTACATAAATTTTTCTACAGAGGGAAAAATCACAGACAGAAATTTCCTGCTTGAGGGTATAAGGTAGCCTCTACATGCCTGAGGTTAGGACAGATGGGCCCTTTTGAGCATATAACAATTACAGGATTGTCTGCTGTAGGGCATCCTTGCAACTTTTTCATGTGGGACTGGCCACTGCCAGAGGTATGGACTGGACTAGATGGCCACAGCCATGGCAATATAGTGGTACATTTCCTGCCTTAGCATTATAATCAATTGTTAGTTTTATCTGATATGCTGTCCCCTTACATTATAATAAACTTCAAACTTTTAGCTGCTACAAGAGAAGTTTTTCTCTTCAGTCAGCAACAGTATTTGTCCAGTAACTAAAGTTGGGCATCATTTAACATCAGTTTCTCTACTACCACAGAAAATTTCACAATGGCTGAGTCATATCTGGGGTTTGAAGATTGAATTTCTGCTTAAATTCTTCAGAACTAGGGAACCTGAAGCAATAGTTTTGCAGATTTCTGGAAAAGTACTATGAATGTTCCAGCCTGAAATTCTAGCTACATAAAGGAATCCTGCTTTACTTTTAAGTTCATCTTTCATAGTGTTCAGATTGAAGTTGCAGAGGAAGTAAGTTGAGGAGGAATGGTTCTCACAAGAAAGGACAATTGTATCACTGCAAAATTGCGTGTGACCCAATTCAGAGCACAAAGCACCAGGAAAGGCAAAGACAGCTGAGACAGCAAATTCTAAATCCAAACACTTCTGAGATTTTCCTGTAGGTAAAAGAAAGAATAAGATACAATGAAGGAGAAAAAGATAGTGAATGAAATTACAAAAATTGTTTGTTTGAATCCTAATAATGAAGGACTGAGATAGATCTTCACTGAAACAAGGAA
The DNA here is from genome assembly GCF_017590135.1 of Pyrgilauda ruficollis. NCBI lineage: Eukaryota > Metazoa > Chordata > Aves > Passeriformes > Passeridae > Pyrgilauda > Pyrgilauda ruficollis. Next base: position 3,269,064 of record NW_024526044.1, on the reverse strand, counting down.
CTAATGCTGGAGAATCCCATGTTAGCTGTTCACAGAAGCTGAATACCCCAAACTGCAAGTACAACCCAGTTTATGTAATAACATTTATCACACATTATTTAGTCAGTCAGATATCCCAGTCTCGTTCTGGGATGATACAGAATAGTACAAATCACATTTCATCACAAACACTGCTAGAATATGGAAATCCAGTTACAACTATTTAAGTATAAATAAATATTGTGAATGGAACAATTAGAAGAGCAACAATCCCTAAGCTTCTCCACATCAAAAATATAGTCAGCATCTGTTTGTATTTGAACATACACTGAAAGCAGCTCCTTAAATCCACAGATTTCACAAGTATCTGCATTCATAGCTCTATAAACTTTTAGACTGTGATGTTTGCTGTGTTTAAACCTGGTACTGATGCACCTAGAAACAATAATGAGAAAACGGAGGCACATACTGACAGCTCACCTGCTTCTGACCTCAGGGGGAGCTTGGCTGGAGTAAGGTGAAGCATTTCAAGGTACGAGCCAGTTTGAGTCTGAAGGTGCCTTCATGTCACATAGGCACTCAGATAAGGTTCTCCAAGATTGTTACAGAATTTTAAAAGGCTTTGTAGAGTGAATCCATTGCCTACATGATAGATATGACAGATGATTGCACACCATCTTAACATTTACTGTCTTTGAAGTGATGTGCAGAGCCTAAGATAATAAGATCTCCAATAATGCTCTAGAATCAGAACACAAAAGAGTCTGCCAGAGGCTCAGTTCCCCTGCAATGCAGGGAGACACAGTCCAAGCAACATCAAACAGGAGAACAAGTGAGAAACTATTCCTTGCTTCCTTTGGTTTCTTAAAAACCAAATCAGTGTTGGCCAAAAAGCATCAGTAGAAAACATTTAGAACTGATGATAACTTTTTGTTACAGTTGTGCTAATTCTTCAATGAATATGTTAAAAGAATGATCATGTTTTAATCTGCCTTTAAAAAAAAAAACTTCAGCCAACCATTGCAGTTATACATCTCTTATAGCTGGAAAAACACTGAAATGCAAAACATATATTGATCAGTAACATTTTAGTTTTCAGAAACATTAACAGTAGTTTCAGCTTTAGAAGAAAGAGCTGTAGCCCACAGTGAATGTAAAATCCTCTAGTATACATGAGCTAGCAATGGCAAAGACGTGCTGTGTTTACCATTAGATGAATTTTTCTTTTCATCCCTATGTCCCATTAACCTGCTCTCCCATTCCCTGTGGAATGCTGTTGGCTTACACCAAAAAGGATATCTTCACCCACAAGGCCAGAGCTGTGTTTGTTTCTCCAAACTGCCCCATGTATAACGTATCTCTTAGGCAAGAGTACAAACTCATCAGAATTTTGTGTTCAGACAGCTGACAGCTCTTATTTCAGATTGGGGTAGCACCTCACTGCTAGAATTCACATTCTGATTCCTGATAAAACCCTTCTGTGGTTGCTTTGCTGCTTCCAGCACTGTCAGCCTTTTTCTTCTTTTGTTTTGTCTCACAAATGTGCTGTCCTTTGCCACAGTCATCATTGTTTCGTAATTTTAAGATTAATTCATGAAACTTGAAGTGATTCATAAGATCCCCTCAAGGTCAGAGCTAAAAGTAATCATGAACAGAGTATGATCCTTTATGACTGACATGGCAGTGAGTGTGTCAGTGCTGTGAAAGGCAGAGAGTAATGGGAATTTTTATACTTCACAACAATACTGAAGGTTACTTTACAAGCTCCTAATTCAGATTTTCCAGCAAAAAGGCTGCCAAGCATAAAAGAAGTATTTCTGCTTAGGCCTGGTGTCTGGTGTGGTAAGGCAGTGTGAATGGTCCATTAGCCCCCAGGAAGTCCAGTGGAACGCGGTGGAACAAATCCCAAAGGCAGTGCACAGATGAGTAATGGTGTTACACTGGATCAGGGTTACACGAGAAGAGGTGAACAATGGCAACTGCACTTCCCAAAGCCTGGAATTTCCCTCCATGATTTTTTCTCTTCTAGCAACAGGACTTTCTCACTTTCCACTTTTCTTTGGAAAAACATGCCAGTGACCAGACTGATCACAACCCAGATAACCACATTAAATCAGTACAGATTTTACCATGACAAAGATGTATCCAAATTACCTTCTGCATGTTTATCTATTTTGAATAAAGCAAAGACAAACTAGGTAGCTCAAAATTAGGAAGATGTGGCGGTTTCAGTTTGAAAACTGAAAAACCAAACAAAACTGAAAACTGAAAAACCAGACTGCAAAACCATGACATTAAACATTATGATGAACGGATTTTCTGCATCACTTATGTAATGAATAAGTAGTAAATATTATTCTCTACTACTTTGAGAGGAAATAACAGTGGAAAGTAGAGGAGAAAAAAGGAATTTAAAACTCCAAAATAAAAATAAATTCTAATTCAATACACACTACAGCTAAATCTGATCAAGTGCTGAGGACTTCATAACAGAAGCAGCATCTTTATCCTGAAGATTATCCTCCTCCTCTTACATAGAGTTCTCTTTAAGGCACCTTTTTTTTCCACATAAAAATGCCTTGATTGATAATGAAATTCAGTGACAAACCTGTGGGTTCTCCAAAGACAGATTGCAACTTTTGGAGAATTATTGTGTTTCCTAAAATGTGAACACAGACTGTTTAGTTCAACAATTCCAAGAGATGTCAGGAACATGGTAGGTTATGCATACTGTTTGCTTTTGCATAACACAGACTTCTGCAAGATGCAGGAGATCTCTCATCTTAAAATTAATTTTTTAATTTTTTCCACAATTCAGCACCATATTCCAAGTAATATAAAAGACACGAGGCACTGAAATCCCACAAGGAACTCCAATAACATACTATGATACCTTGTAATTTATGAGATTCATATGAGACTGTGCACTGTGGAAACAATTTTACCAAGACTGCATACGAAGTGTGATCCTTCAGTATGACAGTGTTCTAGTGTTCTCTGTCAGAAAGCAATGTTTGTTTGGGGATTTTTCCTCAGCACTAAAATAAAATTGACAGAATACAGTGATGCAAAGAATCAAAAAATCATCCTTTTACCTTCAAAGAATCTTCAATCTAACCCCTAAGTCTAAACTTCTGACAAGGAAAGGAAAAAGGTAGAACACATCCTGGTGGTGACAATGAAAGGAAATGGATTTTTAATACGAAATAGGTCACCTTTATGACCAGGTGTCAGCTGTGAGTGAGTGATGGATGCCTCAGAGAGATGTTTCAACCTACAGATGTATGAGTGACACATGAAAATTTTCAAGCAGAAGCTGCTTGCATAAAAGACAGAGAACATAATGAAGAAGTGGTATCTGACCTTTAGAGGGGAGAAAAATGGAGAGGGATTGTACAGCTGACTGATACTTCTGCAAAAACAAAAGTTAAAGTTCAAGCTGTACTACAGTCATACTGGGCCTTGTTCTTTCTCCTGTACAAATTACTACTCTCCCCATGACCAGCAAGATAACATTACCTGAAGTAAGAGGTACAGAAAGAGATACAATATTTCCCTGGGACTCTGCAAGTATAAACATTTAATTATTCTTCCTTTTTTCATGGGTGGGTTCATCAAATGTTGTTTGTCTAAGCAATAGACAAAGGTAAATCTGGCTCCTTCTTACACATTGCTTACCCTGCCTAATTACACCCCGTGCTTTTTCTGACATGAATTTCTCCCTAAATTTCCATACACAGTGCATTCACAACAGTTCTCTCCCACAGGGTGCTGAAGAGTGGTGGATTGTGTCCCTGAAACTGGGAGATGCTCAAGGAAGGAAAGGCAGGAAGCACTTAGGGCAAGCTCCTCTCGACCAGGCTCTCTACTGCCCTCAGATTTAAGGACGGTCCCTTCTCCCCAGAACTTAATTTATACCATTTGTCAAGAACAAAGAATGTACAGATTAGTAGCTCAGTATTAATCAGCTGAAATCAGTCCCTGTCATTCTACTCCCACAAAACTGAAAGCCCTTTCAAAGAATCAGTGCCTCAGAGCTCTGGATAATCATCATTTAATATTTGAAACCACCACTCAGGAGGTACCTATCTATCAACATGTCACTTCACACACTAACAAAACAATTCTTCTTCCATTGTACCTGAGCTTAAGAATCTCAAGGTGCTTTGGAAGCAGTAAGCCTGAAAATTCTTATGGGATTCTTGTGATTCCCAATGAAAAGGTTGAGTTGAGACCTCAGTGGTTGCTGGATTTTGGGAAGAACTCAATACAGACCAATGAAAATTAAATCTCTTTAAAAGCATGTTTAGCTTAATGCTTAAAACTTGAAACATCAGAGGTGGTCATTCACCTTTAATTTAAGCCATAGTCTGGTCAGTAGTTACTAATGCTGCTGGATCCCCTATTAGATCAGAGCCATCATAGAACACAAAGTCTATCACATGCAAACAGAATTTGTAAAATGTTTTATGCCACTTGATCATAACCTCAGAAAAGTATTGATTACATTTAAGATATAAAGAAAAAAATGCTAATGAGAGATAGCAAGGCTGCTGACACATCAACATTTAAAAGCACTTGGCTGAGTTGCTTCTTTTTATCTATCAAGAATGACTTTTGCATATTTTTATATTCTAAAAATACAGGATTAACTGCATCTGTTAGATCAATAGCATAAAGTATCAATGCTGTCATCCATAAACACCCAGTCAGTTTTATGAACCAGATTATTAGTAGTTAAATATTTAAAGCTGCTTGCCCTTTGGATCTCACTTTGATCCTTGTAGCCAGAACACACTATCTTCCAACACCACATCCAGGCTCCACAGTGTGGGAGGAAGATTTTGAACCAGACCAAGAGCAAAATTAATTTTCCATCCTTCCAGACATGAAAAGAAAACCAAGAATGGGTTCAAAACAATACTGTACACTTCGGCTCATTAGTGACTGTCTTCAAGGAATGATACAGAATGAGCCATATGAGAAAAGGCACAACAAATTTCAAGGGACAGAGTTAGGAATAAAGGTTTGGTTATTGCTGTGAGTCCTGCCACACACGAAGCAATAGCCCAGCAAAGAGTGAATCATCCAGCCACGCTTGCTTTGTCTCCTTTAGTTCCATGACCTTCTCTTTCCCCTGCAGTGTTTGTCACCCTCAGTCCTTTTCTGTTCAAGTCCATATCAGTCCCCATGATTTGTTTCCTCATCCCATCCTGTTTGGTTTGAATGCTTAAAAAGTACGAGAGACCATCTATTACAAGTAACTCATTGAAACAATATTTAAATTAAATCAAAATGACTGGATGTCCAAAAACTAGGAGAGCACAGGCAGCAGCAGAATTGGAGCTGTTTTTATCAAGAGTATTCCAGGAGCTGATTCAACAATCCCTGGCATGTCTATGGGAGAGAGGCAGCGAGGGGTGGGCAGGGAAATGGCAATGCTGTGACATGGTCCTTTCATCCAAAATAGGGTCAAGGCAGCAGCAAACACAGCACAACACATTTAACCTGGGAACACGATTGTCTCCCTGGAATTGTGCCCATTTCCCCAGGGTACTCGTCAGGCTGTGCACTGAAATATAACAGTTGGTTTCAAACAAACCCACAGTTATATGACACTGAAATTTTAAGACTGAATCCTGCCTGGTTTCCTTTCATGGTAACCAAGGAACAAACTTAGAGCTACAGAGTAAAAATCAAAGGAATACAACAAAAAAAATATAGTATTTTGCTAATTCTTGGTGTCCAGTTGCATATAAAATGACTCCTGTTTTGTCTTTTTCAGTTCCTCCAATTGCTTATTCTCTTTGTGGGCTGACCAAGATGATCTGAGCTGTCTGTGGCGGGTGGGACAAGACCCACATTCTGTGGACACAAACAGGGTTAAACTTCAAAGGATCACTTCAGCATCCAAGGCAAGGAGAGTAGGCACTGAGGTGTGGAAAGGATGCTCACAGAACTAAGTTTACAATGAAATGTGGGACACTTCTGCTAGACAACATCTGTGTACAAGCAACAAGAAAGTGTAATGTGTGAGTAGCCCAGATGTGGGCTAATCTGGGCTCTGTAGGAGATGCTCTGTTGGGACCTGACAGAGATGGGACTGATGGAATTCAGAGAGTGAGAAAAGCACGAATATTAATTACAACCAGATCAAGGCTGACTCCCAGAGTCACCAAGCACGGGCCTAATTTCCAAAAATAAGGGATATATTTATCTAGCACACTGTCCCCATGATTGCTACTTAGCTGCATCACACAGGAAGCAATCCAATGTGTTCATAAATTTGTATGAACTGTACTGGTAAATGAAATAATAATTATCTTCCCAATGGATTCCCATTGATTTAGAAAATGCACTGAATTATTTTAAATAAAAAAGTGGATGTTTACAGATTTCACAGTCAAAGAGGTAGTGTGGCACAACCACTTTGCTCGCTACTGCTAATAAGTCTGTCATCATAACAAATTAGCATATCTGTGCAAAAATATACATGTATTTGCATATATTCATGTGCAGACATTTCCGTTCCTGTTTTAAAAGTACTTCACAATGTCATCTCAAACCCTGTAGTCAGTATTAGTATTTATATGAAGTCAGTTAAAGTTAAGATGCCAAAATAGTGCTTTTGTTTCCAGGAGACCTCTCTGTCAATTTATTTCAATTTAAATACAGCATATTCGTTTTCTCTAAAAAAGAGGAAAGAAACAGAACTGAGCTTTTTGTCACTTGGAATCACATTATCTCCTAAGTATAATTCACATAAAACAAATTATGAGGCTGATCAAATGCTCTGTTAACATAATCCTTTAATAATAATATCACTTAGATCTTAAACTGCTTAATTAGATTTCAGTCATTGCAATCAACAGCCTCATTGAAACTGTTCATCTATAATTTATACTCTTTGCATTTTACTGTTCATTTTAAAACAGCATTAACAATAAGAGCCAATAGTAAGTAGGAAAAAATAGTAAATATTAAAACCCTCTAGGTTTTGGGGTGAACTTAATTCCTGATTCACTGAACATCAATGAAGATATTTCAACTGGTTTGAATGGAATAATGATTTCCCTTTAGGAAAAATACATTTGGACTTCAGCCACACATCTAGATACAGCTTTTGCATCTGACCACAAATCTGGACTGAATAAAATAAATTGTGCTTTTATTGGAAAGTTGATAAATTAAATAGAACTTTCAGACACTTGAAGCCTAAATACATTCAATTTAACTTCCAGTCATTAATTAGATTTTTCTAGATAATGAAGGTATAAAGACCAGGCCTAGACAATGCAACATTTCCTGAAGTCACGTTCTTTACTTTAAAGACATGTTTACTGAGAACAATGCAGAAGTGTTCTGTAAGGAAGTATTTGTGCATTTTTTCACATTAGAAAACAGCCATATCCAAAATAACTTTTTTTTCAGTGCAGATGGAAATAGGTCATCCAGGAGCAGATGACTTACTGTCTTGGAATAAATTACAATTATATCTTCCATGGTAAAGTACAACCTTTGGGTCTGGCCTGCAGGAAACAGAACTCCCCATCTGATACCAGCTCCCTGCACAGCACAGGTGGGATATTACAGCTCCAGGACTTTAGATAAGATTTGAGGATTGTGGTTCCTCTTTGAACAGAGATTATCTTCATGTGAACAAGTCAGGAGTTTTGCTTTTATTCCTATTATTTTAATAGTCAGATGTTTATCTGTTGTTATTGCAAGATGGTATATTTATATACTTCTAGATGTATAAATATATTCCCTTTAAACACACAGTGATTGGTTAACACCTTGGTGTTTCTTCAGTAACTATTTTAGCTGCTTAAACTGAACACATTTCAGTAGCTCCTTCCTAGCAGTGCCCACAACAGACCCCAGCAGGATTTTAACACCCATCCCTCTAGAGCATTCTGCTGATATGCTCAAAATATAAGTGTAAACTAGCAGGCATCTGCTAAGCTACTAGGGAAGTATCCAGTAAGTAAATAAATGCATCTGGGTTGCAGCCACTGAGATTTATAGCACTTTTCCCCGATTTCCTTTTTCACACTACAGTAAATACAGTAATGGTGCTGGCTAATAAACAGCCATAAATCTGCCTTCCTGTGTTTATGATGTTTGCTGATTGAAAAGTAATGCTGTGAAACTGATGAAGTCAGGGACTATGAATGCAGGAAGGCTTTGGGTGCTGGGGGGAACATGTTTTTAGTGCATTTGAAACAGTCCATTTTGCAAGAGGTCTCTCCACTCCCACATGAATAAGTTGGGGTTTTCTCATAACCTTCACCCCCACTATTTTCCACATGTTGTAAACTAGATTTTTATTCCTAATAAATTCAACAGATCCAGTGCAGATGTAGAAGAGAAGAGGAGGTCTGGAGTTTTGTGAACATGGCTTCTCACCAACAACTTAATTCAGTTCCCATGAAGTCGTCGGAAAAATTCCTGTAGACTTCCATGAGAGTTGAATTGGGCTTCTGTTACTTCCTTCCTTCCACACTGTTTCTTTTATCCCCCTCTTCCATCCTTGAGGGCAGTTTGGGAGCAGTGGTATAGAACACACAGCTGTTCTTCCAACTCAGTTAATAGAGCCCTGCACCAAACTTCTAAAAGTGCAGCAAACGTTGGCTGCAGGATCTCTGCAGGCAGAGAGCACCCTCCCAGGAATATCCATACTGATTCTGTCAGCATCTCACATTCTGCTGACCCTGACAGGGCTGTCCATAAAAGTCAGACATTTCTTTTCAAGTAATGACACTGATGAGAAAAGTGACAGTGGGGGGTTTTTCTCAGACATTTGGAGGTGTTAGTCTGAGAATTAAATCAGTAGCAAACAGAAAAGGTGACTTAATTAGACAACTTTAGAAACTCTGGAAACAACTTATTTTATCAACTAAAGGCTTGGCACTGCTGTACGTTGGAAGTGCTATGCACTTGTGAAAGGTAGCTCAAATATTAATTAAATCAGTTTGCAGATGTCAAATCTGTGGATGTCAAGTGATAGCTAGAGGGAATTAGCTGTGTTTATATTTAAAAAGAGAGGAAATATTTTCCTTTCTACCAATGAGAAAATAGACACTGTTGGCATCAGGCAACAGAAGTTCTTTGCAACTTCTTTGCAATCCATCTCCTCTTGTCTATGTATCCCCTTCCCTCCTGGCAGATGTGCTAATTTCAGCAAAGTTTAAAGTGAATTCCTTCAAAAAAAACAGTTAAGACAGGCCTTGCTATGCTGACCTGTAAAAGGTCTCTCAAGAGGAAGCATAATTTCATTTTAACAACCTTTATCCCCTCCAGCAGTTACAGCTACCAAGGCTGCAGACTGATATAAAATCCCCAGGGCTACAGGAACCTCAGTACAAAAGAGGAGGTGAGACTTTATGACTGACTGAACAAGAAATCCCATTATTTTCCTTCCACAAGAGCCCATGCAAGAGTCTTCCTCATCTCTTCAGAGTGAAACCTCCACTAATGCTAAAGGGGGAAACTCTCAAGTCCAGCAGGTTGCTACACAAGGAGAATTCCTTCAGGAATTGCAGTGGACACTCTCCTTCCCTGCTATTATTGACCCATCAGAACTGCACAAACCAGGACAGGTGAACTGTCAGGAACTCTTCAAAGTTCACAGATTGGGGGTAACATCCATTTTTATTCCTGGTTTTGATACACACAAAATGCACAGAGCTAGCACTTTTAGGACTGACGCAGGTGGGAAAAAAAAACCCTTTTTGAACAGGAGAATGTTTTACTTTCTGTAACCAAACTATATTTTGCTCAATAATATTTGAAATGGGAGCTAAACTGTACACCAGGACTAGCATCATTTTAATAGATATTTTGCAGTAGGAGAATTGAAAATTCTAAATTTCAAATGAAAAAGAGAAAAAGAAACCCTGTGCAGCTCTAACACTGAAAGGTCACTGCTTACCTTGCTTTATCCCTGCTATGCCCAGTTTATAATTTTTTTGCCATATATGAATCTCCAGACCCATTTTTATTAGTGCTAAAATAGACTGTTATCCCACTGTCACACCATCTGTCTTTTCCTCCTGCCTGCCAGTATACAGAACATCTAGGAGTTGTTCTGAAAGGAGAAAAATGGGAAAGAAAGAAAACTGTATTGTTTTGGTCACACACTCTGCTGGTGACAGCCTGTTTCCAGCAGCGACTGTCTCCACAGAGGGACACATTCAGCCTTCGCCAGCCCGTGACACACACTGAGTTTAAAAAAAACCCAACAAAAACGCAAAACAAAACCCTCACTGGTCTGAAATGAGGAGAAATGAGATTTGCTTTCTGCTCTCCCACTGTGTGATTCCAGAGAAGGGCAACTCCTCCCAATATCAGCACTGCCCTGTCGACATTTCAGGTTCTGTCTCGGAAATTTGTCCTGACAAATTCCTGATTCAGACTGAGCCTGAATCAGCACCAGCAAGACCTGTTCACAGCACACACCAGGAATGGGATTTTCAGAAAGTGACAGCAAACACAATATGGGCTGTTGGTGCCTTTTTAGAATTTACTTTGACTTTAAATGTAAAAGCTTTTGGGGAGACTTTTTGATACAGGTATCAAATTCCTTTTTTCCCCACATAACAGCTCTTTGTATGACTGGCAATCCAGGAGACTGCAAGCTCCACTTATACTCTAGACAAGCCAGAAATGAAAAAGTCCTGAGTAGCACAAATGGGGCAACAGGCTGTTATTACAACAGTGTCCTCACAGATAATTTTATACCTGCCTGATACAGCGGTCACATCTCACGAAACAAGCGGATCACTCACTTCGTGTTATGTGTTAGAAATAGCTGCAGACATTTTTCTAAGAGGAGCACATGGAATCAACGGTCTGTCAGCAGAAAAAGGTAGAGTGAGAATGCATCATTCAGAACAGATTATGAGACTGACCATCACCCAAGTCCTGGGAGGTTGTACAGGAGAGTGAGAAGGACTGAGAAGCACAAGATTCCTGTCAGTGTTCAGTCTCTGTCTACTGCATTTAATACATTAAACTCGTACCTCAAGAGAACAGTCAGACTTGTTTAGTTCCTGGGATGTGGAATGAACAGTCACCTCCTTGTTTTGACCATAGGATATTTCAAAAGCAATAAAAGAGTGGGTCATGACAAAGGATGAGGGATGAAATAAATTCAGAAATACAAAAACCCAGAAAGTTCTGGAAGCCATATTTTCCACTTGTTTGCATGCATGAGCACTTAATAACAAAACTTCGTTTCACAGAAATAAATCCAGCACTGCATGAGCCTATTCCAGTATGTGACAGCACTTCAGAGCTCAGATTGAGAGGTTGCTTGGACAAAATAAAGAGGGACAGCTTTGGAACTGGGGAGCTTCCATTTCCTTTCCATCCACTACCAGAGCAACACAGCTTCATAGTCTAACAGTCCTTGCAACATCCTGGCTTTTTCCTTTGGGCTAAAAATGAATTGGCATTGAAGCCATTTGATTTTTCAAACTTTTAAGATTTTTCATGGGAAAATAGCACCATCTGTAGGAAAAAAAATGGACCAAATTTGATTAAAATATGCATCTATTTTCAAGCCATTAAGCAAAAGTTAGGACTTTCTAAGAATAAATAGATTCTTCAACAAAATTTTATCACATTTTACCCTCAGAGGAAGCCAAATGGACTTTTGCTGGTCTTGTGAAGGAAGGTCAATGCCATTCCCATCCCATGATAAGAAAAAAGGTGCTATGACAAAAAATTTTCTACTTTAATCCCCTCTAACATTGTTCAGAAGGACAATCATCAATAGCCTACAAACCCCAAGTTCTTCCCCAAATACCACCATGACAGCAAAGTTATATCAGGCTACTGTTAGAACTATCTTTTAGTTATTGACAGGGAAAAAGAATCAGCTTTTTCAGTAAAGTTCCCTGACTGCTGGCCAAGTCTCTTTCTAACATATGCATCTTTTATCCTAAAGCACACATATGTACTAGAGGATTTGGCTGCCTGGTGTGAATGAGTAAAACATTCAACAAGAGAAGGAGCTCCATAAAGACACAACAGACTTCTAGTTGCATGTTCTTATTTAATGAGAAGATGAACATTATCTCAATTGACACGACACTAATAGTGGTAAGTAACTATTCTGTCAGCCATTTCCTCTCTAAAGAGAACAAAAAAAACTCCCATTGCTAAATAATCCCTAGAAAAAAATCATTTCTCTGGTACTGAGTCCTACTTCTACCCTCACCTTGCTGGAAAACACTGCAAAATCATTTAAAAACTCAGTTTAAAATACAAGGAAAGTCTACTGGCTTTGGAAACATTCATAGTTTATCTCACAGTGCTTGAAATGTTTATATAGACTGTACCTTATTTCCTAGCATGAATGCCATTTGATTCTTTGGAAGCCTTTAAGATGTATCATGACATTTATTGCTTTTAAAGGTAGCATTTCAATTAGCCTAATGATGGTTTCCTAGGAGAACTGAAGATCCACTTAAAAACACTGCACAGATCAGAAAAGCAAATGTGTGCATGTAGACATGCTTATGTCTGTCTTCATCAGATAGTCAGAACAGTGTTGTTACTTGCCTGTGGACCTCTCTCTTCTTAATTTAGCCTTCACATTTCACTCCAGTTTCTATAGTGACCTTTATTTCTTAGTGACAGTTGAACTAGGCCTGAATGCAAAATTTAAGAGCTATCCTTTTCCACATTGCCTACGAAAATCCTTAGGGATCTTTCATAATAGCTGCACCACAGCTGCACAAACTGATAATTTGAGATATTCCACTTGCCATGGAACTGATAGTTGCATCAGATAACATTACTAATGGCATTTTATTTGTCCAGCCTTGAGGTGAGATGTGGAAGAGCAGAGTGTTAACAAAACCCCAGCAGCAGCTTATTCCAGCAGTACAGCTGTTCCACAGGATAACAGAAAAGCGTGGCCCTGCTGAACCCAGCCCAGCCCAGGATGGGCAAAGGGCTCACGGGAACAAAGCACAGTTCTTTCCAGAACTACTTCAACATCTCCCTGGGAAGTCTCAGGGGCATTTAAAATCAATCTCTCACCACTGCTGGTTTTGAAGCTACAGAAGAAGATGTGAGGAGTCAAAGAGAAACCTCTTAGTTCAGCTCCTCCCAAGAGCCAGCTGAGGGCTCATCACACATGAAATGCCATCCTATTCCTTTTGGGAGCATTGCTTTCTGCAGTTCATAAGGAAAGTTTATACGATCAGTTGAGGAGGGGACACTCAAAAAGCATCAGAAGCTGCAAAATCAGGTCTTGAATGAACTGAAGAAAAGCTTCAAGACAGCACTGATGCCAGGTGGCATTAGCCTGCAGTGAGATCTGGGCATAAAAATAAGATACATGCTGTTCTCATCAATGAAGCACACCGAGCCTGTATTTAGTAAAGATTGCAAATTTGTTTGAACAGCCCAGGAGAGATTAATCAAAGACTGATTTGTTGCAATCTGCCATTCCCTCACTTGTCTTACATATCTGGCTTTGAAGTTGGAGAGTGACTTTGAGCCTCTGAAGTTATTTTCCATTTTCTGACATAACACCACCAGCTGTTGCTGCCTTCTGGGATGAGACAGCCCAGGTAAATTCACCCATATGTAGAGGACTGGCTAAAGGGAGCCTCCACTGCAGTTACACACTCATTCAAGTGCACACAGACACATTCTGCAGGCTATTCTACTCCAGGCTAAATTTCATTTAAGCTCTTTCTGAATCTGTAAACCTTAAACAAAACAGTGAGATTTTCTTATGGTCTTCCATGTATGCAGAAGTCAAGATGCTTAGGATGCTCAGGTTAAAATGTTTCAATAAAGCAACATTTGTTTATTTTACTCAATATGGTTTTAGGATCTGATTTGAATTTGCAAATTGAATTTGCTCCATCACCACAAAGCAAATTTCATAAAAGTGAGAAGCTTGTTCTTATTGTTTTCCATTCTTCTCATGCTTATTATTTGCAGCACCCTGAGATCTGAACAAATTGTGCTTCATCTGAAAATTTCCACTTTGCAGAGCAGATTTTCTGCCCCCCTCAAGGAAAACTAATGTGAAAATGTGTTTTCCTCCAACTTTTTCCTGTGCAGAAAAGTTAGATTTGAGCTTCCACACCAAAATGTGATGAGTAGGAATGGAATAAATGGGTCAGGTTTCAAGAGATGTCTAGCTACAGTGATATTTGAGGCTCAGGAATGTAACCTGGCAGACAAGCTGTCATGGGAAAAACGTAGAAGATCTCAGCATATTAAGTAAAAGTCTTACCACAACTCTTTCTGCAGCCTTCCCTTGCCTCACCTGCAGCTAACGAAACGCAGTGAATTATAATAACCTCAGCAATTTCATGAGTGTAATTAAACCTCCAAATCATGTGACAAACCCAGAGTAAAAAGACTTCTAAATTCTGCAGAGCTTTGTGCAGGTATGTGACATAAGCAAATTTCAAGGCCTTATGGGTTTGTGCTGAGTCTGAAATTCATGCACACAAGCCTTTCGTGCAGAATCAGATCAAAGCTTCACTTCTCCACTTGCACTTTACTCTGAGCCTGGGTCCACCAGAAGCTACAAATGATAGCAAAATTTGGGGGTGGGAATTGATACAAAAGGAATGAATTTACATAATACAGGAACTGAAGGCAACATTTGCACGAGCCTCTGCAAAGCCCAAATGCCAAATGTCACAGAGCAACAGTCAGCATGTGCTGAGAAACACAAAATATTAATGACACTATGACAAAGCTCATACACTACAGCTCAGGAACAGGACTCCTACTGCTCGTGTTTATATTTGATTTTTAAAAAGAGCATACACCACAGATGTTGGGATTTCTGCAGCTCTGATTCGACTTGGAAAGCCATGATACAAACTGGTAAGTGAATTCCCCTAGAGTGACTGTCCCACAGAGACTTTTTCATGCTTTAAGACCTATCACACATCATGGGATTACACTGTGCAATATAACAACGGGATGTGTCTGAATACAAATCACTGTCTTCCTGCTGAACACGTAAAGAAATAAAAAACAGACCTTGCCTTCCTTTTTCTTTGGTACATATTCTGAGAGAAAATTGTAAGACAGTGTCTGAAGTCAAAGGAGTGACAAAACTTCTCTGCCAGCATCCAAATCACCAAGGATACAAATGTTTCATTTGTCTCTCTGTTCAAACAAGGTGGGCTGTTTTCATTTATTAACGGCAGCATAGATCTCTTTCCCTGCAACACTCTCACATGGCTCATCAGATGCCTCCTCTACTTCAAAAACTCTCTTCTAATGTTTAATACTGATGTCTCTGCAGACAGCTCTCATTGCATCAATTAGGAAAGGAACAACAAAGCATCTCTCAAATTACAGTGTAAGGAGTCTTAATGTATATTAAAGGTAGTATTGTGTAATGAGCCAGTGTAAATGTAAACTGAGTCCCTGGAACAGCAGAAAACAGCAGACCAAAAGGAGAGTGTATAGAACTGGAGACAATCACAGGAATTAGCAGCATGGTCCCATGCCAGTGTGCCCAGGGGAAGCAGAGCTGGAAGGCTGTGCAACCAACGTGCTCTCAGCACTACAGCCCCCAGTACTTCCAGCTGCACAAAAAGAGATCAGCCATCTCTGAAAACTGAATGCCATCTTACCTCAGATCTGTTACTCTTGAATACTTAACTTGTGATTTATATCTTGCCCTTGATTACCATTTTCTTGACAACACTGGACAACTTTGCTCTTCTATTAAAAAAAAAAAAAAAAAAAAAGAACTGAAAACCAATCATGTTTCAGCTGAATAAACCTTCCTCCAACGTCTCTCTCTTTGAAAGGTCATCAGCCTGAAATTTATTATATGGCTTCATCCCAGCCTCTTATGAAAGCTTAATCTCTTAACTGAGCTGCTTGGCTTTTCCCTTTCTACTCAGTTTCCCTGTTTCAAACAAGGACAAGAAAGTAACTTGATTTATGCCCACAGAGAGTCACCCAAAAGGCTTCTTATTGTCATTATAGGGAAAAGCAACCTGTGTGTAGGGTCTAGATGTAACTGGACTGCAGTTCCTGACCGCTTCACAAGAAAATACAAAAACAACTACATTTCAAAAAGCAATGTACAGTCAAACTGACTTTATTTTCTCTGGCCCAGTTTCTAAAGGCCACAACCAGCCTTTAGGAACACCAGTAATTATGCCAGTGATTTATTTTACACAGTGGGAACAGGATTAAAGGCATTCAAACAAAATTACAAAAACAACTGCCACAGAGAAAGTCTTTAAATTCTGATTTTTTACACCAACCACTGCTTTAAAAAACCACTACTCTTCACCATCTGATACCACATAGAACATTAAGATTCTGTTACTATTACTGTGCTGAAGTATTTTCTTCCAAGGGAAAAGATACTGGTTGCAGAGACAATTTTTGGAAAAACCCCAAATCAGGAGGAGCAGAACATGCCACTTTCCCAGTCATCTATGATATTTTTCCAGCCCTATGATCTTCATTAAAAAATTTCCTACCCAGTCAAGTGATTAAAGTGATGAAAGGTCATTTAGCACTTTCTAGTCCTTAAAGGCATTCAGTCACACTTTGTGCTGCAGAGAGTGTTTGTCTTCTCTCAGTGTTTACCACCACGGAGATGGCAACCAGCAGTGTCATGATGGAAGAGTTGTTCATTTCTCTTACATCAGTTACACTTCAGTACTAAAAGCTTCTATAGCCTGACTCTCTTCTTTTGCTGCATGATCACAGTGAAAGAGAAATCTTAATCAAAAACTCAGGAAAGACTTCACGGACTGGGTCAGTCTGACACTCTTACCTTCCACTTGGCACCATGTCTGAGCTGCCTTAGGGCATTTCCAGTTACAGTACCGGTGCTTTGATACATTTTTTACAAATATTGATGCAAAATTAAGTTTATCTTGCATTGGTGTTAATTGTCAAAGTTATTCCCAACAACAGTTTATTACTATAACTACCATGCTATTTAAAAGAAAACCTCATTTCTTATCACAAAAAAATCACAAGTGTTTTCCAAATCACCTGGTTCACTCTGCCAAATTGGACAGCAAAACTATAAATAAATAATCTTAGAACCAGAGTGAGCAGCTGAGCTTACCTGGCTGCTGGAATAGGGAACTGCCAACATTGTGAGGGCTGGGAAATTGAAGGCCTAGTTTATTTTGTTATTGATTATTACTATCATACATAAACACCCAAATGTGCCCTCTGTCCCCTCACAATTCCTCAAGTCTTAGATTTTACAAAACAGAGATCAACACAGAATTCCCCTCCTGAATACTTAAGAAGGTACCAGGTAAATGACAGAAGTAAGGAAATATTGCTATACTCTCTCTCTAGAACAGAAATGAAACCTTAAATAAATTAACCAGAATAACACAGCAATTATCCTAAGCTCCAAGGAGATCTCAGGTTCCCAGAGGTTGATCCATAGGATCCAGACCCATAATCTAGGTACAAGACAATTCTTCCACTCAAAACACAAATTAGTCATTATTTCCAGGCAAACTTAGATGGCAAACAGAGCACTCTTCTCTCTGGACATGTCCTTCCCAGGTTACAGAGAAGAACTGCAGTTTTAGACACCAAATGAAGCCCAATTCTATCATGAATTTGAAACTGGGGACAGGACGAAAATTTATCTAGAACACTTTTTTTTCTTGATCTTTCTTCTTTTAGGAATTTTATTACTTTTTATATTTTAATTGTTGAATCACAGATTACTTTAAAGCTGATGTAACTAATTTTTTTAAAATCCTGTCACTGTAGACTACATGTGGGGCATAAACTTATTCACTTTAAACTTGGCTTGGTCAAGCCATCATTCTAATTGGTTTGTGGGAAAAAAAAAAAAAAAAAAAGAGGTTTATAAGATCATGGAAGCTGGTAGTTACATGCGCATACTGACTAACCTTTTCTTTTTCCACACAAATTGTTCTATTCCTTGGGAAAAAAATTAATCAACAGATTACTGAGAAAAAAAATTCTAAATCCACGCTTGAGTACAAACAGTTTCCTAACAACAACCGCCACCGACATATGCGCACATACTCTGATACCAAATTGTGATCTCCCAAAAGTTTCTTAAAATTGGCAACACTGCCTCTCCTTATCCAGGACATGCGTATAAATTCCAAACCAGGTAACTTAAGGCTCAAAGGCAGCACCTGTATTCTAAGCAGTTTTTAATTTCATCTTTCTTAGACCAGACACTAAATTTATATGATCTATACTCAGCTTGCATGATGTGTTCAATGCTTTTATATAAGAACATCCTTCAATAATGGAGAAATTCTTTTCTCTGAAAGATGGAATTCATCTCAATTACACAGTAAAAAGCTACAGTCGAATGAATAAAGTACCCTACCTATCAGTGTCCAAAATAAAATAAGGAATTAAAAGCTAATAAAAATTCCTTAACTGGCAACAGCTTTGCAATTTGGTATTTGCTGGAGAGGCAAAATGTACATGACATTCCAAAGATTCCTAAAATAATCACCCATAATTAGCAATGCTGTGACAAGCACACAAGGAAGAAACAGTCAGTAGGACACAAACAGCACCACGTTCATTCATAACAGGGTTCAGTGTGTTGAGAGAAGGTTTGGGCTTGAAATGAAGGCTCATAGTGGATGTATTCTCACATACAGCAAAGCATGTAGAAAAAAACCCTGGAATCATCCCATTTCTTAACTGGCTTGAATCCTGAAGAAGGCAAGTCATTTCCATTGCTCCATTTCAAGGCAATTTCCCTTAACACAGATTTCATCTTATAGTTTTCTCAAATATTATCTTAAAATAAAATGCAGATTTTTTAAAAAAGAAAAATAGCCACCAGAACACTTGAAAGGAAGTAAAGAACTCATGCAGAGTAAGGCATTTCCATGTTTTCAGGTATTTCCATCCTTTTCTATTTGTTGGCTGATTTGGGCTGCAACATTAAACACTTTGGCAGAAGCAAACAGAGAAAACAGCACCTCTCTCATTATTGCTGCCACCCTATGGACCTCACCTCACAAGCATGAAGAATCTCACCCAGATTAAGTTCTGTCACCATAACCAATGACAAAGAAGCCACATCACTCTCAGAAATTAAATTTGGCTGGAAGAGTAGCAAAGAAGAACAGAGTGCCAAGCATATTTTTGTTTTGCTAAATGAAAGGATGTTCTATCATTTCAGCTAGAACCCATATGTCACTCATACCAAGGGATATCAGTAACATATTTCCTTCTGAAGAAAGAACACAATGAACCAATTAATCAAACCTTAAAATGAGGAAGAAAGTTATTACAGCCATTTGTTAAAATACAAAAGGGCATTAAGAAAATAAACAGCAATATCTGCTATGGTTAATGCATTGATATTTTCAGTATCCCAGGCTTGCAGAAAATTGGCACTTCCTTTCTGGGACTTCAGTGCTTCTGAATGCAGGAGTTCCTTAGCACTCTCTCTAAATCACTAAAAATCAAGAGATAAATTCTGTCTCTACCTAACATGAATCAGGGATAAGACTATTGAAATAAATGTGTCTGATTCTGCACTGGCTCAAGTCTTTTTCTAGAATTTCATGAGGGCATTTTAAAACCCTCCTATTCATGCACTTAGATGACAGGCAGCAGAAGAAGTGTTGAGCCCACCTAACTACAATCTGAAGCTATGAATTTATTTGAAGCTGGCAGCCTAAACTGTCATCAAGTGAAAGAGGTACTTCCAAAGGGTTGTGAAGCCTATGATGATTGATAGCCCAGAGCAAGTGTCCCATTATTACACACATAAAACAAGGAAGGTAATCTATACAAAATGCCAGGAAATGGAGAAGCAGCCTCAAATAGTAAGTTTATGTAATGTTTTTCAATAATTTAAGAGTCTCAAGGAGGTCCATGACATCAAAACTGGAGTACGACAGAGATGGAAGGAGATGAAAGAGAGAAGACAACACAGCTGCAGAACCACAGCCTCCACTTCCTTCCCCATTTCACCAGGAATTGCAGGTGGGGCATCTGTGTGGACTTTCAATAGATTTTTCTGAAAACCCATAATGTGATAACATTGGCCAAGCAAATTTCAGAGACAGAGATACCATCCCTCATTTGACCAGTGAGTAAATCCTAGTACGTGATGTGTGGAATCAAAGATAGATACACAGATAAGTGAAGCACATCACTGCAATCATTTCTGATGTACAGCTCTATCACTAGAGCTTTTCCTCCAGCAAAAAACAAAAGTGAAACTGGAGCATTTGCAAAATTTTTCTGCCCTTTTCACTGTCATTTAATTTTTTTCAATAACAGACTGAAAACTGCGCTAATTTCATTAACAGTGAAATGTGTTCCCCTTGAAATCTTTTTTCTCAGGAGCAGTAAAGTAAAACTGAAGAGAACTACGAAGCATGGCGCTGTTCAAGCAAGTCCTGGACAGTTCACAGGCCAGAGCAGATAATTTCATTTTATCACAACACTTTTGTTGACAAATACAATGAGGGACCCTTCCACAAGCAAGAGCACTGATCCCTAGTGTTAGTGCCAGCAGCTGGGCAGCTCACAGGAGCACTGGCCTAGCCCTTGGACAAGGCTTTCCTCAGAAGGGAGACTTTCTTACACAGACACCATTTAGTTCACTCCTGTGAGCTGGTGAGGCATTTCAGACTCACTGAATGGGTCAGGATAGAAAGGAACACACTGGGTCATCTGGTCCTGCTTCTGCAGTGTCATCCCAGAGCTCAGTGCAAATAACCAAGAGACTTCAGGATTTTAGCAGAGAAAGGTGTTCCATTGGTTTCAGCAGAAAATCCAGGTGAGTGCTAAGGATTCCAGTCCAAAAGAAATTCAAATTAAAGCCTTCATTCCAAACAGTTAAGCATCTGCATTGCCTGCTTGAATGAAGAGTACAAGTGACTAAATGAGATTGCTCAATCTAAAGTTATATGTGAGCAGAACCTTTGCAAGAACTAACTCCAAAAAACTAAAATTATCAAATTGGAAAAGCAACACTCAATTTCAATTACACAGGACAAAGCACTGGTGGCTATTGGTCTCCTTATTTAAATGGTGTTTATTTAAAGCCATTAATTAATAAAACCCTGAGATCACACATAATGTTGCCTGAGTAGAATTTCTGTTTCCACACCATATACACATGAAATTCAAAGTGAAAGGCTTAAAAGCTTAATGCAGAAAGACAGAAAATATGAAACTTTTCAAATCCTCATTTCTCTGGCCTTTTGCTCACCCCAGTCTCCTATCACTTTTTTTTTCCTTAAAAGACATTATGTGTTAGGAGAGCAAAGCAGCCTGGGGAGGTGATATTTTACCATTGTCTGTGCCATTAATGCAGTTAAAAAATCCTCAGACTGGAAAAATCAGACAGATGCATCTTCCAGGTTCACATGTGCCAACTCCATCTGTTAAATCATTAAAACACAGGCTTGGCAGATTCTGGAGAAAAACACATTTGTTTTCACTATAAAGAGGAAGAGTAAACTTTCTTTCTGTTCTTATCACTCCCCCCTCCCCCATAATTACTTTAATGTGAAAGTCTGCATGAGTGGGTACTATTTAAGATGCCACTGAAAGAGGTTTTGATTGAATTGGGATGTGTATGTGTCAAATTATATGTCATAAACCAGGTTAGTCAAAGCACTATTAAACCAAGGTCTATAGATACATTAGGGTGCTTAATCATTTACCATTTATTTCATATATCATGTTACACCACCTATTTAAACACTGATTTTCCTTACAGCAATGAATCTTTCAGGTTAGTTTTAACGGCACAGATTACATAAGGAGCAGAAAATCTGATCAAAAAAAACTACCAAACCTTGAAAGAAGAAATTAATAACAATAAACCTTTCTTCCAAATCTTCTCCTCTTTTCCAAAAAAATATTTTCTACCTTCAGGATAAAGAAAAGCAACAAAATCCTAATCTAAATGTAATACTAACAGCCTATATTTTCCCAATATCAATACCACTGATACTGGGAAAACAGATTTATGCTGTTTCCTACTACAGCACTGTACAACCATTTTCACTATGGCAACATTACCTATAGTGCATACATCAAAAACTGAGCATTTTGAGTGCAACTAAGTATAAAAGAAGATGAACCTAGACACGAGTATGACAGTGTGAATAATCTAAACCCCAAGACTTCCCATAGCTGCTATTAAAACAACAGATTGCTGCCGAATGCATTTCTTTCTCTTTGTGTTCTACAACAGAATGGAATTTCATTCTCCAGGCTTGTTACTTTAAGTAAAATGTATCCTATTTAAAGCAAATGTTTGGAAATTTTGTCCTTTTTGTGTTTGTTTACAGTTTTGCAGCTATTTTCTACCATCATCTAAACAGAGATTTTCTCTGGACTGTTCCTAATGGCAGAGTACAAACATTAGAAGCTATTGGAGGTCAAGATATTTACCTTTGCAAAATAAATACATTTTCATAAAGGATATTCCACTGCAGTACCCTGAAATTTTACCAGGTCATCATCCCTGCCATTCTGTGCAGCAGGGCTCATAAAATAGACTGGAAAGTGAGATCCCACTTTGTGTTATGCAACTGCAACCTTTCCTTCTGTCAAGTACCCACTAAGGGGCCATAGGAGCTGCTTCTTTCCCAAGAAGAGGTTGAAACATTTGACTGGAACTGGAAACAAACATTTCTTTGACTGGAAATTCTCCTGATTTTGGTCATGGGTGGACTGCACCCTCATGTTTCACCCTCCTCCTCTTCCAAACAAGTTCTGAAAAACCTGATGGGACTTATTCCAACCAGCTCTCTCTGCACAGAGCTGATGGGTGCACTCTGCACTCCACTCCCAACTATGC
Organism: Pyrgilauda ruficollis; assembly: GCF_017590135.1. Lineage (NCBI taxonomy): Eukaryota > Metazoa > Chordata > Aves > Passeriformes > Passeridae > Pyrgilauda > Pyrgilauda ruficollis. The sequence continues at coordinate 3,246,254 of NW_024526044.1, read as the reverse complement.
TTCTTTTACTTATGCAGTCCTAGAAGTGTTCTTAGAACCTGGGAACATTGCAGAACCATTGCTTTGAGTCATCCAACACTTTCCCAAATGTCCTCTTTCACATTACCTACGCACCACTCCCATATGGCTGGGGTCTCTCCAGGGAACTGGCTACAGCTTCTCCACTGGAGATCAGATTCAGTTCAGATTCAGTGGAACAGAAAAATTTTCCTCCAATATTGAGCAACATAATATTTACAATCTTGTCATTTTTGTAGTACCAGCATTATTTCAGAGCTGTTCTCAGGCAAGACCAAGCAAGCAGAGTACAACATGAGTGCACCAGAGAGAAGAAAGAAAACACAGGCAGAGAGAAGAAAGAACACAAAACAGAAAGGGTACTGAAACCGTTTTCCAACAAAAAAACCTGTTATTCCAAGTATGTGCTTTCTTTCTAGCAAGTATTTTAATTTATATGCTCAGAGAATGCAGAGGAAAATGTATCCAAAAGAGACAATAAATTCATCATGTGATGGCTACAAATAGAGAAATTTGAACTTCTAACAAATCCACTCTTAAATTAGAATAAAATTAGATGCTGATATCCCATCACTGCCTGCAATCACCCTCAAGGGAAGCAAAATTGCATGAGACTAACAGAACATTCACTTGTTTTAAAATTTACAGGAGGCACAAGAAAGTTTCACATGCATTTTGCCTCAGAAACAATGCGCTACTTATTCTTCCTAGCAATGATTTTTTACATAGCATTCTGGGATCAAAATGTAATTTCCAACAATAACATATTTTCTGACATTCTCTAAGGAAAAATTACTGGTTTCTTCCCTCTAAAAGGATTTCGATGGAATAACATCTGTGTTGAGATTATTGTGAATATGTTAAACTGACAGCAAGTCTCTAAGGGGCACTGCTCATTAACGTTCTGTGCATAAAATTAAAACTTGAAATATATTTTCCAATCCTTTTTGAATCATTTAAGCAATTCTCATGCAAAGAAACTATTGTGCAGCAATAATATATTTGCAGAGTAGGCCATGAAAGCTGTTAAAATGTCCCAGACCCCCTGCCTTTCAGGCAAAAGGAAAAAAGGAGACGCTTTCTGATTTCAAACATGAGCTGTACTGAAACAAAAAAATACTTTCAAAGACCATTAAGAGTTTGATTTCAGTTTATACAATGCAACAAAATTTAAAATTGTGTCTTTCTCATTCATCTTTAATTCATATGGTGCCTAGGTAGTTCTCATACCAGCAGGAGTTTTGTTAAGTGTTGCACATTGGCATTTACAAGAAATTCCTGCAGTGGCTACAAGTGGTGGCTGTATTCTTTGAAACTGCACCAGGGCAGCATTCTGCAAGATCTCTGCAACCACACCTGGGGAGCTGTGCTGAGACAATGCTGGGACACGGGGATTTTAATGCAAACACCTTCTCCAGTTTGAAAGTGACAAAGGTCTCCATGTCCATAGAACAAATAATTTTGTTTTGAGGGCATGTAGTTCTTCCACCCAGTACAACAGAAATATAAGTGTATCCACCAGGTTTACTGTAAAGCAGGCTCTCATGTAAATCTTTAGTCTGAATAAAAAGAAATTAATCTGCTCAAAACCAAATAAAATCCCAGGAATTACTGAATTTTTCAAGCACAGAAATCTGCATAAAGCTGTAACTGTAAGTGCCATTTTATGGATTAAAAAAAAGGAACATATCATTGGGAAAACAAACATGCCCTCACTGTTTCAAAAGCCACTGGATAATTATAGCCACAATAAGATGAGAGTTCTAAATTTTGCCACAACATATAATGATTCTAACCAGGCTGTTGGATTACGTTCATAAATGGAAATTCAGGAACTCCAATTAACATGTTCTTGATGTGATAGACTTTAGCAGGGCTTTTTTAAATGAAACCAGTCTGTGTCAATGGGACTTCATTACTTAAATCACAGTAATCATAACACGGCAGTCTCGGGCTGCCTACATCTGAAATATTATGTAAAAACATTACAAAAAGACACTGAAATTATGCTCAAATATTCCCCTTTTAGACTTCCACACCTGACATTGCAAACTGTGGAGCAGCAAACACGAAACTGCCACTACTAACTATTATTTTTTGGCAGACATTTTTAACGCAAAAGCCTAAGCACAGATACACATGGATCTATAAATGGATCTATAAATGGATCTATAAATGGATCTATAAATGGATCTATAAATGGATCTATAAACACCTCAGCAGAGAGCATCACTTGCAGAGGTTCTGATGTGGAGGGAAGACACCAGATCAGTGCAGCTGAAAGAAAATAACAAAGCTGCTCTTCAAATTTTAGACATGAAGATGGCACTTCTGGGTGAGAGGTGCACTTGAGAAACACAGAGAGCACAGCCTGGTGCACCCCACGGGGGCTTTCCTTCGGGACATCTTCATTCCCCTCCTCCGTGCTGTGATGTGCCATCAGTGGAGGGCTTTTGCTGCCTGTTCCAGCCCAAGAGCCCAGGCAGAGCAGTGCCAGCTGCCAGACACCCAGCCAGAGCCAAGGCACCACGGCAGAGCTTGGGACCTGCTGCTCACACGCTGAACTCGAGCACGACAAAGTTCTATTTCCACAGTGCCACTGCAAGAGGTTTCACCTCTCCTTTCTTCTTGACAAAGCCCTGACACAGTAAGCTACAGATTTGATTGTTTCGTTAACAAATTATCTTTTTTCAAGGAAAGCATCAAAGCAGTAAGAAAACTCCTGAGATAAATGTGACAAAGCAGCAGGAGTTAATTAAGTAGGACAATGAGTAAGCATTTATGGGTGTGATAGGAGACCCAGCTGATTTAATTGCGAGCCTAATTATCAATTAGAGAATCAAGAAATGGCGTGCAAGTGAAATATTCCATTTGTTGATACTTTAATGATTTTCAGAGACCCAGAAGAGCAGTATTAATTGCTATTTTAGAACTACAGAAGGCATTTTTATTCTTGTCTTATACAAACAGACATTCTTAGTACTTCTAAAATAACTAAGAAATGCATATAGTCTTCTTGTACTCAAATATTTAAATGCTTTCCGTACTTCAGATTTTTTTAAAGAAGTCTAATAATTAAACAATCAAACACACTGCCTCTAAACCACTCAGCTGAAGTCAAAACCAGTCTGCATTTATTTTCTAATAAGGATAATAAGTGCCCAGTAGTGTGAAAGTCCCATTACCTATTTTCAGGGTGTTTACACAAGTCAATTTCCAGACAACAAGAGGTCGAGGAACCATTTAAACCCATGAGGGCAAAGAGCCAGCTGGCTCCACTCATTGTTGAAATATTTTATCCAGCAAATGCAAGAAAATAAAATTACCAAAAAAATTAACATATTGGGACACAATGAACTATTTATAAGCTATATATGTATTCTGGGTTCTCACATAGAAGCCATGAAGTATGCTGAGATCTTTCTCAGAATTTCTGTCATAGGCATGTAGCTTGTAAAGGACATTTATCAGAAAAAGAGACCAGACAGACACTGTATCACAGGACTGGTGTTTCCCAATGAAATTACCAAAAAACAATTTTGATGTGTAGCAAGAGGACCCAGAACAGGACAGCAGGTTAAAAAGAAGCTTTTCACAACCTTAACCCAAATGTGTTTTCCTTCATTTAAAGGCATACAAAAAAAAAAACTACCTAGCACTTCACCCAGCCTCCTGAGGGGCCTCAAGAAAGCAGGGAGTGAGAATGTTTTGCTTGTTTTTCCCCTGAGAAATGGCTGTGGTGCCACCTAAGAGCTTCCAAAAGACAAGAGAAGGCAATCCTGCCCCTCAAACACTACATAAGCACATTCCGACATTAATTTATTATATGCGTTATGGCACGCCCCCTCATTACCTGGGGCCCGCCCCTCCGCCATCTTGTGCCGCCCACACGAGTTCCCGCCCTTTCCGTCCGCCTTGTGCCCGCCCACCGGGGCTCCCCCCGCCGCCATCTTGTGCCCGCCTGAGGGGCCTCGACAAAGCAGCGAGCGGGAATCATTTTGCTTTTTCCCCCTGAGACATGGCTGTAGTGCCACCGGAGAGCTCCCAAAGGACGAGAGAAGGGGATCCTTCCCCTCGGGGAGTGTGAGGGCACTTCCCAACATTCCATTGAAGACGCTCCCGCCCCTCCCGCCATCTTGTGCCCGCCCACATGAGTTCCCGCCCCTGCCGCCGCCGTTGCCCCGCAACGCCCGAGGGGCCGCGGCGGATCGCGGGTCCCTCAGGCGGGGCTGAGGCGGCGCGGCCCCGATGGAGCCCACCAACTTCATAGCGAAGGACAACAACTGGTAACAGCCCGCCCGGCCCCGGCAGTACCGCTGCTCTGCTGCTGCCGCCGTCCACCTTGCCCTCCCGGCCCGCAGCTCCGCGCTGAGAGAGTTCTCGTGTGTTTAAAGAGCTGTGCGCTGGGTGAAGCGTGCCTTGGCATCAAAGTCAAAATAAAAAAGGGATTTAGAGCTGGCTCCAGTGCACCCCTCCGGCTGTGGGGTCGGGGCATCTCGTCAGTCAATGCAGTAAATGAGAAAGTATATTGAAAGCATCATTGGTGCTTATTTTTCAACCTCCTCTGCTTCTTAACATAACTTAAAAGCAGTGCAGTGTTCCCGTGCAGTGTTCACTGTTTCACATGCAATGTTTCAAACCTCTGGAAGGTATTTTCCCATTAGCTCTGAGTCAAGATAATGATAATTTGTATATGAACGCGCTGCTTTGAGATGGAAGTTTAAAGATTCCAGCTAAAGTGCTGTGCTTTGTGACATCAGTAGTTGGCTTGGTGTGTTGCGGATTTTTTTTATTCAAGTTTTCAAAGTAATCTTAAATATTTTGTGTTGGTTGCAGGAAAAATCGTATTGAAAACGAAAGAGATGCTGCAAAAAGATGGGCTGAGAAATGGGGATTTTTGAAAACGCCTCTTGAAGAGGTAAAATTGAACGGCATGTAATATGGCTTATAAGATAAGCAACACATGAAATCTACTTGGGCACAAATTTATCTGGACACAAAATTATGAGAGCACAGAAGAAGTGTACTGAGTATGCTTTACTATGCTGGCATCCAAGGTAGCAACTGCACTACTTTTGAAATGGTTCAAATATTCCGTTTTTCTTTTGAATAAAATACATCAAGTGGTAATTTATATGCTGTGCATATTCTGATATATTTCTCTTGAGAAGCATGACTCCTAATAGTGCTAACAAGTACTAGATGCACACTGACAGGAAAATATTTCCCCTTTGTCTCTCCATATGGTATTTTAAAAATCTAGGGGAAAAGGTTCCAGCTAATTAAATTGTCAGTGGGGGAATCTACAACAAATGAAAATATTTGGAGTGATGTCTCTTCTCAGTGATGTTTAGATACTAGAATACAGTAGCACATGATGTTACATTTGGAATCACAGTATTTCATTGCTAAAGAACAGGATTGATGCAGCCCTACATATTTATAAATGTAGTTTGTGTGTCTTCTGAAACAAAAAAAAGTCCAGTAATTTCCAAAGCACTGAAATAAGTAATCCTGCTTGAGGTGGAAAGAACAGGAATTTCATATGCAACAATGAGGGGAATGGTGTGGATTTCACATATTATAGTATATTTCCAAAAATAAAGGCTGCAGTTTTTAAATATGTTTTGTTTTTAGCTGCTTGGAGATGAAAAGAAAGAAGCTGCAAAGCCCAAGCTACAGCTTCCAGATCACCTGCAGGTTCGACCTGTGACACCTGTGGAAAAATACATTAAGGTTAGAAAATTAGATTTTAAAATTGCAATACAACAACATCTGTTTTAAGAAACCACACAAGCTCTGAAAACCAGTGTTCTTATAGAGGGGGGTCTTTAACTAAAGGTCAAAGTAAACTGCATTTGCAAGCCAGACTATGCTTTAAAAGCATTTGTTTAAGACAAGGAATTGCCCTTTGGGTATGGTTGCAATTTTTCTACCTTTATTTAAGAGTCTGCTTTTTGTCAGAGGCAATACCACTGTCCTCTTCTGTAGCACATATTAATAAGAAGCCAGTTCTAATAAGCCAAGTCATAATTATTTTGTTTTCTATGATTTATATGTATATTCAGAGTCTTAAAGCTGTCAAACAGCTGGAGAGTAGAATGTGACCTGGTGGTTTAATTTATAAATACAGTGTGCCAGGATCACCAATGAACAGGGTGAGTCCACAGGCAGCTAAAGCAGTGACATTGGGAGAGGAACTTACAAAAGGGGAAGCAGAATATGCTAATGAAAAGGAAGGTTAGTCCACTTAGAGAAGATTAGGGAAATAAAGGAGATTGGAAGTTCTTACTTGCTGAACTAGCTTTCTTTCAAAGGATTCCAAGGGTGGGGAGATAAGGTATGGAAGTAGTAAAAGCTTTTACTGAGATTAAATTCAAATAAAAATTAAGAGCTAGTGCTGAGTGTGGGAAAGCAATGAAATGGCACAATTTCTACCATTACTGCTACTTGTTCTTCAGTTTTGTCCCAAGGCTCCAGTCTCAGCCCAGCTGCAGTTTCAGTGGAGTCCCAGCCCCGTGAGGGTGTTGGTGCATTAACAAATCCTGCAGTTATCAGCGCCTGGTGCACGCTGGAACAGAGTTTCCATTTCACCTCAGAGCAGGGAGGAAGAGAAGGCTTGGCTGTGATTTAGGTCACCCTTTACATATTCAGAGTGAAGTTTCATACATCCTTTTCAGAACTGCCTTTCTGCACATTTACCTTGTGGTAACAGTCAAATCTGTTCTCTCTAGGTTAGACTAATAAAAGCTCCTGCACAGTCCCCTCCCCCAGACCGAAAGTGGGACATGATTTCCTTCATTATCCTGCTCAGTGGGTGGCACTTTTGGCCATAAAAATTATCTTTTCTGAGGAACTGCTCCACCTAAATATCATAAACATTTTCTAATCTTGGCCAAAGAACAAAGTGAAGCAACTCTGGCAAGAGAACTGAAACATTGTTCTCTTGCTGTGTATTTCTCTGCTAAGTCCCCAGATGCTGAAATGATAGAACGTGCCCAATTGAGATGATTCAGCCAAAGTAAGCACAGCAGTCACTGAACAGAGTCTGTTGGCTTTTGTTTTGTTTCCTTTTTAGCTAGATTAGTTGCAGATTAACTTGGTAACCCATCTTTTAAAGTAGTAGGAAGGTAGAATGAATAAGTAGTTCTTGATATAAAAGCCATCTTGGTCAGTAACATCTTTGGCATTTGGATTTAAAATTATTATTCCATAGCTGCAATGTTACCAAATATATTACAGCAAGGAGGAAACACTATTTCTCCTGTTTACAGAAGTTAATTAGTTTTAAAGATGATGATGATTATCTTCTGCTTGAGCTTTTTCCATACGTAATAATAATAATAAAAATTCTAATAATGTTAAGCAATTAAAGCCCTTAGTATTGAACCAAACTTGGAAAAAAAAAAATTCCAACATACACTACTAAACAATGACTTGACTGTTGTGTTAGAACACTACAGCACAAAAAACAATATTTGCATGACAGAAACTTCAACCAAAAATCTTTTCATCATTCAGCTTTGCATGTTACTTTGATTTTAGGTGCTTCCATCTCCTCCAGTACCGAAAACAACCCAGGGATTTATTGGCTGGAGATCTGGTGTTCCAGCACTGGCACTTGAACACGATTATCAAATCCAAAGCTGCAAAGGATCTGTCTGTAGTATGAAGTGACCATGTGAGCCCTCTGAGTGACATTATGAAATAAAGAGGCACAAAGATGCATCTGCATTCCTAAGGAAATATCCTGGAGTGGACTGTTGGACTGTTGAGAATTTCTGTTATTATGTAAAAATCCACAATCATTTTGGTGAAGTGTGAATATTTTCATTTTACTTCATTGAATCTATGACATCCAGGCTGCTAACTCTGCTTCAGAGCTTCTGCTTGTAACTTAGAAATAACAGTGAATAAAAATTTTTAATTTTTTTAATTTTTAAAAAATTTTTATTATCACTAATAAGTCTATAATTTAAAAATATTCACTGGAAATTGGAATGACAGTACAATATTTTATAATTGTTTCTCCATGAGAACCTCTACTCATAAAATACTCTGGGTTTGTTTTGGGTGTGCTTTGCAGATATTTTGTGCAGTTACAAACAAAAGGAAGTGAGTAGTTCCTAGTAAAGAAATAAAGTACACAATGGCCACAGTGACCCAGAGTCACTTTGAAAAATCAGTTTTGGTATCAAAGCAGAGCTTTTCCTTTAGTTGATCAGTATGCAGATGGGTTACAAGGGATTTCTATTGCTTCAGTTCTGTGTAAAGCAATGTTTGCACCAGGCAGGGAAAGATGCTCAGAGCCAGCAGTGATTGCTCTGGGAGTTACTGGGGTGGCTCCCTCAGTGCCCTGAGTTCAGTCTTGCTCTTCATTGTGCACCTGAAGGTTTGCCAGGATTCCTGGAAACCCAGGAGGAGATTCACTGAGCTGCAGCAGCTGCTTGCATGATACAGTTCTAACCAGCCAAGGTGTTCAGACCAGGAGGTTGTTTAAGCAAAAAAGAGCCTCCAGGAAATCAACACAGGCAGCTCCCTCTAACTCCTTATCACTTAGAGGGGAAAGGTTTTCCCTTTAGCCCTGCTGCAAGATCTCCTTTGTGTTCTGCAGCCATCAATATCTACTGCTTGAGTCAGCACGAAGTCCTTGGCTGCCACAGCAGTAAGGCAGCAGCCAGTGTTTGTTCTTCCCTTCTTCCCAAGAAATGATTCACAATGATCAACATCCCACCTTTTTTTTTTTTTTTTTAACATCCATTTCCAAATGCCCACAAAATAATAATATTTTACTTTTTTCCATACTCTTTACAAATAATGGAGAAATGAGTCATATCCTTTGGAAAGATTGCCCAAGAAGGAGAACGCATAGCAGAAGTAACTTCAGACACTTTACTTAAAAACCAGAATAAAGAATAACTTGGAATCAGACTCTGGAAATTGAATTTAAATTGTAGTTTAGCTACTAACCATAACCTGTGTACACTGTTCTTTGGACAACCAAGATAATTGTAAGAACAACATTTAAATTCAGTGTGCTTTCTTGTCATTGCCAGGTTTGTATCTCTTGCTTATTTTAATCATGTGGTATGTGGTTCTTCAGTTTATTTTAAGGTCACAAGATCTTATTCTTGTCTGATTTATATAAACAGGTATAATAATGATTGATATGTCATTTTAGTAGCAATTAAATTACATTAATTTAGGCCAAATAAAAGGGGAATTCCACTGGCTTTTAAAGAATTATATTAAAGAATCAAAGCACCAAATACTCAGTGGATGTTTGTATGAAGTGAAATCCAGATCCAGATGAGCCATGGTTTAATTTTGAAAACCAAAATAAATTCTTTGTCCGGCATCTGCAGTTGGACATTCCTGACTCTTATTCCAATGTTTGAAATTAACTCTGTCCTGACATTAATGTTTTATATTGTACATTCTATCATTTAAGGTACCTTTACTTCAGGAGATACTTTGATGGAGACTAAGTTGGGATGTGCAAAGAATATAATCTAAAATTTCAAGTAATTTATCATAAATCTGTCAGTTGTTATTTGTCCCATGTATTCAGGGTTTTGGTGTTATGTGAAACTATAAATCTGTTTTTTTTCCTACACTTCCAACATTTTACATGAAAAAATTTTTGTAGAAGTTGTGGATTTGCAGTTGACAAAGGACTGCCCAGTTGTCCTCCCCAGTTGTGATCCTAAAGGTCATCACAGAATTATTGTGTCACCTTGTTATGTTGGAAACCTGGCCTTTAATTAGTGGAAATTAACCTATTTATTTGAGCCAGGTTGGGTACATAAATGCCGCTGCACACTGTAAAATATCACACTTCTCCAAGGTCAGGACAGTGCCAGTAAACTCTGCATACACCAGAAAATGCTTCAAAACAAAATTAAATCACTTCAAAAGTGCAACAAAAGTATAAGCAATTTTAATTCTGTGTAAAAGTGTTAGACCTGTGTTCTATGTAAGTCAGAGCAGAACCAAAATATGAGAACAAGATGTAAGTGTATTTAGATGTCTTTGATGCTCCAACCAAAATTTCATTTGGTCTTTTGCAAACGTTCTGGTGAGCACTGGGAGCTGCAGAGCAACTCCTTGGTTGACAAAAATTTCTCAGAAAGCTGAAGCCATCTGGCCTTTAGTGTTGTTTCCAGGTAAACTTTGGTAACAGAAGAGTTTACACGAGAGCTGTGATGGCCTTTCAGAACTGCACACACAGAAATGTTACTGGATCTGATACCCAGGCACCAGAGGCAGAGGTGGAAACAGGTCACCCCACATCTGCCACCAAGGATGTGTCCCTGCAGGTGCTCTCCTGGCTGTGTGATGAAATAACAGCAAAGGCTTCAATGGCAGCTGTATTTAAGTTGAAGAACAATGAAATAAAAATTATCTTTTTCACAAGCACTCAACAAGCAACAAAATTGGGGCACAAAAACCTGGTGTTTGGCTTCACAATGTGTTCTTTTCTGTGCTGTCAGAACTGGCACAGAACTGGCACTTGCTATTTATAATTTCATTAATATAAGATACTTTACCAGGAGCTCAGAGTCAAAAGATTGGTATTTATTTAAAATGCATTTTACAGAGAATAAACATATTTTTATTAGATCATAGTTGCTGGTGATTCTAAGTAGCACTGCTGAGGTTGCAATCACCATACAAGAGCTGCTGTACATTTGGAAAGAACCAAAGTGAGAAGCAGCCACAGCCTGTGCACAGACAAGTGATCCAGTGCCTGAAAGGGTGCTTGGAGAATAAACCTGAGTGCTCTGCAGGAGACATCTCTGCAGTGACATCTGTGACATCCCAATGACACCCACTGCAGTCCTGAGCCCGAGCAACAAACTCCTGTTTCCTGCTCATCCTGTTGGCTGCTCTGTCAGCCCGAGGTAACTTCAGTTCTGAGATTGTTTCCTTGCAAACCAGAGGATGTAGATTATATTGTTATAGTTTTCAGAGAAAAAGGCTCCCCATTCACACACATAATTTTCCTCCTTTAGTGAAGGATTCTTTTTGGTTCCTTCCACACTGCACAAGGTAGCAAAGTGACAAAGGTTGATCTAAGTCACTGGCAACCAGACCAGCAACCTCTGCTTCCCTGTGAAGCCCAGCCCAGCCCCTCCTTGCTTTAGGTTCCTCAGTGTTGTGTTTTGTTCCCCTTGAAGCCAAGCTCTTGTAGCAAGACAGATAAAGCCTGCTCACAGACTATTACCTTCTTCCTGACTCCTGTGGTTTTCACATCCCATCAAATTGTCATTTAGCTGAAAGCATGTCAGACCATTTCACAGGACCATACTGGAATAAATTTAACTGTACTGGAAATTGATGCTGTTGTGCTGTGAAACTGATTGGGTTGGAAGTGAACAAAACATCGTTCCTCAATCATACATAGGAAAGACTAATGGTATTGAGACATAATTTTAAAACATAACAATTCTGTTAACCTTATGTGTCCTGCTTTAGGTGAGCTGCACTCTGAAGTTCCATATGAGATCTAGCTGAAATTTGGAAGTGATGGGTCAATATAATGTGCTTTAATTAATGGAAATTACACCTTTACACCTTATGGTTACAGGTTGTGTATGTGGCCCAAGTGATTCTGAATTTAGCCCCTTTCCTCATATTTCCTCCCTCGCTGCTTTATCTGCCTCACTAAAGAAGTGAAATAAACTTAAAATTCACTAAATATTGGAAAAAACCTGCAGACTTCAAAGCACAAAAACAGATGCAACCATGAAGAAATAAACAGAACAAAGAATCTTCACTCCCCACCAGCACCACACCTGCAGTTTGGTGGCTCCACTGACAGCAGCTTCCCTGGATGCAAAATCAGATTTGCAGGTACCAGACTGGGATTAAATGTGGATACAACTCTTATTAATTTAAGTTTTTAACAGCTCTAATAACAGCATCATTTAGAGTTCCAACACAGGGCTGTAGAAGTGGCCATTTTCTCTGCTTCCTTGAAAAAGGGCTCTTTATTCAATCCATTTTCCTGACTGCTTTCCCCAAAGATCATAAATGTGGAGAGCAGCCCTGCACCCACACGAGCCACGGCAGCCCTCGCCCCGCAGCCCCTGCACGCACATTTCTGTCTGCGGCTTTCCCAGCGATGCCTCCGGGCTGATCCGCGGTGCTCCAGCCCGACCCCAGCCCGAGGAAGCCTTCTCACTCCCCGCAGCCCCTCCTCCTCCTCCCGAAGTGAGAGACGGGCAATGCTTTTATTCCTCACCGGGGAGCAAGACGAGCCCAGCTCTGCTCGTGAATCTCTGCTCGCTGACACGCGTCAGACACAACATTCTCATCCTTAAAAGCTGGAGCAAAACAAAAACAGAGCAAGAGCCCAAAAAACCCCAGTGAGCTCCAGTCCCTGTCTGGAAAAAATAAACAGCCATTCTGCTCCTCTTGCCAGAGCCCAGCCATGTCCTTTGTTTCACGAAAGCTGTGTGATTTCTCTGCTCCCATCACGTGCATTACCGCCTCCACCTCGGCGCTGCACTGGTTAATGAACAAACCCCACATAATTACAGTCTCTCAGGAGAAGCCGAGATCCAACTGACCAGCATGTGAGGAAGGGACAAGGTTTATGGGTTCACTTGGACATGGAGATCTTCTCCCCCACCTCATTTCCTCCCTGGCTGTAGTCACAGGCCAAGTTGGGAGCTCTCTGTGGCAACAAACCAGCCCTTGCTGCTTAATGCCAAGGCCTGAGAAGTCAGGCTGGCTCTGCTGCTTCTGCACAGGACAGCAGGGTGCAGGGGCAGTGGTGCTGCTGGGTCAGAGAACTCTGCTCCAGGAGATGGGCCCTGAATATTTACAGGACAATTCACTTTAACCTACAATTGTGGGGAGTCTTGAGCCAGGTGCCAGGTAAAGGGAACACACTGCAGTGCAAACTGGACAATAATCTGGTTCCCAAAGAGCACTGCTGATGCTTTTGTTCTCCCAGAAGCTGTGTCCACAATAATTCCAATTACTTACGTGCAAATGAGAAAAGCTCTTGCTATAGATTTCACCAAACCAGGCTTCTCACTATGTTTGTTTGCCCTTCTGCTTGTTTAAAGTAGGAGTGCTGAGCAAATCAGTATTTTACTGGGATAGCCACAAGCAATGGACAGCTTGAGCCTTACTCCTTCCCCTTGGGCCAGAGCTGTTTAACTTGAGAGGGAACCACCTTCTTCATACTCAAAAAATCTCAACTAAAATGCCCTGCATGCATAGACACAGAATTCTACACTTAAATGACTCACAAAGGAGAAAGAATTGCCTAAATCTGCTTTCCATTTCCCTTTAATTTGCACTGTTGGAGTCACTGCTAATCCACCCTTACCTGCAGCAGGACCTGGCTGGTTCTGCTGGGCAGCCAGACCCTGGCACTCCCTGTGCCCCTCTCAGCTCACTGGTCCTGCTGGGGTTAACCAGCTGTTGAGGGTTTCTGGAACACACAAGACACCAAATTACATAAATACTGCAATTATTTGGAATGTGTTTTACATTCATCTCATGTGTGTGTTTGGCAGTGTTGGTGGACTTGTTCTGAAGCTGAATAAAGCACATGCAGAGTGGTCATGGATGTGTAAAAGCATCCAAATATGAGAATGGCTCTTCAAACCTAGTGAGCCAAATCTTTCCCTTTTGAAGAAGGGCTCTATAATGATAATTTAAACATTTTTACTGTGGAAAAGTAGATAAATACACAGCATTGTCTTGTAAGCCTCCTGAACAGTCCCCATAAGGGCAGATTGCAGTTTATCCCACACCTCAGGTTCCAAAATGTTGGTCTGTTCACCTGGTCTTGCCCAAACCCCATGAGACATAAAAATACAAAGTCTTACAAGACTCTAGCCCCAGTTCAGGTCTCTCACAACACTAACAAAACAAACAAGCTTCACTTTCTCTCCTGATGACTACAGCCTTCCCTGAAAAATTACAGCTTTATTATGCATAATTCAATTTCATCAACTGCTTTTCTTTATTGTCCCTCCTAATTATGCACACATATACTTGTTATTTATTGCAATACATAAATTATGCCCCAAGCATAGCACAGAAGTACACACAGACTTCTTATGCAAGAAGAATGGAAAAATCAGTTAGGCCAATCAAGGATTTATTTACTCCCCTGTCCCATTCTGGATTTGTAGGTGCTTGTACAGATTCAGAAACCACATCTGAATTCTGCCTGAATTCTCCCTTTGGTCATTGCAAGGGCATTAATTACCTGCATTCCATAATGTATCACACCAACTTTAAATTATTTTTATTTCTGAAAAACAAGGCCAGATGCACAGAAGTTTTTATGCTTTTGACAGCCTAATGATGACAACACAGTAACTCAATTTGTTGCCTGATTTTGGCTGAGAGAGGCTCAGGTCAGTGGTGTTTGATGTGCCACATGCATTACTTTTAAACTCTGGTCATCGTTCATGACTGCAGTCCAAATTCAGACTTTAAATGATACACCACAGGATCCTTGTTCTCCACAAAGCTACAGAGGGAGCTTGGGCAATGAGATCTTATCTTTAGACTTCAAAGATATTGTCTGAAATGAGTCCCTGTGGATAAACCCCTCCAGGGCAGGACTTGCTCCTCCTGAGCCCACTTTGACTGTGCTGACCACTCACCTTCCCTGCAAGAACATCTGCATACAACAAAAGCAAGCCCAAAATGTCAGGGATTTTTCCAGCACATATTGAGCCACCTATGGAATAGAATTAATCTCAAGGGTACATTCCCTCTGCAAGGTGTCAGGATAGCACAGAGTCCAGAGGCATTTGTGTCTAGTGAAGAATGTAATGCCTGCAGGTCTCCCTTCTCCCCCAGAGGAGAGAGATTTGAGAGCCCCCTGTAATGGATGTTTATTTGTCTGTGGTATTGATTTATTAATTTGTTACACACTAATCATTAATCAGCATCTGGTGCTCAGACAGTACAAGGGGTCACACAATCAGCCATGCAGCATCACCCACTGCCCTGCCAGGCCTCTCCAGAACCCACAGATGCTAAAACACCAAACCTTCATTTCATAAAGTAAATGCCAACATTGCTTTGCAATCCTTGGATGAGCCCAGCCATGGAAGCTCTCCTAACCACACCAGGGAGCACTCCTCTCATGTCCCTGAGGTCACAATTTGGCTAAACACATGCAGAACATGCTTGGCTCATTACACATGTGCATATCAAATCCACATTCAGCAGCAAGGGAACAGAAGACATTATATGGTAAAATACTGGAACTGCACTTCAAAGATCAGGATGCAATTCCACAGGCTCCCAGGGTGACTTTGGCCACAACAGTCACCTCCCCTGCTTCAGCTCCCATCTGTAAAAAGCAAAATAACCATCCCTCATTTTTACTTCATCCATCTTTGCAATTTAAACTCAGAGTTCTTTGTAGTGGTGTCTCTTTCTCAAAATACATCCAGCTCCCAGTACACAGTGTCCTCCTCAGAACAGCCTTATGAAAATGCATCCAAAAAATAAAATAAAAAACCCCATATAAAACATCCACTGATGAGATAAGACCACCAGCATAACAATGCAGTGAACAGCTGTAATCTGTGGGAGGATTATTTCTCTTTGCCATAAATGCCATCTATTTTTCAAGACAAGCTCTTCTCTTTCATAGATCAGGGAACTCAGGATCTGCAGACAACTTCCCTTCTCACCAGTATGGTTTTTAAAGGCTCACAGTAATTTGTGACATTAATTAGAAGATGTCACATCTTAATGACAAATATTAGTACTAGTCTGCTTGATTAACATAATTTATTTCTTCATTGGACATTTTATTCCAGATGAGCTGCTTTTCATCCATCCATATTTGCTGGGGGAAAAATGCATCCTGACATGCAATGTTAATGTGCCCTCTGAGCTGACCTCTTATCTCTTAACTTTTCATTCTCACCCCCCCATTCTCTGCAGTGCCTGAAATGAGCTTTAGCAGCAGCTCTTGGTCAAGGCTCTCATACATTGGACCCCTGCCAAAGCTTTTGGGGTGTTTAGCACTGACTAAAGGTCTATTCCTATGACATACACATTTAAATTTAGCACTAAACTGGTGGGGAAGAAAAGAGAAAAATATGTAAAATGCCACTTTCTGACAAGCAGAAAATTAGAATTCATTCCCCTGAGAATTAAATGGACTTTTCTGCTTCCAGTCACTAACTATGACAAGGTTAACATTTTTCAGTCTAATGACTAAGGACATTAAGTGTGCATGTGAATAAGAAATAAAATTACTGGAGGGTATTAGCTAAGTGTGTGACAACAGCCCCAGCTGACAACAGAACTCTGAGGCTGCAGATTGTAGCCAACAGATCCTTTGCTGTGGAGAACCAATGGATACCACAACATGGAGGGCATCCTTCTGTCCTTTTTACTGCAACATCAAAATCACAGCAAGATCTGGGTGAGGGAGAGCTCATCTCATCCAGCACGTTCCCAGTATCCCAGGCAAGGGCACCATGTCAATCAGAGGCCACAAACCCCTGAAGATACTCCAAAAAGAAAAAAATCCCAAGTGCATCTCTTACTTCCCCAAGGATTCTTTCACCACTCCTGATTTAATTCTGATATGACACAAGGGTTAGGGTAGGAGATTAAGTTATTATTTGTGACTTGCCTTAGCTTCTGTTCTTCCCAGTTCAGTTTCCCCTGTAGCTCCTCACTGTCTTACTCAGCTGTGGCAAATTGAAACTGTGGCTTCCAGACAATAAAGGATTTCATGGGATGAAATGCAGCAAGGAGAGCACAAAGGAAAAGAGAAGTCTCTGTTATTGATATGCCCTTAATGATAAACATTAAGATACTGGAAATTATGGACTATTGGGAATCTTTCAGGATATATGTAAAACTGGGGCACTAAAAGGTAAGACAGGAAAATTTTATTTTCAAATATCTAATTTCTTCAGTGAAAAATAAGTGTAAAAATGACATTCAGAGATATAGGTAAAGTTAGAGAAATCCCTTTTAAACAGGGACAATTAATATGGATTCTATCAGAACAATAAAAGCTGTGAGGACATTGACAGAATTCAACACAGAGCTCTCCTTTTATTGTTTCTGCCTTTGATTTGGTTTCAAAAGCTGCTTGGCCACAACTGAGAAAAATCCAAAGCTTACAATTTAGGGGATAAATGAAACATTTAAAAAAATTAAAATAGACATTAGGACTAAAAAGAAGGAAAGAAAACCAGAAGAAAACAAGCACTTTCAAAACCACAGAATCCACCTCTAGATTAGCCAGCTGGAAGGATTCACCAATTTCTCTTTGCTTTCCTGTGGCTGTCAGGGCACTCATCAGTCCAAAACAATGCATTTTTAATTTTTTTAGTCTGAAATCAGTGTGATGAACTATTAGGCAGCTCAGTTCATGTTTGCTGGAACATCAAAAGCTGGATTCTCCCCTCTTCATGTACAAACCACCAGACACATCCCAGCCTCCGAAAGGTTTGTGCTTTGCCAGAGCAGTGTCAGAGGATTCCTGCATGTTTGACACCAGTGACAAGTTCTGCACCTGCCCTCCCACAAGCTCTGATCCACATTCCACATCATTCTCACTCTGCTTTTGGTCCCTGGTCTCATTAACTCACACATTCCCTACAATGAACTGCTTGAGCCACTTACCTGCCTGCAATCCTGATAAATCCAAATCATTTTGAATGAGTTTGTTTTGTTCCTCTCCCTCCAACCTCCCCAGCCTTATTTTATGTCATCAGCATATTTCAGGCACTTTTGAAATTACATCCTGCTCGAGGTCACTGCACTCATTTTAATTCAAACCCCCCAGCACATCAGTGCTTTAACTCCCTTCTGATTTATTTATACTGTTTATTATCAGAGCCCAATTCAATCAATAAAAGCTGGAATTCAAACACATGCACACGTTTGAATTATGCATACAAACACTCATCAGGGGACAGAAGACAACTGCTATGGTCTAGATCATTCCTCTAACATATGGCAGCTCATAGGTAAGGGGGCTCAGAGCCATGAATTTTTATACCTTGACTTCTGCTTGACCCCAGTGGTTGTTTGGCTACTGTTTGGAAACCAAATGAATTGAAATAGCCTCAGAAATTCCATGGAAGAGGCTTGGCCAAGGGATCTCTGCATTTCTTATCCCAAGCCACTAGAACTGTATTTATGGCTTTCTGAGCTGACAGTTCCTTTATTAGCTCCTGTACACACAGGAATTCCAGAAAAAACACCAGCAACCCACACCAGACAGTCATGTCAAGCAAATGCTGCAAACAGAACAGTGTACAGAGAACTGGAACCTGAAGGGAAACCAAAGCACAAACCTCAATTGCAGCCTGGCTTAGGCATCAAACCAACCTAAACAGGCTGCTGGAAGCAGAGTAGGAAATTAATAACTTTTGGCTCCCCTCTGCAAACCACCTCCCTCCCTAAACCTTACTGGTCAGCAGATCCTCAGGCACAGCTCACTGCTGGCTTCTGCTTGCCTTTGAACACAGTTGGTGGTTACAACCCAACAACACTGCAAATTCAGAAAATGAAGGCAGAGAATGTGTGGACATGCTAGACAGACTACCTTTGGAATTGTGTGCCCCAGTTCATCTGCAGTTCCATTTCTCTCAGTCCTTTGCCACCTCCTCACTGCTCTTCCCTCCCCATCCTCTCCCTACCATGGATCCCAGCAGCCAACCCTCATAAGCAATCATCCTCCCTGCTAATCACTCTTCTGAAAAAGCTGTTTCTATTTTTCCTTACTGCTCCAAGCTCTTGTGCCACAGCAGAGCAGCACATGGAGGCATGGCCTGAGTGCTGGGGACTAAATCACAGCCCCTCTGCCCCTCCTCATGAATTTGACAGTGACAAAATTCCCTCCTGAATCTTCTCTGGCCTAGAGTTATGTGAATTCCAGGAGTCTCTTTGAAATCCTGTTTTAATACTTCACAATTTATGCACAGGGTATTTCTGCTTTTCTATCAATACAATTCTGCTTGGTAACTCCCAGTTTGAATGCTGATTGTGTTTTGCATAAATCAACTAAATTGCAGCCCTTCTGTTTCATTGGTACTTTTTGTCTGCTTCCATCAGGAACAATGTCAGGGAGATTGCAAGCTGACTACAATTCTCTTCCCTAAGCAAGAGGAAAACATGCAAGAGCCCAATCAGCACCAGTTTCCTGATGGCTGTTGGGCTTTATAAGCTGTATTGTACTCTGGCATTTAACAATTTCTGTTCATTTGGTTCACTTTAAGAAGGGAATGTAACAATTGCCAAAGTGTTCTGAGCCTCTGGTGTCTATTGATAAATATGGAACAGGTGTAACAACAGCTTCTCTTTCCTTCTCCTTAAAAATTCCCTGAGCTAAAAAGTTGTTTGTGCAATGCCAAAGCAAGAACAGGTCTCTGCTCCCAAGTTCCAACACTCAGCTTCCACAGGGAGATGTGCAGCAGACTGGAGTTCACAGGTAAGACAAGACCAACCATGGTGTAAAGCTGCCAAGAACACAAACCTCTGCTCAGGTGCTCCTGAAAGGAGCTTCCCTGTAAGTTCCATATCCCCACAGGCAGGGGAAGTTCCAGCAATTGACGGCACATTTTAAAGATTCTTTTACTACACAGCACAAAGAACTCCCATTCAGCCCTGGTCTGACAGCCAACAGTGCTCACATCTGGGACAGGTTTCATTAACCAAGAAATGCACTCACATCTCACCCACGACAAAAATGAGTTACCACAAGTTGGTTTATAAAACAGTCACAGGATTTATTGAGATAAATACAAAGTTACATAGATTCTTTAGTCTGACAAATGAATGACACTTCCAGAGTGTCCCCACTTAACTGGGCTCTAAACACCACACTGTAGTGACACAGCTGCCACGTGCTCATCCCACCAGGGCCACAAGTGAGGCTCAAACCTAAGCAACATGACCAACATGCTTTGGATCACAAGTGCTGGACCATTCCCTACAGCATCCCAGCAATATTGCACCAGCTACTGTTACTGTCATGTTCCTTAGCTAGAAATGCTGAAAAGTGATATCCCTACTGCTGCTGTGAAAGTGGATGGACTACCTAACTTTGCTCCACCTGGCTTTTTAAATACATATTTTTGCATAATTTAAACAACCCAGAGAACTGCACGTGAACACACTCATTGCATACATTTGTCTAGGACAAGACGTAAAGTGCAGCCTTTTAGTCATGCTGAAATCATTTCTAGTTTAAAACTAAACCAAAAGGACAAACTTGCAGAGGGTAAATCTGGGTAACAGACCTGCACATTGTCTACAAAAAACCCACCCCAGAACCCTGCTGGCCCCCCTTAGGACATGCAACTGTGGACTGTAACAGGAGGTTTTAAATGCTGGACTGAAATTGCCTTGTTCAAAACCAACCTGAATTTGGGAGCCAGTGAGGTACCAAAATATTGTTAAAAAACAAAGAACTTTGTTCAGCCTTTTAGTGAACTTTTATAGCTGGTGGCTTACCCTTTACACACATCCTAGTTAAAAA
This sequence comes from Pyrgilauda ruficollis, assembly GCF_017590135.1. NCBI lineage: Eukaryota > Metazoa > Chordata > Aves > Passeriformes > Passeridae > Pyrgilauda > Pyrgilauda ruficollis. Next base: position 3,225,730 of record NW_024526044.1, on the reverse strand, counting down.
CTCCTACTGAACACTACCCAAACATGCTGAACCCTATGGAAGCTTGTGTTTTCCAGTGGATTATTGCAAGTCAAGGTAACTATTGAAGGTGATCTGACAAACAGCAACCTGGGTTGGGTTAACCTTCAAGGTATTTAATTTATATACAGTATATTTCAAACATACTTACATATACACACAATTAAAAAAATCTGTTCAGTGCTGAGAAATTTAATGAACTGATAATAAAAAACAGAAGTGAAACCTTGTCAGAAAGGCCTTAGAAAATCTGAACTGTTAGAAAATATCAGTATAATGCCAGCATTAGAAAAAGATATTAGAACTAGAAAAAATTAACTTGAGGATTCTTTTTGTTAAGAAATTGCAATCATAAAAATTCTGTACTGAAGAAGCATTTGTTTTAAATTATAAAAAAAACTGTAAAAAATTAAATGCAGAATATTGCAAAGTTTACACTGTTTGCTGCAATAGCAGTGGTGTATTTCTGCCTGCAACTTCCAAAGAGCATTTTGTGATCTTACAAGAAAACAATTTGCTACAAATACTGTACATATTATAATACATGACTGGTTAACTCATACAAAAGTGAGCCCTCCCAAAATACAGAACCCAGCTGAGGAACCTACTCACTGTATTGCCACATTCCAACAAAACCAAAAAAGGTATTTCTGTGAAAACCTTCCCCCATGTGAATTACTTACTATGAACATGAAATAAGGGTGAGTATTTACACAGGTCTGCTGAGGAGAAAGGACTCTGCTCTCAGAAAGAAAGTAACTGTTATCACATGAAACCATTTCTTTAGTATTTAAGCATTAGTTTTTAAGCAGGACAAAGTTTCAACCCACAGTAAAGACTTTTTTCCAGGACCCATGTTATTGCAGATTTGGGATCCAAAAGAAGACAGGGTCCAGCAGAAGTATAAGCTTTATAATTTTTCTGAGGCTACTCAATTTGGCTAACACAATTCTGCTCTTTCTTCCAAGCCCCTGTTGCAACAGACAAGGGACATCCCACTTCACCTTATGTGTCTGACTTGGTGTTTGCCCCAGACCTTGCCCTACAACCCCCAGAGGCTGCAGAGCAAACTGTGGCACCACCTTTCCCCAGAACATTTCTGCACTGGGGTTTTGCAGAATTTAGAGCTCCTTTGTTTCTTAGGAAAAGCTGTTTGGGGTTTAACCACCGGGCAGGTTAAAAGGTGTTTGTTAAATGAGGTGTGCATGTAGAACAAACAGACTCAAGCCTGTATCTCTCTGTAATACCCTTGCACAGCTCCTGTTGCAGAACTGAATTTCAACTCAAGTGACCTTTGCTGGGGCAGAACGAGGAATTTTCCGCTTAGGAACACTCCAGTCTGCCTGCTCCTGGGAGAGGCAGCAGCGACAAAACCTGACCTGTGAACACCTGTAAGGGCAGTCAGAAATGTGAAATGTTGCTAATATGATCTGTTAACACTGTAAGGGTATTGCTCAGAAGGAACAAATTAATAGAAACCTCATAATATACAAAGAATCTTGAGCTCTCTGTGCTTTGAAAAATATCACACATAAAAATGACCAACCAATGCTTAGTTATAACAGTGTAACTACTTTAAAAAATGAAATTATTTTTGAGCTATTCCCACTGATACAGAATTAAGTTCTTCATAATTTTTTGTTACAATTCAAAACTATTCACATATATACAGTTTTTTTCAAATAAATGCAATAGGTGGAACATTACAAAGATTATAATAAAAGTGAGGAAAGAACAGTTTCAGGAAAGTTTGCTATAATCAGGTTTTAAGATTTAGCCATCTTTTTGAGCTTACAGCAAACTTGTACTAATGGAAATGTTTTGTTAAAAAAATGAAATGTAAATTCCAATTATGCTTAAACACAGAACGTGGTGTAAGACTTTACAGACAATAGTGAAGTGCAGGTGAGGTCAGAGTTATCACCTTGATTTATAAAGGGAAAACCAAAAGGAAGGAATTACTCACAAGAATCAAACACACTGCTGTAGATGAAACAAGGTCATGAAATGAAGACTGCAACATTTCTCAACACCCTTTTCCTGCTCAAATAGGTAACAAAACCCACCTTATCTGTCCTCATTACTCACACTAACAGAAACAAGGTGAAAAACCATCCTGCTGTTCAGCCTTCACTGCACAACAACTCCTTAGTTTTGTTTTTCAATGATGATATTGTCCATGTTATCCTGCTTCAGTTTTATGGTGGCAAAGAAAGACACATCTTGATCTCTGTCAGACTGCAGGGCTAGAATGGTCTCTTCTGCAGCTTCTAGATGAGGATTGCCAACACTTTTAAAATAAGCTGGAATAAGGGGAGAAAAAAGACCATTTTAATCAAATCCAAAGGAATAAACCCTAGAGCATAAGTAGTGCAGAAATACAGAGTATGCCAAAACCATCTGGGGCAGCTTATCCAGCTTAGTTTCCTTACAGAAACTACAGGAAACTAAGGAAGCTGACAGAGAAAGAGAAATATGCTGCTTCTGATTCATCTTACTAGGTACTTAAATACTTCTAAGATAAACCTTTTTGCTGAGCCCTAAACAGAAATGTATCAATGAGCAACAGGAAGCTGCTACTGTACAACACATTCCAAACCCTTCTCCATACTTTATTCTGAAAAAAAGTCAGGAGATTTCTGTTCTTCTTCCTCTGAATGATCAGAGGGCAGCACACAAAGGCGTTTTGGGATACGGCAGCCGGTGCTGAGGCGGAGGCGGGCTCGCCAGGCGGAGCAGCCTCGGGCGCGGCTGGCGGGGCCGCAGCGCCGCCGTGCGGGGCCGCTCGGCACCTGCAGGACCGGCCGGGGCAGCTCCGGCCCTCTCGGCAGGAGCGTCCCGAGGCTGCACAGCCACTCGAGCACTCCCAAATCTGAATTTAAATCCTAAATTACAGCGCGTGACTGTTTTACAGCCTTGCACCGACTGGGCTACAAGAGCTGTGCTGGCAGAGGAGAGCGCGAGGTGTTGATCTGTCCAAGGAAATGAAGGACTGCACCTTTCTCCAGCAATGTCTGCCTGAGAGCCTTGGCGAGCAGGACCCTGACGTTTGGCACAGGATCTGATGCAAGGCTTAGAAGGCTGGGGAGTAAGTGTTCAACAAACTGGTCCACAGGCATGCACTCCTCTTCTACTACAGCCTATGAGACAAACACACAACAGAAAAAGCAAGATTTACGTTAAAAATACACTATTTGCCATTCCTTTCATTTCTTTCCACTTTGCCCTTAATTTGGCCTGTTAAGAAAGCTCTGAATGAGAACACCCCACTCTGTGTCTCACCATTTTGAATTTCAGCCAAAGATGGGCCAGAAAGAGCAGACGAATTTCTTTCAAGAATGTTTTAAGAAAGGCTGCTCTCTTGCCTGTCATCACTCTTTTCCCTTTTAATGTTCAACCCTTGCTCCTCACTGCTACCTGAGTAAGCATTTTTGGTTTGGAGGGGGTGAGTGGTGGCAATAAAGAGGGAAATAGTTCCTGGCATCCAGCACCCGTTGGTGGTGTGAAGAGCTCTTGTGATCCTTTAGCCTAACATTTGTTTAATCCTTGGCTGTGCATCTCTGTTTGGGACTTAACTCTTGGCTTTGCCACTGGGATACCAGACAGCCCAAGGATCAGCTGTGGCAGCTGGAAGCACAGACCCAGACAGGGATCCAGCTTGGGGTGGGACAGCCAGAAGCCAGCACTGAGACCACACTGACTCTGACCAAACCAAAAATAACAAAAAAAAAAATTGTGAGTCAAATTTCAGTTTTGCCCACATTGCTGCAAAACCCCAAATTCAATGTACACATAGAAACAGAGAGAGAACATTCCAACCTGACAAATGAAGGCAAAGGCTTGTCTCCCAACCCACTTGGAGCAGTGGCGAAACCGCACTACGAGCTCATTGATGAAATTTAATCCCAGGGCATTGGCACTGTTTGCATAGAACTTCTGTAGTATTGCTACAACCTGTGAGCCAAAGGAATGGGAAAAGGAGGAGAACAAAGAGAAGAAATGGAACTTCAGCTTCAGCCCTTAGACTTCAAAATACATAATTTCATTTGAATTCTACAAGGGACACTGTATTCCGGCTTGTAGACTTCATAACAAATTAAAAGATCAATAGTTGGTTGTTCTCTGTTTTATTGTGGGGTTTTTTTCCCCCCAGAATGAAGGTTTTCCAAATCACATATACTGGCTTTCATTCACATACAACCACAGAGAAAAATTTCAGTATCTGTGGCAGTCTGACAACTCAAAATATTTTATAAACTTTCCACTTCACTTTTTTCCATATTCATTCCTGTGTTTATCAAAACATCCCTATTCACCCTACTGTCTGAAAAAACAGTGATTTCAGGTACCCTGTCCAGGACCATTTTGCTGCTCTCCTGCCAGGAAGTGAACTAAATCCCCTACCAGTTTGAAGGAGATCCACCGAACTTCTGAAACTTTATCGGAGCACAGAGTAAGTGCAATGTGCCTTAAGTAGTCATAGACATCATTGGGATTGTAGAGCTCCAGGATCAGGATCAGCTGCCTGGAACACAAAGGAAACCATTACTGTACCAAGTGCAGCACCAGCCTGCTGCCATTCACCAGAGCTCTTACAGGTGGGGAAGGAGCACCAAAGCAGCAGGGTTACTACAGAGCCCTTGAGCAGTTTGTTCTTCTCTTCACTTGTTACAGGTACAGGCTTTAATCCATCAGGGAGGCTCAGAAACACTGTGATCCAAACTACATGTACCAGTGTATCAACATTATCCAAAAGAATAACCCAAAGCTACAAACAGAAGCATGAGAAGCCTTTTTCAGCTTCAAACCAATACCCTGTACATTCTTGCAAAGCAAACACTGAATATTTACCTCAGTGTAGAAATCTACATTTCAGAAAATAATTCCTGTCACAGAACCACACAGAACTCACTCCAGCCACAGACCCAACACAGAACCACCACCCACACAGAACTGGGGCAGTGGCAGCTCCCCACCAGAACTCAGGGAGCTGCTGTGTAACTTCTGTACCACTGTGAGTTTGTTGTGCCAAGCTGGAAAGGGAGAGCAAGTGCTCAACAACCCTAACACAGCAACAAAATAATCACAAAGGTCAGACTTTATCTGCAAACCGTGGCTACAATGGTGCTGCAACTATCAACAGGGCTTGTAGAAGAAGAACTGTGGGATGATAATCTACTTCTGTTACATACCCAGTCTCATAGAAGTACCAAAAAAAATCCCAGCTTATTTTTCAAGAACTGTTTTTTCTTTCCTACACATTAAAAACATTACTTTTTACATGCATTTCACTAATTTTTGCAAGAAAGTCTTGAATTAATAAATTCTCACTGAATAGTATCTACCAGATTGTCATGTTTCATCAGGTGCAAGTGAATCAGGTCTCCATTTTAGTAAATCACAGGCATTTAAGTTTTAGTCACATATTACAACAGAACTTGTGGGAAAAAAAAACCAAAACAAAAAACCCAAACACCCTCAACTTCCCCCAAACAACCCTAACAGCCAGTGGCTTTTTCCTTCCTAAAGAAAGGTTGTAAACTTTTACCTTCTAATCAGATGTGCTAACTTCTGAATGTAATTACTTATTTCCAAGTTAGTAATACAGGTTAAAAATCAGAAGTTAACAAAATTACATACTCTGCCAGCTCGTAACGAAACCTCCAGTTCCTGCTGTTATCAGTCACCACAAATTCTTGCAGCTGGTAAAGATACTCTCGCCTTTTGTCTGCATGAAGTAGCTAAAGGAAAAACATTACTGGTATAAAACTGATAAAACTTCAGACTTGCAGTTCTCTGGTGTGTCACTGTTCACACCTATGTGCATTTTCCTACTTGAAAGCAAGTGACCAATCACAAGGTGCTTTCTAAAAACTGCACAGTCAGCTGAGTGCCTGGACACACACAAGTGACATCCAAAGTGCTAGAAGTCATCCCTTTAGCAACACCCAAAGCACCATCTCAGGGCATGACAGTGAGTAACCAAAAGCTGAGGATCTGTGTGTGTTCCACAGCAGCCCACCAGGATCTGCCCTCTTCTCTCCCAGCCCCAAACATAAATTGCTACTGGGCCAATTTTCCGTTTACAACAGCCAGCAGCATTTACAACCACATTTACAAAGGGTTTTCAGCTTGGTATTTTGTTGGGGTATGAGAGAAAAGAGCAGTAAGGCACATTAAAAGAAGGAAGAGAGGCACACACACAAAATGGTAGCATTGCTAAAAGCTAAACATTGATTAGATACTGAGACATTCACAGCTTATTCAAAAACTCTTCATATAATGGAGTCAGAAAAATAATTATGTTGAGAAATGTATTACATTTTCCTACCTTCAGAAAGTCATAGAGATGTTTGAGGACACCGATACGCACTTCATCCAGGTCTTTCAAGAAGCCATTGAAAATTGGCACCAGATCAGCAGCTGTTAACTGATCCCCCAGGATCACAGCCAGCTCGTGGATGGAGAAAGCCAGAGTGCGCCGCACCTTCCACTGCAAACGGGCCAGCAAGGGAACTACATGAGGCACCATGACTACAATAAACAAGCTTTTGAACTACCCCTGTGTGAGGACTGAGAGAGCAGGACAAAGAGGGCTAGTAGAAAGTGCTAATCATATTTATGAAGTCTGATTTAAATCTGGGATTTTATATTTTCAGTGCACATTTATTCCGTTATATGAAATTATGTGATCTTCTAACTACAGTACAGACTGATGAAAAAACCTCCTCCACAAAATTCTGGTTTTTTGTAACAAAACTCTCTTTTCTTACCTGTACATCTGAAGCCAGTGTCTCATAGGTGTCCTTGAGGCAGTGCCAGTTCTGCCTGCCCAGTGTCAGGGCCACCCCAGGCAGGCTGTAGGCACAGTGCTTGGCAATCTCAGTGTCAACAGTCTGGGCCCGAGCAGGGTCAGTCATGGACAGGTACTGGTCCAGTAAAGGCTGAGGGATGATGTCCTACAGACAGATACACTTCCATTTAAGAGCAGAAAGAAAATACAGCTGCTGTGCTGCAGTTCTACCAATCAGCCAGCACCTAAACACAAGAGACAAGACACCCCTTGTGTGTGTTACCCTCACCAAGGGTACATGACTCCAGTGGTTATTTATCCTCTCATTAGGATAGAGCAGTCAGCAAGGAACAGTCATTACAGCTTTATCAACACCTTGCATCAACCAAGCTGAAAATTCCTTCTTTGCTGGCGCCAAACAGTAAATCAGTGACAGAGCAGGGCAGTCAGTGCCTACCTTGGATGCACAGGTTGCCCCTAAGGCACCAAAAAGGCAACAGAATGTTCCTAATTTTCTCATCTAAAACAGGGTTCTCCTTGAATTCTGGAGCATTCCTGCACATTCTGCAACTGATCCATTGCAGAAGGTATCACTGCACTAAGGGGAAGATGAACTGTTCACAGTACTCCACTAAATCCATTAGATGCCATTTTAATCACCTGTAATTTTGACTTGTCATCTTCAAATGGTGGATTATTTTCTTGCTCTTTCCTCAAAAAGACACTGGTTCCTCTGTGTTGTTCTTCTGAGTCCTATAAAAGAAGGTACCAGGTAGTGAAATGAAGGAGACTTGGTGCTTTTTGGGCTATTTCAAAGCATCACGGTGCAGAACAACAGAGCTCAGATTCAGAACAGCCCTGCACAGGCAGAGCCTTGTTCAGTGTGTTTATGCAAGTACAAAAAGACAACAGTTGCACACTGAGGCAAACAGACTGTGGCAGCAACAAGGGCAGCAGTAGTTAAGATTTACTTCTAAAGAAAGGAATCTAACATCACAAACCCAACATTCATACACATTTTGGATGATTACTTTTAAAGAGTTTTTATTCTTGAAATTAAATTATGTCAACAGAATTTAATCAGAAAAAAAAACCAAAAAAACCCTGTACAAGACTACTGCAAAACTTTACCTCCTGGATTATTTGTGTGCAAACAGAAATTATAACCTTTAATGGCTTTTCTTTTGTTAATTAGAGTAAGTAGAATATGATAGCCTTGGTCTAGTAATGTTAAAAGGATCAAAAGTGGGTCAGTTTTGCCAGGGACTACGTAACCCCATACAGCTCAGACATGGAGCACAACATGTACTTACTGTGCTTTTCAGCACACTGCTGCTTGACTGGTCACTGATGTCACCCTGGGAGGCAGGGGATGAAAGAGTGTCCCCCTGCACCTGGTGGCAGGCAGCATCTGAAACTGTTGTTTCATCCAAAATCATTTTGTTCTGAAGATTGTCACCACTTACTTCCATTTTTTTGGCTTCACAGTCACCAACAGAATCAAACTGGGCAGCTCTGAGAGCAGCAGACAACACTTGGACCTGAGCTGTATAAAGCAGAAGATGGTTATTTAGTCTCATTTCTGCATTTAAAGACATTAATAATAGCCTTGTGCCAATAGGCTCTTGTGATTAACTCATCTGAAAAGATAAAAGGTAGCCCAGTAGGAGCTGCACACAAATGCTGTATTAGCAAACATTTGCACTTGGAAAGAGAAGGCATTTTACTGCAGAGCACTCAAGAGATTTGGTGAAACATGAAACTGAGCTGACTATGGATGGCAAGAAGGATTTGGTCCATGAAGCACAGATCCCACTGTCAGGGCCATATCCTTCTAATGCTTTTGACAAAGGGCCTGTTTCAGGTGGGTAAGGACAAAGAACTTGAAAGTAGGGCCATTCTCAGTCAGCCAATATTAGATGAATTCAGCTTTTAACACTGTCACTAAACCCACAGGACCTACAATACTCAAAACCTGTTAAAACTGTCTTTAACAAGCTGGTTTCCCTTTTGTAGTTAGATCAATTTATTTTTCAAGCAAACAGAAGCCAGGAACATTTCCCCGGCTGCTCTAGAAATAACTTAGGTCTTAGGAAAAAGTTGTTGCATAACCTTCTACATTAATTTATTACTCAAGATACGTTCATCACCCTATGAAGATCAAGCTAATTAAAATGCAGTCAAGTGTTTTGTAAAGATCAGAAAATCTGCTCAGAGAAAACAGAATTTTACTGTCACAGAGTCTCACCTTGAACATCTGGATCATCTATGTGCTCCTGTAAGCTTTGTAGAACCTTTTTTATTTCACTGCTAGCAACACAGTTATTACATGGCACAGAGCAGGCATCGTTGTGCTTCTCAGCCTTGAACTGCAGCAACTCCAGGTCCTGACTTATGTCGGGCAGAGGAGGGCGCCAGTACAGGAATGTGTTAAACACATCCTCGGCAGACGGCAGCGCCGAGCTCAGCCCCGGAAAACTGCTCTCCTTCGTGCCTTCAGTGGCACCAGCAGCAGTTTTGTCACCCTGACACAAGGCAGACACATCTTCTGCAGGGCTGGCACAACAATCTGAACTTTCTTCCCATGAATTTTTATTTAGGTCCTCAGAGAGCTTTGTATGAACTTCTGCTGAAGTCTCCTCAGTGGATGATTCTGGTTTGATTTCCATTGGTTGTTCTGAGCTGGAAACAAAGTTATTGAAAGTAAACTTTAAGTACTCTGTAACAAGAGGTTTTCGGTGAAATACTTCATAAAAGACAGCAGCAACAACAGAAACTTTTCTCTAAAGGTAGAATTTGTTACCACTATGCTTTACTTCACCAGTTTTCCCTTGCCCTCCTGCGAAGCCAAAGTGAGTTTTTCAATAATGTGGTTACTCAAATGTGTGATCTCACTTTTCAGACCTTTTCTGGAACTGCATTCTCAACTTGAAAATTTTTAGTCTTGACAAGCAACAAAACCCCTTTTTTTAAACCCCTTTCACCACATCACACCTTTCCCAGGATTTACCTGGGCAATGCAGCATTTGCACTGGAAGACACCACAGTGATATTGTTGCTTGGCTGACAGGAATTGGAATTCACATCTTGTGCTGGTGGTCGGATACTCAGTGTCCCATCCTCTCGAATGTAAAGACCAGCACTTGAAGGGTTTGCAAAGGTAGAAATAAATGGGCCAAGAGACTGAAAGGCAGCCTGACGAACCTGCGGTGGTGTGAGAGCAACAGTCAGGCTTCATGCAACTCTCACAGAATGGAAAAATCTTAATTTGGTGCAATATTCAGTAAGAACCAATTGGTTCTTAATATAACAGCTTCATTTAATACCAAATATAACCAATTACCAAATAAGTGACACCTAAGCAAAGACACCTAAGCATATAACTATAATAATTGTACAGAAATCTTTTGGAAGTTATAAATTTGAAGGACATCTGTTTACTTCTACTCATCTATTTAACACAAGCAACCTTTTCTCAGAAGAGTACTTACACTTATAAACTGCTGAGAAAGTTTCTTATGTTTCCTCTATCTCATTAGAGATTAGTTTTTAGCACATTAAGCTCTGGTCTCAGAAAATGCACTTCAAAGCACTACTAAACTTGCCCATTATTTGTTTAGGATCTGCCTGGGAGGAGGCACCCATTCCAGAGGGAGTTACTCACCCATCTGCAGGTGTCACTGATCAGGCTGATGAACAGTGGGGACAGTTTGCTCCTGCGAACTTCTGGGGACGTGGTGTAAGACACTGCCATGAAGCATTCAGCACAAGCCTTCCTCATTCCCCACACACTATCAGAACACAGCTCAAAGAACTTGGGAATCTGCCAAAAACAAGCCAATCCAAAACTAATTCAAGACTAAACAAAGACTGAAGCGATATCAAAGTATTTGTTTGAAAACTGGAGACAATAAGTAAAGAACAGAAGAAACAGGGACAGGTTAAACACATACACTAATTAAAGGAATTGGAAAAAACCCATCTGTCTCTCACTTACTATATTAGGAATGTGTGTACAACTATTTGCAGAAAGAAAGAATAGAAAGAATTATTAATGGCCTATTTTCCCTGAAATAATAATTGAATTGATGATCATCTAGTTCAGGGAAAAATAAAAGTGATAATTCTACAATGTGTGTGCATACATAAACATATGTGTGTATATATATACACATACATATATATATATATATCTACTGTCAATTACATTGTTAAACACGTTTTGCAAAGCAAGAACTTTGCATTTCTCTTAATTCCCAGTTTTGTTGTGTAATTGCAACCAAGGCCTTAGCCAAACCAATTAAAAAATGCATGCACACTGATTAATTTATAGAGAAGACAATAAAGGAACTCATTATTAAACTTTCTGAACTGAGAAATACAGGTCTTGCAAACTGATTTGGTTTTTACATACCAGCAGTCTTTCAGTGGCTTCTTGCCCAACAGCATTACAAATGTCACCAAAATTAGCTGCACAAATCTAAGAAATAAAAAGTCATTAATAACACTGTGTCTCTTTCAAGGGCATTAGTTTGATTATCAACTCCACCATGCATTATTTATCCCATCAAACAACTGCACATGTTTTGACTCTTCCAATTTCAGGCCTGTAATCCTGAAATCAGGATCGTGTAATATTAACTCATGTAATATTAACTCATCCAAACAAAGAGTCATTGGAGCAAGTGTCCATACACCACATGCCTCTGGGATCAATAGTAATAAAGGTTTCTGCACAAGGAGCATCATCTGCTCCAGTAACCACCAGAAGGGACAATAAGCCCACATGAAAGTTTAAATCACTTTGAGCAGCAGCTGTCAAACCCAAAGCAGGCCAGAACACGATACCAGGGTCAGGACTTAGGTGTACTGACAGCACTACCCTGGCTCAAGGTGGCTTAAGTGCTTTGCTGAAGCAAAGTTTAATCAAGGTCTCAAGTTCGTGCCATTTACAGGCCATTACAGAAGCTCTAATTAAGGCAAAAGGGACATCCCCTCAGGCTGCAAAAAGATGTTGGCAAAATCTGAAATCATTTAAGATAGAGCTGTGTTCATACACGTTTTAGTCACTCTCTGTGCACAGCTCAAATTCCAGCAAGTGCAGCTTATGTTGCAGACCAAGCTGAAGCTTGGTGTGACCCTTAAGCCTACACAAGTATTTTAATACTTCTTATGCTACAAGTTTCCTTTTGTACTCAAACATGAGTTAAAGTAAGTCTTACACTTTGGGGATTTCTCCTTTCAATAATAACAGATTTTTTTAAAGAAAGGATGTCTCAAATGTCTGTTATTTTTTAATTTTGAAATAAGATGCTAGAAATTATAAAAGTTGTTGCCATCCTATAACCAAGCACAGCAGCTTATTAAAAAAAAAAAACAAAACATTGTGCAAAACTATTAAATGTACAAGACCAGTTTAATTACTGAACCTAACCTACTGGCCAAAGTCTACTATCTGTTTCTTTACTGAACCACAGAAACTAGAACCATGTCAATAAATCAAAACTTCTCTTCCAGATGCTTTGAAAGCCCATCAGCTAGAGTTATGACTAAATTATGCAGGAAAGCATTTGGACAGCAGTACAAACTCATTTTCAGGTGGTTTAGGGCTGGACACACACCAACCTTTCGGACTTGAAACAATTTCCCATCACTGCACAGTTCACAGAAACGAGGAAGCAGCATGTGCTCAACTGTTGTTCTGCTCAACATAGAAGCCATTTTACAGATTATCTGAAAATCAGAAAAGGAATATATGTAAGGAGAAGAAAATTATAAAGCTTTTAAGCAGAGCTAAATATTCCTCCTAAAAATTACCTCAGAGAGCGAGACAGTGATTACAATCAAACAGATGAAACTGCTACACATTATTTGTATTTCCATACACCTGTTTTATGTAAAGCACAAACACAGCTTTACTTTAAATCATTCTATGCCAGAACATAACATTTCTGCATTTAATTCTTTGTCTTTTTTATCTGGTTAGACTTTTACTAAAAGATTTGTTTTCAAGGTGTTTGCAATGTGGCAAACACTGGCATTTTTTATGGAGAAGACAAAAGTTCCATTGCACTAAGGATCTTACAAAAACCACACTCTCTAAGCATGCTAGAAATATCCCAAGGTTCAGCATGCAAGTACAACAATGGTCTTTAACAGCTCAGATACTTAAAAACATGCACAGACCCAGCTCTGTAGGCTCAGATACCACAGTAAAATACAAGTTTGCCATACAGCAGGAGAAAAAAAAAAGTGCAAGAAAAATTAGTTATTTAGGTGAGCCAATGCACACTTTACAGGAATGATGCCCAGGAATTTTAGGAGTTAACAGTGTATAAATAAAGGAAGTTAGCAACGTGCTTATTAATTCAGCTTTCTCTGAGGAACCACCAGTTTCCTCTACCAACACAAACCATGTTTCTGCTGTGAAAATCATGTGCTTTGGGTTGGGTGTTTCCTTTCAGCTCCCACTTTCTGGGAGAAGTTGTAATTCTTATATTTGCAAGAGAAAGCAAGGGGCTCTGATGCACCAGGGGTTTAATGCTTACACAAACATCATCAGATTACAGTCCTCATCTTTCTGGTTTTATTTTCCAAAAAATATTGAAGCTTTCTACCTTCACAAAAAATAAGCTTTATTCCTTTCTAGGAATAAGTGCTTGCCTTTGTAATAGAATGCTAAATAACAACGAAGGAAGAGACCATTCAAGGACATTCCTACAAATTTTCAAACTCCTAAAAGGCATCTGGTGCTCAGATGTCATCCTGGAAAACTGCCTAAGCAATTCCCAACTCCCAAACAAGGAAGAGGAAAATCTAGCTGGTAAAATATTTTACAGGTCAAGTGTCAGATATCCATGCTGAAATGTAATTACACACCAGCACTTTTCTGTGGAGTCAACTGATTTCTTGAAAGTCACCAGGCAATGTTTTTTTCAAAATACTTCAGAAGAGAGATCAGGTCACATTTCTACAACATTACTGTGAAACCTGGTAAAGCAAATGTAAAGAACACTCTGGGGAATGTAACAATCCTAACAAGGATTTTAAAAAAGGCTGCCAAGGACCAATTGTATTTTAAAACTATTCAGCTACTATTTTGACATCATTTATCATCCTGAAGCATAAAGATGGTCTCTTCAAATCTGATATTTTCAAAAATTCAGAATAAAAATTAAAGACTTGTTTTGTTAAAATAAAAATCCAAATATCTTACTGCATAAATACAAAAAGTTTGATGGCTTACTTCATTTAATGTCAGCACTATTCCTGGACCTCATCTTAATCACCAATTGGAATTAATGTTATCAACTTACATTGACAGCTTCCACCTTGTACTCATCATCACTGTCAGGAGCAGAGAGGTCCAGCAGAATTGGACACACCTTATTTTCAATGTCACTCTGAGCCACAAGATCTTGTTCCAGCAGTATCAGCAGTGCTTCCTGGCCTGCCTTTCTGACCTGTAAACAAACACACAAAACCAGTCTGTCACTAGAAAAACAACATTTACAGATACAAGAACCACAAAACCCTCTATCCTTTGAATGGACACACAGGTACAAGCTAAAAAAACAAACCCAGAAAAAAAGTCTTAGCTTTATTATCAAAAGGAATTAGTAACAAATACTAAAGCTTAATATAATCATTAGATGACATTTCATCACATTCTGAAAATGAGATAAAAGATGAAGTAGAAGACAGGGTTTTCAAGTCATGACTCCTGTAACAGATCTGTCCACGTGCTGTCAGGCAGATCCTGAAGTCTCCCATTATCTGCTAAGGGAAGTATTAAAAACAAAACAAAACAAAAAAAAATTTAAAAAAAAAAAAAAAAAATCAGACCTCCCTAGAGGAATGTGCTGAAACCAATAAACACAGAGCACTACATAAAAGCCAGATATCAACCAACATGGAATTTCTTCTTATCTCTTTCTCATGCCTTAAATTCACTGAACTACACAGAATTTTCCAAGGATTCAATTCCTGTTGTCTGTTTTTCCTACCTGATTGTTAACATCTGTGAGGTACCTCACTACTATGGGCATAAGGTATTCAAAAAATGCTGTTGGGAATTTTGGTCGACTTTCCTGTAGAAAGATGGCAATAGGAGGAATCTGTTCCATCAGCTCTGTGCGAACAGTTGGCTCTGGAAATAAAAGTCAGATTACATTAGTAAACATGAAATGAAGATCAGGTACCTTAAGAAAAAAAGTGGCATTTTTCTTTGTTTTCACAACAGAGGAAAATTAATATAACCAAAACATAGAAATAGCATCACTGAGATTGCCTGTTCTTAAAGGAAAGCTGAATAAAACAGAATAGCCTTAAATACATCATCACAGTTCAGAGACTTGGGATCAGTTCCCAAATCAACCCTATAAAATGAGATCACAAGCTGGAAAATCCAGTCACCATGAATGTATGCACAACAACTACTAAAACACACAACTGCTCTGTGCCACTTACACCAGATATAACAAAGCAAATTTACCAAATTTCTTTGAAAATGTTGCTTCAGGCCCCCTATACTAAGAATAGGCCTTTAACATTTACCATACAAAATATTTCAAAAACGAGATAAAAATGAATCTGTTTCCATTGACAGATCTTCCTGCTGGATGATTCAACTTCCTTAGTTCATTCATTGCCTTCTCAAAATCGGAAGTCAGCATTTCCTATGTTGCAATTTACGTAAAATAACTTACACAAATTAAAAAACAAACAAAAGCAAACTTTCAGACCTGCATCTTCAGAGAGCCTGACCACTATTTCCATTACAGTCAGAAAGTCTTCTTCATTGTTACTGAAATCTCGAAAGACATCCAGAAGACCCCTGGCAATAATTTGCCTGTGGAGTGAACACAACAATTGCCTTAATACCCAGCCAGTGACACGAAGATGGGAGGCAAGGGGAACTTATCAAATGTAAATTGCACCATAAAACAGATCAAGCTGTTCTCTGAATATTCCACATACCAACAGAATAAAGATGGAATACGGAGATCTTATTTGATAACCAAGACTGCAAATCTCTTTCCATGGATGTGTTTTACAAGTTATTCAAATAGAAATAAC
The DNA here is from genome assembly GCF_017590135.1 of Pyrgilauda ruficollis. Lineage (NCBI taxonomy): Eukaryota > Metazoa > Chordata > Aves > Passeriformes > Passeridae > Pyrgilauda > Pyrgilauda ruficollis. The sequence goes on along the minus strand of NW_024526044.1, from coordinate 3,209,841 downwards.
ATCAGGCATGTATTTGGGAGAATAATGAAAGACACAACAACATCTTAACATGCACAGTGCACTCAGACTCAGGTACCACCAAGTGTGCCTGCTGTGCCCTTACCTGTTAAATACATTGTCACTGAAGGCATATTTCTCTAGACGAGCCAGTGGAGTTAAGTTATCCTGTCCAGGAATATCCAAGAATGCTGTTATCCTCATGCTATCACAGTCTGGTCCATAATCTTCAAAGCCAACTTGAAGGACATGAAAAGTAACCCCCAAAAAAAAAAAAAAAATCCAAGAGTCAGCAAGAGATGTTACATTGTAAAATGCAAGAAATCAGTAGCTATTTCTTTAAAGGAAAAGCAATTGCACATCACTGGAAACAGCTTACAAAATATCTTAAATTGTATCTTGCATACAGACTTGTAAATTCAAGCTTTAAAATTTAACTCAACTCTCAAAATCCTTGGCTTTAAACACACTTTACTTTGCCCTTTCAATGGAGGATCCACATGCATTGAGTTAAGAGGGCTCAGCTGACACAATTGCACATCACAAACTGACCAACACATTCAAAAGAAAAGTAAGTCCCATTAGAAGAAAACTGGAATTTTAACAATCATAGTAAATTTCAAACTGTATTGCTTTAAACCAGCAAATTCTTATGTCTGTTTCAAAGTTTCTGAGGTACGTTTTTCTTACAGTAGTTACTGGGCCCCACATACCTAAATCAAACAGACTTTGGGAAAAAACTTCAATTTCACAGTACATGTGAACAGCTGGGAGCTCCCTGCTGCACTTATCAACTATGGACTTTTTTCTGTGTGAACCCATTCCTCTCTGAATCTTTTTTGTATTTGCAGCCTCAGATTTTTACCCAAACATTACTACATCAACTGTTACAATTTGCCTTACCAAGTCTAAGAGTCACCATCATAGACCACAGGCAGGAGGTATGACTGTGAAAAGGAAAGGGAATGGGAGAACTTTGTTGCAAACTTATTTTAATCCTTCACCCCTATAACCAAGTGAAATAATGTGCCTGCAATACAAATCTTTCACATAAATGCTCTTATTTAAGCACTGGATACAGGAACTCCACAGAAAGAGTTGCACTGGAGTAGTCAATATTGCTGCTCTGGGTTTACAACTGTCCCAAGCACTCCTAGAGCCAGACACATTTCTTTCACACAAACAGAGCAACTGGGATCACACTTAAGTAAATGCAAATTCTGCCAACACAGCTTCTCACATGCATGAAGTATCTCACAAACCAGCACATGTGCTGACAGTGACAACCACTGAAGACAAAAAGCTGCTTCTTTGGTCTAAACTCCACTAATACCCATTACAAATCACTTTATATGTTAAAAAACCCTCTGGTCCAAGCCTCAGGTTTTTTCCAACATTTCCTATGCAAAACTCTGCTTTCCAATTATTCAGCAAAAGTCAAAACACCATCAGAAATACAGCTCAGTAAAAGAGGAAGTCATCTGAATATACTGGGAGAGAAATGCTATATCTGGGTCTTCAGGGGAAAAAAAGCAGATTGGTTTAAGGTCTCCAAGGAACCCCGGTGAGTTAAAATACTACAGAAGTTCCAAATTCTGCTTTTCTCGCAGACAACAGATTTCAAACAAACAGAACTGTGGGATTAGATTAAACATTGACATTTCAAATGTGCACACAGATACTACAAGTGAACCCACAGCCACACAATAGGAAACAGATGCTAATTATTCCCAGCTTTTTAGAATGATGACATATTGCACTGACACCCTTATTTCCCCTCCACTGGTCATTATTATTTCTCATGCCTGCTCCTTACAGAAGGGTCTGTCGGGTTCAAAACATTTTTCTGCACAAGTGTAAACAATTTACAGAGCCCAGGTCTGTCTGGGATAAATCTGCTCCAGGACTTCCCCCCAATCAAAGCATCTGAAGAGGGAACATCCAGATTTGCTGCTTCAGAAGAAACTTGCTGTGTCCCTGACAGCTCAGGGGAAGTTACACAGTGTCTGTGGCATTGCAGATTTCCCTTCTCAAGTTGCCATCCTTAAGTCTATGCAATTACAGTATATATATTTGAAATTCCACACAGACCAGACACTCAGCAGCTGATTTTTGAGGTTAGTCACCTGTTACACAAAGTAAGACTGATTAGAATCAATATACTTGCCATTAGCTTTACCTAGTTCCCACCTGTCCCTAATTAGAAACACTTTAACAATTAAAGCTATTAGTTCACTTCAAATAGTTCAGAATTCCTACCAATCAAACGACAATGAAATAAATCCCAGTTCTAACTTTTGACTACAATACCACACCTGGGACTAATTTTGTAAACATGATGTACATGTTTAATTTTACTGCATGGAGCAGCTCCATTATTCATTTAAAGTACTTAAGCCCACATCAGTGCTTCCAAGAGCAGAGAGAAAACAGAGCACCACTACTTATGCTCAGGACTGAGAGTTAAATACCTGAAATTTTTTCCACACACTCTCACTACACATAAGTAAGGAATAATCATAGCAGAATCTATTTTGCCTTCTCTCAAGAATTTCAGTTTTCCATAAAATAGGACACCATGGATACTCACATCAAGTACTATAAAGCAAATTCCAAATACTGAACTAGTATTTCTTATCTAATGTTCCTTCACAGATACATCTATTATTCAGTATTTTTCCCTCTAACTAGATCAAATAAGTGAGCTATAAACAGAAATAAATGTGACAGTATTCACAGCTGAACTTGAGTTCACTGTGCTTAAAAGCTGCTCATAGGTGTGAGAAACTCAGGGTCACAGTACCTAGTGGAGCAATTCAATGTCATCACCCAGGGTCACTATTCAGATTTCACAGCACAAACCAGTAAATATCAGCACCCAGCACAACAGTTTAATCAGCTCAAGAAGGTCATTTTCCCTCCTGGTGTTTGTAGAAGGAAAACCAAATTATTTAAATACTTTCTTATTAATCACACAAAGGGCATAAATAAGCTAATTCTTTCTTCCAGATGACCCATTATTTTATGAAAAACAAGTTTTAAGCTGCACTTGATATAGCTAGATTTTACTACAGCTTTTTCCCACATTCGGAATAAGTCCCTAGACTTCCTGTTTCAACACAATTGATCTTCCACTGCATGACACTATTTCACCAATTTACTTAAGCAAGTAAGAATGCAGTTCCAGTAATTTATTTCACTGAGGTTTTCCTAAAACATATCCTGACTTCTTTGCTAGCCTAGTCTATGGACAACAATATCTTAGTCATGGGACACCTGAACTCTGCTACAACAGAGAGCTTTTGATTCCATAATTCTAAAGGTACTGTCAAATTAATTAACATAATCAAAGAATATCTTTAAATAACGAAATTAGATTTTCATAAAGCTCTAAAAGATACATTTATTCACATGCTCATCCTGGAATGGGTAACTTCTTTTATGAATTACCATTTATGGCAAAACTGTCTTTATCTGGACATTTTCACTCACTCGAGTTTTGCCTTACAAGCATCAAGCTTCTTAATCAACTTAGCAAACAAATCTGCTACAGTCTAAACAGAACAGCCAAGGCGTGAACACTAATGGACAACAAACACTTCCAGGGAAGGTCCAAGGCCAAAACCCTTAAGAAAACAACTTTGAAGTTTGCATTTATTTCTGCTCCTCACACTTTACACACTGCTACCTACTAGGGAAAAGCAGAAACCTCAGACTGAGAGCAACAACCAACAGAATTCCACAGAACCAGCTCCTCCCACAGAGGCAACGTCCCTGCACATCTTCCAAACGAAAGGCTTTAGATTCCAGCTGTATTCCAACATTTCCCCTGGTGTTCCTGAATACCACCTTTCTCCTAAATCAGCTTTTGCATACTCAGGTGGGAAGGTGGGTGGGATGGGTCCACCTGTTTGACATTTCCAAGCAGTATAAAACAATAAAAGTCTTGTGAGAAACAAATAAAATTTCTCAAAAGAAACGAATACAACATCTTTCTTTTTTAATAGAAAAGTCAGTCCAGCATCCAGCGTGTCAAGGAAGCCAGCGCACAGAGAGAGCTGCTTTCTAAGGCAACGGAAGTTCATACCACTGTTAGTCAAAGCTTTATCTCCTGAAGTCACAGCGCTTACCAGGCTGCTTCACGTCTGACAGGTGTGCAGCTCTTCTGGAACACAGCCCTGGACTACACGGGCGTGTGATGGAGCGGTTCCCTGCTCTGGGACCGGGGCACGGTACTCAACCCAAACCCGCCGGTTTGTGCCATCCAACCGGGGCACGCACGGAGTGTGTTCTTCCCTTCATCCCGAGGTGCGCCCGCAGCACATCCCTGGGATGCAGGAGCAGCGGACAACGCGTCCTCACAGCCTCTACAGCTTTGCAAAGTCTCACCGCAGCTGAGCAATCCCTGGGCCAAGTATCCTAATTCCCACTGACAACAGGAGCGGGGCTGATCCCCTCATTGCCCCGTGAGCCTTTCCCAGGCTCGGGCGCTGCTGGAGCTGCTGTTTACACCGAACCCAGCGGCCACTGGAACCAGCGGGGATGGTCCCAACGCCCCGGGACCCTTCACCTGCCAGAACTGCCTCAAAATCCTCCCCTCGCCCTCACCGGGGTGAAAATGCGGAGAAGGAAAGAGGGCGACAGGAGGACCCCGGGGTGGGAGCGCGGGCCTGAACAGGGAGCGGAAAAATAAAAAACAGTTACTCACAATCATCTAAGTCATCCTGCAAATCCACAAAATACAAAGGGATCCCTACAAACAAAAAACAGAAGAGAGATACCAGGGGGTTGGTTTCGGAGGGACGGCGGCAGCCCCGGCTGAGCCGCCCGCCCGCCGGCCCCACTTACCGGCCATCTTGGAATGGACATGGGCGAGGAGGAGGAGCGGGAGGGCACAGGGAGGAGCCGCGGGTGCTTCCTGTCGCCGGGTCAGCCCCGAAACGCCACCGGGTGAAGGAGTAGCGGCTGCCGGGGGTCGAGTGGCCCCTCAGCACCCGAGGGGACAACAGCGAGCGGGGGGCACGGGCGGGGACTCCGGCGGCCGCCCAAGATGGCGGCGCGTCCGCTCAGCCTGAGGAGGAGCGCGGTGTGCGGGTAACAGGGGCGGGCGGGGGGCGGCCGCCGCGGGGACGGCGATGATCGTGCTGGGCCGCGTCTCAGGCGCTCGCTGAAGGCGCTGCCTGCCCGGCCATGGCTCTGAGGGAGCTGAAAGTTTGCCTTCTGGGGGTAAGTGCTGGGTGGCGGGAGAGAGGGTGGGAGCGGAATGAGGGGCTGGCTGGAGAAGCTCTGTGGTGGCGGGGAGCCTCTTGTCAGAGCTCTGGGAAGCCTCTGGTGATGGCGGAGAGCCTCTGTCGGAAGCTGGAGAGGCTCTGTGGTGATGGTGGAAAGCTTCTCTCAGAGCCTGGAGAGCCTCTGCCAGAGCCCGGAGAGGTGCCGAGTGTGGGGAGCTCTCCCCGGGCGCTGCCCGGCCCTCGCCCCGTCTCTCTGAGGGGACCGGGCGGAGGCGCCTTCCCCGCCGCGAGGGAGGCGTCTGCCAGGGGTCAATATAGCTCCTTTTCTACCCTGTTCTCCTTTTTAAAAAATAACAGAGGAAGCATGAATATCCAGTGTATGCTTCCCTTTTCCTCCCAGGCCCTTTCAGGCTTAGAGTCCACAAAATAAATAGAAGCGCCTGAAATCAAATTGGTGGGAGAGAGGGAGGGGTCTGAACTTATATTGTGAGAACATATGCAGGAAAGTCTTGCAGGTGGTGGAAGGAGGAGACGTGGAGCAAAGTGAAGTAGAAGTTTAAAAATTGAAGGGAATGAAGCTGCTTGTTGGCTTGGTTTGGTCGGAGAGACCCACGTTGAACAGGTGGAGGTGTCACCACCTGCACTGAAACCCTCTGTTCAGAGTTGTTTTCTGCTTCTAAATGGCCACCTTGCCCTTCAGAGGGGAAGATTATGTGTTTGTGTGCCCTTCATCTTGTGAAGGTATTTGAGGTAACTACTGTTTGTGTTCACCTGGCCTGAGAAACCTTTTGTTGTGGAAGAAAAGGAGAATAAGCACCCAGGAAAATTTGTCCTTGAATTCCCTGAGCCAGGAACCACATCTGTGTTTCTCTTTTTTAAGATTTGCTCTGATTAATGAGACTGCAGTGTAAAATACAGAGCTATGACAATGTGCTTTTTCTGAAGAGGAAAATAGCTTGGCAAGATGAACACAATCGTACATAGTGTACCCAAATTACTGCAATATTCAGGAGTTTTGGGGGAAAAAAAAGCATGAATGACATAAAACTTCATTTTCAGTGAAGCAATTCCTCAGGGGTTTATTTCTTAAAGTTTTAATGACTCAGGAAATGTAAAGCAAAAAGTTTGTTTTCACACGTCTTAAATAAAATACAATTTCAAATGTCCAGCTTCTACTGAGAAGCGTTTTACTACTAAGAGTTTAATTTCACTTCTAAATGTGACCTTTTGCTTTTTAACCATATACACAATCCAGAATTTTCATGGTTTGTTTCTTCTTTCACCATTTTCAGCACTGTAGAGTTGCATTAGTAACATGTTTCAGGTGTGTCACAGAAGAAATTTCAAGTCTTTCATTAAGCAGGGTGGGACAGCATTAGTCAGAGGTTGAATGCATGTGTCACACTTGTATAACTTCATGTACTCCACTGGTCCTCCATCCTGGTAAGCTGTACTCAACTGCTGTATGTTTTACCAAAAGTGGTCTTTTCCCACTGCTGTTCCATTGGGAGGTGTGCATGGCTTTGTAAAAAAGCCCAAAGTTTGATTAATAATAAGTGTGAATGCAGATTTTTGTGGTCCTTCAAAAAAAAAAATTCAACAATTTTGTTTAGAAAACTGTAACTTGTTACAGACCTTTCATTTTCTATTAAATTAATGTAATACCTGAAGTATTTCACAACTTCTCTGAGATTCTCTGCAGGAATGTGTTACTCACTGCAGTGTACTGCAGGATTTGAGAACAAAAAGAATCATCTGTCTGTAGTAATTAATACTACTTTCAATTGTTTCTGTTCTCTTCTTAGGACACTGGTGTGGGCAAATCAAGTATTGTGTGGAGATTTGTTGAAGATAGCTTTGATCCCAACATCAACCCAACAATAGGGTAAGAAACTAAATGAAGTAAATGTGATTTGTGCAAGAATAAAATGAAATTACCTGAATAGATCACTTGGGAGTTCTTCGTGTGTGGCAGTTAAATGTGGTAATAAACATAACAGCAACCTTAATTAAGCTTGGGAGCTACCTCAGGACACGTAGGAGTGTTCTCAGCACTCCTCAGCACTCCTGCAGCTTCCATTTTCATCTGAAAGGTCTGAACCCATTTTTGTGTTGTTAATCTAAGCTAACAGTGAATAAATTACACTACAGATGCTGCTGCTAAAGGGGCAGCATGCTTTTCTCGTGCACAACCCTTAAATTTCAAATTCTAATTGTTGTGCAACTCCACAGTTTCTAATTCATTTATTTTTTAAGACTCAAGTACTGGAAGTCTTCTGGGTTTTTGAGGGTGGTTAACATACTAATTCAGGTAGGTCTCACCACTAATTAGTTAAAATGTTACACATCTGTATGCAATGCACACACAAATCTAACTGATTAAACTGGTTTTGCAGTTGGTCTCATAGGTAAGGGGGATGTCTGAAATTTGAGCCGCAGAGTAGCAACATTATTGATTTCAAATCTTTGAATGGATAGAAGGAAGGGCAAGCATCAGGAATTCTTGGAGTGGTTGGATCTTTTTATTTCTTTTGCTGTCTTTTTTTTTCCTTAGTAAGTGTCTTTTGGGATGCTTTGATCAGAACCAATTTTTGGCCTATGGGAGGACAGCCTTTGCTTGATGCCAAGAGGTGTGTGGGGGTGTCAGTACAGCTTCCTGTCTCAGGTGTCTCACAGGCTCTGCTACAGCTTTGACCAAAAAAGATCCTGCTGATAAAGATCAGCTGTGTCTCATCCTGTCCTTCTGAAAAATTGGGGTCTCAGAGATCTCTCTCTTTTCCTTTACACCCCCCCTCTTTTTTTGAGTACTGACATTGAACTGCAAAATGTTCTGTAGAAGTTTTGTTTAAATTTTTCTGTTAACAGAGGTTTATTAACAGTACTGAGATCATTATAGTTGCTTGAAGTGACAGACTGAAAATTTACCTCTTACCAACCTTAAGAAAATCATTCATGGTCTGAGGACTGGTTATTTTGGTAATTTTCTATATAAATTAATCAAAACTTGTCCAAATGCAGGGATTGTGTGAAGTTCCAACAAGATTCACAGTCCAAAAACTTAAATTAATTTTTACTTTTTTTTATACCTTGCTTTTATTTCCTAATTGAGACTAGTAGGTAGAAAGGACAAAGTAAGGATTAGAAGAGCTTTGAGCATCTTGCAAAAGTAAAGCTGAGAATGTTTCAACTTTATTCCCTGGGTCTTTGAGTTCATGAGATATGATCTTGTTTCCTGTCCTGTTTTCATTCCTCTTAGAGTCAGCTGAGCAATCACACTTTGTTGTTGTCAATGTTCATTGCTCAATTTCTGATATGGGCAGCTGCAGAAGCCCTGTCAGAATTCTGCAACTTTTCTCCCCTCAGGATGCTGAGGGGTTTAAGGAATGGGGAGAAGATTAACAGCTGAAACATTGTGTAACTGCTTCCTTTCCTTTTCTTTAATGTATGTAGCTAATTGTCCTCTTATAGCATTGAAACAAGTCCAAAGCCTGCAGTTACATTTGCTACAAAAGTGTCAAGGACATCATTGAGTGGTTCTTAAGCCCCAAGATAAACTCAAGTTCAGAGTCCTGGGCTCAGGTATTCAAGGCTGATTGTGCTGATATACTCTTGCTCTCTGAGTCTGACTCAGTTTGGGGTACTGTAAGAAGCTCCAGTGACTTCACAATCCTGTCAAAACTGGCAGAAGAACAAGTTTGGAAGTCTGTAGTATTTTCAAGTGGCGGGAATTAATCACATAAGAAGTGTTCAAGTTCACAGTGTGGGATCTCATGTGCTTAAAGCAGTTATGTCACTTATAGTTCCAGCTGTACAAGGATTTGAATTCAGTGTGTGGTTTTTCCAGTGAAAAATGTGCCTAGAGGTGAGAGATAGAGCAAAGGACTCCCTCTTGTAAAAGAGTAAGTCGCTGAATCCATATTCTTATGGGTAATACACTCATTCAGCTAAAGCAGATCAAATAAACCACAAAAGTACTTTGCAACTGTAAAACATCTAGAATTTGGGCAAGGGGAGAAGAACCTGGAGAGTAGGAGAGATCTTTTTTTGTCTTCTGGAAGTCCAAGAGCCTCTGCAAACTAAAATATGTAATTGGGGAGCTGTACGGGGTGCAGACAACAAGCAATTTACTCTATTGATTTCTATGTCCTGTTAACGCCTACCAATACTGATATCCATCTCCTATTTTATTGCCAAGTATGGATTTACTAGCACTTATCTGAATGTTAGTACAGAGATAGGAAAAGAAATAAAGGGAAGAATTTGACCTCTTTCCCCCTGGAAGTTTCCAGTGTGCAATGAAGTGATTGCTGTGAGGAAGGATGTTGTTAAAAGGCTGACCTTTCTGGCTGTTTTGGCCATACATCCTATATATTTTTATCCAAAGCTTATAAACAAAACCTATAATATGTTGTGTTTTGGTAGTTGAATGCCAGTCTCTGAAAGGACATTTCATTCTCTCTTAATTTCAGCCTTTATATCTGAAATGTTTCATCAATTGGTGTGTTTATGTGTGGGGAAAGCACTTTTATTGGAATGTGAACCTTCTTGAAAGCTCATGGTGGTAATGAATGTTCTAAGGATGAATTTATATTCTCAAAAAGCATGAACTGTGTCTTTTTTTTTCAGAGCCTCATTTATGACCAAGACTGTACAGTATCAAAATGAGCTGCATAAATTCCTGATTTGGGATACAGCTGGACAGGAGCGGGTAAGTAAAATCAATATCTGTGGAGAAAGTTTGGGCCAGAGCTTGTGTTATTTTCAACTCTGCCCCTGAAAGACACAAAGTAATGTGGTTTTACAAACATGTATTAGAACACTTGTTTCTATGCAGGTTCCTATCAAGATGTGGGTGCTGTACATATGTTTTTATTTTTCATTGTTGTCATGATTTAAGTGTAAAGGTAAGGAAGATTACCTAAGAGGAGTTTATGAAACAATAGTGTGGGTTTAGATTCACTGAAAGGGAATGGTCCTTCCACAGAAAACAAGGCTGGTGTAGGGGGAAGCCAGCAGCTCTCTCTAGTACCATTTCTAGCTGAGCTTTAAACCTTCAACTGCAATGTTCACAGCCAGTGCAGCAACACAAGAATCAAAGTGAGATGAATTACCATGTTTCATAGTACAAGTAAGGCCTTGATTCTGGAAAAACGCACAACTGCTAACACATTCTGTTAGCTTCACTGTTAGGTTGTAAATGTGAGTAGGATGTAGATTTAGGCTTTCCAAAGAAAAGTTTCAAGCAATGTTACAGGTGATAACTGCTCTTTTATTCTTTTGTAAAGTTTTACTAATCAAATCTGATGGTGTTAGAAGGTATGTTGAAGAATCTCTTTTGAAATTTAAATTTTAATTTGATAGTTTGGGATTTTGATCTCTGCAGCATGCATAGTTCTGAGGGGAGGCAACAAAAGCTTTGAAGAAAATGACTAATCAGATGAAATCCCAGCTAATTAATTTGCATGATTTTTATTGGAATGAAAAGGAAGACTTTGCTAGGGTACTTGCTTGCTTATGGATTACTAGTAAGAGTGGTAGAAATTACAGTAGCTGTATTAACAGTGCTTATTGTTGCTGTTTCTTGACTGCAAGTGAACTACTGGCAGCTGCCACTTACTCAAGATGAGTTTATTTAGAATGTGAGGTAACTGTGACAAAGGTTGGGTTATAACTTTAGGATAACAACTGGCAAATACAGCTGTACTGCTTTTCAGGATTGGCTTGAGAAACAGCCCAAACAAAAAACCAAACCAACAAAACAACCCTCCTAATAAAAACAAACAGAACAAACACTTTATAAAGCCTCAGTCATCCCTATCCACAGGCACTTGACCTTTAGGATTCCTGGTGGAACTGAGTTGCCAGCTTTTTGGCTTGATAATAGCCTTGATGGCTAGGAAGTAACTCAAGGGTATTTGTATCGTGATTTAGTGCTGTCAGTTTTGAATGACAATTTATTTCCTTCCAACAGCATCATATAAAGCAAACTGAAGTTGTCAGGGATGTTTCCCAGGAATATGTCCAACAGCATTTTGTGTTATCAAAAATATCCTGAGCCCTTCAATTCCCAGCAGTCAGTCAGCATTTGCTGTAAATAGTTTGTCTTAAGTGAACATCATAGCCCATTCTGGAATGTTATTGCTGCAAAGTGATATTCTGAGAGGTAGAGTATGAATTTTTAGAGGTTGGTACTCTTAAATGAAAAGCTTTATAAACATGCCTGCCACTATTTGGCAGGAAACATCCATTACATTTTAGCATTCCATCCTGTTCACTTTAACTGTGCAAGCAATGGGAGGATCCTGTAATTTGGCTTCAGCACATCTAATCTGAGGAAGGATCTCTGTACATGACTAGCATGTTCCTGATCTATTTTTGGATTCTCTGTGATACCTCTTTAATTTTCTTCCATACAAGTTGCTTGATATCTTTATTGAAATCAAAAAAGGAAAGGTGTCTTACCAGGACTGTGACCCAGGAGCTGTGACACCTGTGAAGTTTATATTCCATGTTTGAGAGAACTCACTGGACACCCCAGTATAACCAAGGAAATCAGTGAAATGTGAGCAGGGGTGTTTACTTTGAAATGATTCAGTATCTTCAAAAAGATTTCTTTCCCCAGAGCAGGACAGCACTGTCAGTGCTGTCACAAATGGGCTGTACACCTGCCTGGCCCTGAAATCTGTAGCACAGTTTTGTGGTCATGCAATGTATCTGCCAATGAATTATGGAAGGGATTCCCTCTGTGGAATAGATCTGGAATACTAAAAATGTCCACACCATTCTTGGAGCTGAAATGTCTCTGCTGAGCTATGATGTGGAATGCATGGAATTCACAGTCCTGGCTTCTTGAAGAGTGTGTGCTGTTTCCCATTTCAAAAGCCCAGCTGCAAATAGTGCTGTACTGCCCTGGGCACCCCCTTGCTCTCAGTGGCTTTGGGGTGGCTGGATAGCCTTGTTCCAGAGCTGGAAATGTGCACCAAGTCATTCACACACCTCATCTGCACACAGACCTTATTTCTTCTCTCATTTCTTTTACACTGAGCTCAATTGATAGGAGGTCACTTACAGTAATTAGAATTTTTGCTTTCTTACCTAACGGTTTTGAGTTTCCCTGCATAGTTACATTATGCATAATTACATTAATAATTCTGTAAAAACACAAATTGGAGACTGGGGGCAAGCTGAAGTCTTTGGAAAAATTGCAAAAGGAAAATCCAGTGTTTCTGGTAACATCTGTTTTGTTAATATATTTTATCTGCTGACTGCTCTTAGGTGGAAAAAAGTATCTAAGTGTTAGCAGACAGGAAATGAGAGTAATACAAAATCAGCAAGTGAAAGTTGGTTTATTCCCAATGTAAATAGTGAAATAATCAAAAAGCCAGGTTGCAACCAGTCCAAGTGGTGGTTTACCAAATATGTTTCCCTTTATATTTTAGTACTTAGAAGGAAGAGAGGGATTATGTCCCAATGTGAACTGAATGCCTGCCCATGTTTCCCTTTCCCACTATTAAATATTTTTATATTCTGAACTTTGCATTCAAAATCCTATTTTCAAAACAGAATTTGAGAGCCAAATGTAAATGGTCTGGAATTCTGCTTTATAGCAAGATTTTTATGATTTATTATATTGCTCTCAGTTGAACTGTACTAAGCAAAAGGAAATTGGTATTTTATTAGAAATGAATAAGCCTTTATGAAAAACTGTATCCAATTCATTATTTTTACCTTGAGTAATAAGATGCACAAAAGCTCTAAATCATAATGCTTACATGAAACCAATACATGCAGTTTACTCTGCACTTTGAAGGAAAGTTCTGGTTGCTAGATTAGTTGTCTTGGCTTTTTTAAAGTTGGCAGAATATCCCACTGTTCTTAAGAATGCTTCATTGATATTTTTGATGCAACGTGATTGTGTACTTTATTGCTCTTTTTTAGCACTGGATTCATAAGGTTCTGTCCACTCAAAGGTACAGTCCTACAAAGCAAACAGACCTGCTGTAGATTTAATTCTGAAAATTGCAAGAAAACAGCCTTTTATCTAGAGTGTTCCTTAAAGCTCTGCTTCCAACAGGGCACATAGTTGTGGGCTTTTGCAGTTTTTTGGTTTAAATGTGCTTCTAAATTTGAGGGAAAAACTGAAGCAAAATCCTTAAAGCCATAAGTTACATTCTGAAGAAATCAACATTTCTAGCATTTAAGTCTGATGACTGATCCACAGGGCTAGAAGTTGATAGTAGCTTCTGATCTGAACATTTCAGATCAAAATTAATATATGCTAGTTTTTTTAACATTTTTGTCTTAGTCAAAGTTGACCTTGCTTCTCCCTGAATTTCTGCCCTTGTTTGGTGTTTCAAGTTGAGCACATGCATGTTTGTGTAGACAGTCTGTTAAGGGAGAGGTTCTAATCTAGGCAAAATAAGATCAAGGTTGCTTTCCTGCTGTTTGCAGTAGGTGCTGCTGAGCCCCACACGATTTATTGCCTGGCCTTAGCAGAACAATGCCTTCCTGGGAGATTATGTGCTCTACTGCACAGACTAGTTGTGACTGTAAAGGAAAGTTTTTCACTGCTGTGATCTTGGTTTTCACTTTTATCAATAGTAATACTAATGATAGTGAGGTTCTGGAGGTCAGAGGAAGATCAGGTTTATGTTTGCTGTCTTTCTTCCAGTTTCGTGCTTTAGCCCCGATGTATTACCGAGGGTCAGCAGCAGCCATTATAGTGTATGACATCACAAAAGAGGTAAGAAACTTGATCTTGACCCAGCATTACAATTTCTGGGGTTTTTTCTTTATGTCATGGCCAGTTCTGACTCTTAATTTCTTAATTCCTTCCGTCTTCTTTCTTTTCTTTTTTTTTTTTTTTCCCACATTAGGAAACTTTCTCAACGTTAAAGAACTGGGTTAAAGAGCTTCGCCAGCATGGACCTCCCAACATTGTTGTAGCTATTGCAGGAAATAAGTGTGATCTTAATGATGTCAGGTAAATAACTGCTGTCAGTTTTGAGGGTTTTCCTTAAGCCCTAGCATTACATATTTTAAGATTTTAGAGCAGCTGAAAGGTATAGAACAATTTAAGCTGTTCTGCTCTAGTGTTGTAGTTTCACAAGGGATTTGAGCTGTTTCTGCTGTCAGAGGACATGGGGTTTGAGCTGTTTCTGCTGTCAGAAGATGTGGTTAGTCTGCCCTTGGATGGTCTCACCCACTTCCTCTCCTGTGCTGGTGTGAGTACACGTGTGATTGGGCAGTAAATTGGGCTGTAAAATGGATCCAGATTAAAACTAACCCTTAAAAAAAAAAGAAAACTGATCCAAGTATATTTATCTTTCTCACACCATGAACACTTGCTGGCATAATGGTGTGGGGATAGCAGAGTTAGGAATGAGCAGTTTACAAGGAGACAGGATTACCTTTTCTGGTGGCAGTGCCAAGTTACACAAACCTAAACTGCCTGTGAAACTATAGTGTAATAGAAGCTGTTTACCTCACTTTACAAGAAGTGCCCCTGTCAGTCTGTAGCACCTCATTTTGTTAGGAAAAACACCAAGCCTGTTGGAAAGCATTGTGTAGGTTTTTCTGACTTGCTTGTTCAGGTGCCTTCCTTCCCTGCTTAAATATTGGGGTGGAATTGGCCGTGGCCAAAATAGTTGCAGGGAGCGGGAAAAGCTCTTGAGAAACTTTATGAACAGCCAAACTTTCAGGAAGGCATGTACTAAAAACAAAAGAAGGCCTTTTTTATTGATGTCCTGGTTAAATAAGCCAAAATTCAGAAAGAAGGTGTGTGTAAACTTCTTGGGTTTAGGTTTTGCTGGAAAAGGCACCACAGCTGGTGTCTCAAAGGAGACAGCTGGTTGCATGTTTAAAGAACCATTGCAAAGTATTAACACTGCAAAGGTTGCTCTGAGTATGGTTTTACAAATTGTTAATACCTAGAAGTCATCTAGTGAGCTCTAATAACTTTGATTAGAAGTAGCATGTCTTTTGAAGGAAATAGAGTGTAAAATTATTTGGAACAGAATTCACATCTCACATGCTCAGCTGGCATCATAAGTGTAAACATTGCTCTTCAAGCTAATGAGGAAGATTCCTTGCACTTTAGTCAGAGGCATTATTGGAGTCAGTGCTCAAAGTCCGTGCTCTTGATGTCCTAAAGTCCTTCATTACTGAAAGTAGCCTGTGTGTTGTAGAAATTGTATGTGAAGTGATACAACATAAAGTCCAGACCTCCCTACAGTTACTGGGGTTTGTATTTTTCATTTTGTTTAAGGAAAGATACAAAATCATCAACTTGCCTACTTTGGGGTGCAGAATAACTTGTACACCTCTGTGTGCTCAGTATAAAAATACTCCTTTTTTACAGCTACATATTCATTCAAAGTAAATGCTGTGCTGATGATTTTGGGAGATTCTTTGGTTTTGTAAAGAGTCATAAAAAATGCACAGGATGATTGGAAATAATGCTTTAGGCTTTTCTTAGGACATATAAAGCTGGTGGGGTGAATAACACACCAGAAGGATTGATTGCAGACCCAAGCTTAGAGCACTCCAGACAAAATCACTGCAGTGTTGTCAGATGGATTAAGGCCTTGGGTAGTTCATGATTGTGCTCATGCCTCAAGGCAGGGAGACAGCACAGAGTAAAGAATGAGCATCAGCTTCAGCATGAGGGAGCACTGTGATGCTAAACAGGTAAAATATTCATTATAGGAGACACTTAAAAACTTAATCTCTCCCTTAAGGTTTTGAGTAATGGGGTTCTTTTGCATTCATGAATTTTTCTTTGTTTTTTTTTTTTTTCCCAGAGAAGTCATGGAAAAAGATGCTAAAGACTATGCAGATTCCATTCATGCAATATTTGTAGAGACAAGTGCGAAAAATGCAATAAACATTAATGAACTCTTTATAGAAATTAGTAAGTATTTAAACAGTTAATGCACTTCTGAAAAAAAAATTGAGCAGAAATTTGATTTGTATATTACTCCTTGTGCTGTTTGGGTGAAAATTTACGGACTTAATACTAAATTCATTAAAGTCTGACGTGACTACAAACTGCAAAATGAGCTGCATGAATTTCTGGTCGCCTAATGACCTCTAGATATTCCTTCTAGAGGTTTTCAGCCTACTGTGATGCTGCTGGATAAATAGCAGGCGAGGTACTCATGTCAGAAGTCAGTGTCATCTTACCATGTCTGTTATTGAATGTTCCAATTAGTACTTCCAAGGTTATGGAGGAGGAAGGAAATGGCATGAGGACGATCCAGACTTCATACATCTGAGAAAAGGAATTAAGTTCTCACTCTTAGTGCTTAGGCTAAAATAAGTGTATTTTTAAAAATACAAAAATTCATAAATACCAGATTACTGCATGGGGAATAGCAACTACTGCATGTAGATTTTCCTCAAGTATGTTTGTAGTACCTTAGGGTTTTTTTATATTAAATTGCAAATCTTTTCTGTCCCATTTGTGGTGAGGATAACAATGATACTTTTTATATATGTGAATAAAAAGCAGACAGCATTCCAAAGTGAATTCTATGCAATATTATTTGGAGGATATGTGTCAAGTAGCAGCACCAATGTGCAGGTGTGTCAGCCTGTTTGTGAAAAGAGGACTAACTACAGAAACATCTGACTTAAGAAAAAAAATAGGGTCTATAGAAGCAGCTGAATATATTGAAGCTGATGTAAAAACTATTGTGCTGTAGATTAGCTTCCTGATTTATTGACTTAATAGTTGCTCTCTAAAATTGATCTTGAATAAATTATGGGGGGAAAAAAATCATAAATCTTCCTCAGAAGAGAATGCTCAACCAGGAACAGTCCATTTTAAAGACTGATGAGATGAGTAAAGCAGCTCTCTCTACAAGCACCCCTTTGTTAAGGCCGATGCAGGTAATCTGTGGAAATCCAGGTCAAGATGGTTGTTCTCAAGCTATTCCAGATGGTATTGCATCCTGCAAAGTATTCTCCAAGTGCTTTTACAGCTTAGCTGTCCAGGTCTAGATGAATCTGAAGTGTAGCTGCTGCTAAATTGACTTCAAACTGCCTCCGCTGTCCTTTTGTGCAGCCGTCCCTCTTACAGACATAACACAGACTGTTGCTGCCATCCTGCTGGGCAGGAATGTCATCCCTAGTGACCTGTAGCTAATTGAAGGCACATTTTTATATACAGAGCATACACCGGATGCTTAGAATTAGTTTCAAGTATAACATTTCCTATATATTTCTTTTTCCTGCCTCCTTGTAGGTCGCAGAATTCCATCCACTGACACCAACCCCGCATCCAGTGGGAAGGGCTTCAAACTTCGACGACAGCCATCGGTGACAAAACGCAGCTGCTGTTGACTGACCCCTCAGAAAGTCAAACTTTATACAGTAGGTGGTCTTGGAAGTTAACGGTTCACATTGGGTTTATATTATCAGTCTTAGATCTTTATCTGCTGGTGTTCATACACCCGGGGTCCCCCAAAAAGGGACCGGCTCATCTGACACCTGTGCGCGCGCAGAAAAGACTGCAGTGGTCAGGGCAGCCTGCTGGCTGCCACAGCGTGCAGTGTCTCTTGCATTCAAAGGGAATCCATCATCACTTCTTTGGCCTTGCTTGATTGGAAGGTGACTGCGTGGATGGTAGAACTGAAATGTTTTCGTAGTTTTGTAATCGAGGTTTTGGGAGGTTTTTTTGTAAAAAGGGAAATGAGCACTTTCGTGGGAGATTGGGTTAGGAGAAGTCTGGAAGTTAGATGTCATTTCTTCCTTTTCTTCAGTGAGCCTTATTTTAAATTTTGGTGTAGCTACTCCAAAGTATGATGGGACAGTTGATGTGAGATGGCTACAGAATAAGCAGCTGAAGACAAATAGTAGGCAAATCAGTCCATCCAGTCCCCAAATCCCATTTGCACTTTTTATTTAAGGATGATCTGCACTGGGGGTGGGGACACAAGCAACAGATCTTAAACCACAGACAATCTTCTTTTTCATGCTGACTGTAATCACTTTAAGGCAGACTGCTATGCTTATAGGCTGCTATGCTTATAGGCATCTTTTTGTTGTTACAAGTTTTTTAATATTAAGATGTTGGTTGAAGAAAATTACTTGTAGATCTGACTAAATGAAGTGGTTACTGACTAAAAAGAGATGCTGTAAACAGGTGCTGCCAGTGGTTCTGATAAGACCTACAAGGTTTTGGGGAAAGCTTTTAATTGCTTGGCATGTGTAAAGTGTTCATATTATATTTATGAGACCAATGTTTAAAGTGTTATAAATTATGTAAAAACAGTAAAAAATAATACAATCTTCTACACTCCTTCCATTCCACACCTAGGGATAAACTCTTGGGGAATCTCCATCAGGGGTTTTTTCCTGCATTTTAGGTATTGTCACTGTGAGTTCATCCAGAGGCAGATGAAATTCTTTCTCTTTCAATGACATTTGAAAGGGCAAATAGAACATCCTGTTGGGGCAGCACAAGGCCTGTCTGTTGAACAAGCTTTCATCTGGGGTGCACCCAGTCTTTCCTATTTTAGGCACAAAAATACACATAGGAAGTAACCTTAAGACATGGTAATGTAGATCATTACCTCTTGGTTCCTGGGGTTTTTCATCTGTGAGGGTTTTTAGCAAATCAGTGTTTAGCTTATTCTGTATGGATTTTAGTAGGCTTTCAGTTAAACTATAGGTTGACCATACCTGTTTGTGCTATTTTATTTATTTTTACTTTTTGTTTCTTACCAGCACTAGTGAGAAACTTTTATACTTTTGAAGAAAAAGAGCTTGATAGACTTGAGTATATACTAAAATATGCTGGTTAGCTTTAGTATCCAACTGAACTCATGATGATGCTTATTCTTTTTTTTAATCTGGTTTTCTATCATCTCAAGTATTTTCTCTGAAGGAAATGTGGGAAAATTTGTAAGAAATGAAAGGATTTGTAAGAAATGAAAGGATACTTCAGATTCACTTGTGTTACTGAAAATTCTTGGAGAGCTGGAGCAGAACAGGCAAACTGGTACATTGAGGTTTTTGGACATGTCAGTGAGTTTAATGATATTTGGTGACTACATTTTTGTCATGCCTTTTCCTTACCCTGCCTGCATTGCCAATTCTGCCTCCTTTGCCACAGTCCCACAGGCTTCTAGAGAGCCCAAGAAATCCAACTCCATGGGTATGCACCCTACTCTTTCTGCAGATCTGATCTTGAATTGCTGCAGGTAAAGTATAACAGCCAGTGTTCCAGATTGTCCAAACTGCCAGCCCTGGAGTGAGGCTGCTTCTTAATATTTGCCTATTTAAAAAGACAGACAGTTGGTGTAAGTTCTTCTGAGTCCAGAGAAGTGTTTATTGATCAGTGGCCCTGCTGAACACTGAATGCAATCGTCCCTGCATGAGATGCACATGCTCATTGTTTCATTTTTGATGGAGAAAAGTGGTTTCTTTTGTATTAATAATTTGTTAGGTCAGCTGCTTTGATCTTGCACTAGGCTTGCTGGAATTGATTATATTTTGTCCTAACATAGCTTCTCTATTTGGAGATAGATAGGCATTGGAGTGTTTGGAGTACAGATTATCAACCATTCCAGCTACGTTTTTAATAACTTTCTTCCTGGTAAGAAGTTGTTAAAAAAGCTCAGGATTAAAGTTTTATTCCACCATGTCTTTCTGTCTAATGAGTGGAGCTCATCAGAGAGACTCAACTTTCAGATACTGTCAAAGGGGATTACACAATCTCAGAATGGTTCAGGTTGAAAGGGACCACAGTGAGTAATCTGGTTCAACATCCCTGCTCAAGCAGGGTCATCCCAGAGCATATTGCACAGATTAACTTCTGCAGAACATGTTTGAAAGGGAAAGACGTCATGCATGTAAAAATGTAACAAGTTGTATGTTATATCATTGATCCAGAGCATTTTTAGCTGAAAAAAAATGACTTCTAAACACCACCAGTTCTTTCTCATGAAAGTCATAGAATTGAACAAAAATAAAATTTGATAAATATTTCATTCTTAAGCTTTGGAGTAACCTGAATGTGCTCTCCAGGTTTTGGAAGGTGTCTTCATCTGACCCTCTACTGAAACAGTCACTTAGCCGACTCGCCAGGTTCTCAATCTGTGCTGTAGTTAGTTTTCTAGGATATTTTATATACATGCTGAAAACTGGTATATCAAGTGCCCAAGTAGGTGAAATTTAGAAACTGACATTTAGTAGCATTTAGTAATCATACTACTGAAAATTGTTATAGGTGCTTTGAAAAGTTCTAAGACAATTCTAACAACTTTTGCTGTTACTGTGAAGGTAAAGACTTTATTTTAGGTCCAACAAATCTCTGCACTCCAGATCCCTGCTGACATCAGTGAGACCCTTCCTTTAAGTGCTGCAGGATCAGACAGTTAATGGTTTAGAGGGATGTTTTATGCAGACTGGAGTCTTTGATGTGTTGCTTTACATTTAATGCCACCAGCCTGCTCAAGAAGGATTATTTACTTGCTTGGGAAGAGAGTAAGAGGAGAGGAGCCAGGACCTACTTATTGATTTGGAAGTCTAATCCTTTAACCTGGTTGAGGGAGAACTACAGCCTTGGTTAAAGCTTCATTTTAATTATCAAAAAGTAATTAATGGTGAAAATCTTGAATTATTTAAAAGTTGGCCTCAGCAAGGTTTTTTCTGTTACACTGTTGAGGTTAAATTATTCCTTCACATTAGTGTTTAGTTCCAGTATGACACATTACTAGTTGGAAAAGGAAGCTTTAGCAGTGATGTTTGAGTTACTTGCTTGTGAAACAGTCTTTAGTGTGTGTTAAGGATGGCGTAGGCTATTTGTGGTGAGCTGTGTCAGCAATCTGCACAGGAATGGATGATTTACAGGACAGAAGTTGTCAGAACAGTGGAGCTGCTCACCCTGGAGTGAACCTCACTCAGCAGCAATAGCCACAGACAAGCAGGGCAAACTCATCTCCAACACGAGGAGAACCTGCATAATTCACTGGCTTCAACTTCTACACTCCCTGCTCATTTTGTAAAAAGGCTTCATGTATCTCTCCTGAATACTTATAGCCTCTAAAAATGGCTTTTTGGTTCATAGTTGAGAGAAAAGGACAAACTTTCTTAACTTTTCTAGCAGGAAGTCATTGTACAGCCACCTGAGATGGTTTGTACATCACAAGTCAGTTACTCAAAGCAGAAGAATTGTATACTTTGAATTAAGTCTCTAAAAATCTGCAAAACATTCCCTATAGAAAACTGTTGATGTTTCATGTGCAGGTCCCATCTTTGGTAATAGATCACAGCCTAGTGATGGTAGGTGGCAGAAGATTTACAGAAATATGATGATAGTGTGAATTACCAATGTAAGATGGAAATACAAGTTCTAGTATTAAAGTAGTCATGTTAGTTTTCCTTTGAGTCATATGGTTCCAGCTTGTCAAAAGGAATATGCTTGAAAATACATGTTTGTATATCTTACAAAAATTCAGGTGCCAAAATATAATTCCCTAAAATTATTTTAGGCCTTCTGATGCTAATGTTGTTTCTGAAAAATCCCTTCTGATATTCTGGAGGTCTCAATGCAAACCACTTCTTGCTCAGCTACCATCAGAAATGCACGACTTGGAAAAAATTGAACAAGCATTACCAGACTTTATCCCTAAAGTGTCACAGATAAAAAAATCTTTCAAGGATATAAAACTATCCTGAAATCCAAGTATACTGATGAGCTTCTGACATGTCAAAATGTTCCTAGGGTCAGCTTTCTCCTCCTTCCCCCCTCCACTTCCTCCCACCCCACCCAGCCCTGAATTTTTATCATAGTGTTGTCAGAGTGCACATGCTATGAAGAGCTATTCAGAAATACTTAGAGAAGTTCTAATGGCTGAGAGTTACGTGGTGCTCCCTATTTTACATGAAGAATCGAGGCAGTAGGATGAGTTTTCTCAGTGTAGAATAAAGACTTCTTACAAGAAACAATTTTGCTGTTCCTGTTACATCAACCTGCAAATTGATGTTCCTAAATTTTTGCTTAAACACTAAGTATAAATTTTATTTAAGGAGCTAATTACCTTTGTAAAGATTTTCTTTTAAGAAGGTTGGGGTTTGCTTTGCTTGGCTTCTGTTGATGTTTTCACATACGTGTTGTTGAACAAACCAACTTTTTCCACTGTTGAAGGACACAGACCACTCTTCTGTCATGCTCTTCATCGCTGTGGGTGTGATACTCCATCCAGTTGTTGCACTTGAATATTCTGTAACTCTGACACCTTGAGAGATTCACTGCTACTATCTTGCCTCACTTTTACTCATGTTACAGTATGTATTTCCTATTAAATCCATTATGTTTTCTTGGCAATTTGTTCTTTGTTTCCTTATGGGATTTAGACCAGGATAGGTGGTAGTGTCTATTTTGCCACAAAGTTCTAGAAGTATCTGTCACAGCAGCAAATATGTGTAAGCTAAAGGGTAATTCATTAGCACAGCCTTATGAAACTGTTACAGCAGCTGAGACCTGTGCCATGACTGTATTTTACCACATAACAAAGGCTAAAAGGACATTCACCTGGAGGAGCAAGTTATTGTAAGCCTCTAGTCCATTCTTCTGTATTTTAACTTCCTTTCTTGTTCTTCTTTCTGAAATTGTGTATCCAACACTGACACTGTGATGGTGAGTTAATTGATTTAAGGCACAGAAATGGATTGCATTTCTGTAGCTAAGATGCTTAAGACTTCCTGGCAATCTTCCCACTTGTACCCCCCACAGTGAGGACTATGAAGAAAAAAAAGTTTTTTTTTTCTGATTGAGAAACTGCATTTGTGTGTTCAGGACACAAAAATAACCTGATATGCATAGAGCTCTTGCAGTGTAGTAAATGTTTGCCTGTAAAATGTGTAAAGGTTAACCTTTGTATCAGCAATTCTTGTCACTCATAACAACATTCTGCCTTTTCATTCTAGGATGGGTTAACCTGTTACAAGGGTTGAAAGGTCTGTGCCTTCTATTATCTCTTACTAAAACAAACTTAAGCCGCTCAAAGTTACAGAGCATTTGCAGCACTGTAAACTGCACAAATTTCCACCCATTGCTTCACTGCATGAAGTGTAGTCAGATTACTAGTGATGAAATATTGTAGTGATGAATTCCCAAGCTTATGAATGTTTTGAGACTTTTTTTAGTCTTCTCTTGGGCTGGTCCTGAGAGCGTGTACAGGTTTGTCTGTATTGTTGGTTTGTAGATGCTAATGAGGAAAACCAGGCTTTTGTTCTCTCCTTTTTGTTTGAGTCGTTACACTCCCATATAGTGCATAGAATGCAAACAAAGAAATGTTGATTTGACATAATGTAAACAGCCTTTTCAGCCTAAGCATTCATAATAAACTTTTACAGTGTAATAACATGCTAAATCACTACCAGTCTGATGTATTGTGCAAAAAAAAAAAAAAGGTGTAAACATTTTATTAATAAAAAGCTTTGTTTATAAATGTGCTGGCTTGTTCATAAATGCTTCCAAAATTCTCCACATCTTAAAAAACAGTCTCTATAGCAATACAATTATAGAAGAGGAATGTAGGCAATCACTTACATGTACAAATGACTGGAATAGCTGTTTTCCAGAAGTCCTGACTACCAGTGTTCAAAAACTGGAGCTTTTCCCTGGTCTGTGTACACACAGACAAAGGCAGAAGATCCTGTGCAAAGAAGGGATGGGGGCAAACAGCAGAGAGAATGCAGCTTTTGTGTAACACTTCCTTTCTTTGCAGCACCATGCCTGAGAAACTGCAGGCCACACACAGGCTTGTCAAGCAGGGCAAGGCCTGACAAATTCTATCAGGGCCAAGTTATTTAATACATTGCTTTTACCTTAGACTGCATGAAATGCACAGTTCTCAACTGCTTAGGCCAGGTTTCTGTCAATCAAAACTGTAAAGTGCTTTTAATATCTGCATTGTGTTGTGGGCCTGTTGTGCTGGGAAGGGATCTTCTCTTGTTTGTTAATACAGCCAGCTGGTTGGTAGCTTGCTTTTTTTAACCACTGCTCTGGTGCTTATGTAGTCCTCAAAAATACGGATTTGGCTGCAGTTAACTCGCTTGTCTTACATGGTGCTTAAAAGATGTGGTTTGCACATCTAACCTGTTGAGTTAATAGCAACCTTCAAAAGCTACATAAAGTCCTGTTTCTGAGCTGTTGTTTCACATGAAAAGGTTGGGTACAAGTTTTTACTAAGCAAGTGGCTGCAGTTCCTATGCAGGAAACACATACCATGTCATCTTTTGTTTAACAGAGATCTGGAATAATTTAAATTTCTTGTTACCTGCAATTTTGAAGTTATGCTCTTAGATGTGAACAAACTGCTTTTGAATAGTGTCAGATGGGTTTGTCTAAGATGGCATGAATGTGCATCAGGGAGAGAGAGCATAAGAAGGGTAGACACAAGGAATATGCTGGAATAGAGAGAAAAAGACATTTGTATGTGTTTACATAGGGAATCTGAGAATTAAATGCAAACCACTTGGTTTTCACACACACAATGAGAATGTTTCACTTGGATCAAGTCTTTCATAGCTTCTAAGGTAGAAGTTTTCCAACAAATGAACTGTTCTTTAAAATTGTTTCAGTACAAAGCTTTCAGGTGCTGTCCAGCATTTCCCTGCAGTGTTCATCCCAATTTTCTCCTGTTAATCAAAAACCCTTGTGGGCAAGAAGTTACCTTTTAGTCTTGTGGCTGAATTGTCCCCAGTGAGAGCTGTCTGTGGAACAGGGATGGGGTATTGCAGGTGGCCTCCATGCATACCCAGTTCAGTGAATCTGACCTGCACAACATTAAACGTACACACATTATTTACATGCAACGAAAACCTGACAACCTACATTCAGTAGACTTCATAAATTTCCAACTTAAACAATGCTGTGCTTTATAAAACCTTCAGCCTGGATGAAAACGTGGGCGAGTCCTTCAAATACAAACAGGTAAGTTCAGAGCTGCCAATTAGGGCAAGGTGATACATCTTGGCAAATCCTTTAAGAGGTGGATCATAACGCTTCAGGGGCTTCTTTGTACTTCTTTCAGGAAAAGTAGAACTCGGAAAGGTCTGGGCAGCAACCCTTAATGGTTGTTTACTTTAGGGCTTTTATTATGCATGACTATATGCTGTGTAAAGCTTTCTCTCTTACTCCTCCCCGTTAGTTTGCAAATAACTTACTGATATGTATAAAGCTTGTTTTTTCTACTAATTACTGCTCCAAGACTGCCTGGCTTACAGAGAGAATCTGTTTATAAAATAAAACTTAAGAGATTAGGTAAAAGAAGGTAACCTTCCCACAGTACCAGCCAAGAAACTGCAAATTATGAACTCAATTCTCTCCTGACTTGAGATTTAAAATGTTATGACATAACCTGTAATTGAGGCTAAAAATTACCCACTCACACCAAGGAGCAAAAATAGTAAGACCATCCAAATCTGGTTTCCTGGAAAAGAAAATGCATCCCTTTATGATGTTATGTGACCATTCTTTCCCCAAAAGAGAAGGAATTTAAGGAACAAGAACAGTATTTGAGTGTATTGCCCTGTGGTGCTGGAGCTTTAAAAAATCAGTCCCATTATCCTGGCTGGAAGGAGTTGGCAGGTTTCACTTGTATCATGCAAAACTAAGAGTTTTGTACTAAATACAGGTATGGGTTTGGTTTGTTTTGGCATGGAATGAAAGACAACAGAGAACAAAAAAGATGAAATAGGATGGGAGGTGGTAAAGCACATGAGCAGAACAGGGATTGTGGTGGACGGGAGCAGCTGAAGGTGTGGTATAAACACTGCAGATGTGCTCAGAGCAGTGAATGCCCACTGTCCTGCTCGGGGTGTTAATTTTATCATACACATCACTCCCTTGACATTGCTCTTAGTGCCAGAAAGGAGAACAACACTCCTGTTGTAATTCTAGATCTTTTTAGTTACCTTATGCATTTTTGGCATTTATTAAGTCAAATAGCATGATACAAAGAATTTGCATCAGGGAAAGGTGCACTGCATCATGTAGATTATAGTGATGATGTGAGAAATGAATTTTCTTTGGAAGCTTTTTATTTCTGCAATGGCATCTCCTCCTGAAGTCATGTATGTATAAAGTCCAGTATGTATAAAGTCCAATGAATACATTTTAGTGTATGTAAATTACCAGTTTTTAAGACCAGCATATTTCTGCTGTTAAGAGGGGCATCTCAGCCTCCTGCCCCTGACGGGTTACAGGAATGCTTTATAAATTCTTAGGAACTTTTCAAATGTTTAAGACAACCCGAGGAGAGAGGGGAGCAAAAAGTGAAGTGTGCTATAATTATACTGGCCTAGGGCTATCAATAAAGCTGCACTCTATATTAAACCATGCTGTAAATTTCAAAGAAATGCTTTAAAACATTGGAGTAAAAACCAACCAACCAAAACTAAACACAAACAAATTCCCGAAACACAACCACCACAAACCACTCCAAAACGAACATAAAAACCCCAACAAATAACCCAAAACTTTAAGAAAGGGGGGAGGGTGAATGTCTTAAAAATCTGAGGTGACCTGAAGTTCTGGTTTTATTCATTAAAAAGCAAGTATTGCCTGCAGCTCGCTGCCGGTTCCCAGGGTTGTCCTGGCGCTGTAGCGCTGAGCCCTGCGGCCCCGGGAGCTCCTCCTTTTCCCGGGAGCGCTTCCCTGCCCTTCCCCGAGCCCGGCCGGAGCTCCCGGCGGCGCTGGAAGCCGGGCGGGGGCGGCGAGGGCCCCGAGGGCTTCCCCTGCAGCCCTGAGGCCACACGGAGTAGAGGCCTAAAAAACCACGCTGCTTCTGGATAACAAGGCGTTTATTACAAACCACGCTTTCCAGTGACGAATAAACGTTGTTTATTTGCCCTCTTTGTTCCCGAAACGCTCCGGGGAGGCACCTCCGGCCACAGGAGCGCCCGAGGAGCGGCGGCGCGGAGCCTCCCCCCGCGGCCCCTCACGGCGGGGCCGGGCTCACGTCAGCCGCCGCCGCAGCCTCTCCGCGGGCCCGTCCGTGCTGCATCATCCCGCCTCCCGCCCGCCCTGCCCGGCAGCGTGTGCGCCGCCAGCCGCCGCCCGACCGCCGGCCGCGCCTGTCCCCGCTCCGCGGCCGCCGGGACAGTGGGAACAACCACCCGGGCGAGGGTGAAACAGCACCCGAGCAACGAGCGAACGAGCAGCCTGGAGAGGGTGAACCAGCACCCGGGCGAGGAGTGAACTCGCCACCGGGCGCGCCCCCCGCCCGCCTTCCCTCCTCCCTCCCTTCCTTCCCCTCCCTCCCCTCTTCCTTCCCCTCCCTCCCCGTCCCTTCCTCTCTCCGCCTGGTGCAGCCACCGCCGAGGAGGAGGAGGAGGAGGAACATGGCGAAAGCGGAGCAGGTCCTCAGCCTCGAACCGCAGCACGAGCTCAAATTCAAAGGTACGAGGCGGCCGCCGCCATCCCTCGCCGCCGCTCTCCGCGCCGGGCGAGCGGCGCGGCCGCGCTCGGGGCCCGCTCCCCGGCAGCCATTTTCCGGGGGCCGGGCACCGCCGGCAGCTAAAATGTCCTTCAGCGCCGCGCCCGCCGCCCCGCCGGGGCCCCCTGCCCGCCGCGGAGCCGCCCCAGCCCGCGGGGGTCCGGCCCGCGGGGACGGTGCGGGGGGGGTCCCGGCCGCCGCCTTCCCCGGCCGGCAGCGGCAACACCGGGCTGTGCCCGGCTGACCTTCCCGGGGGCGGCGGCCGGGGAGCGGGGGGGACCCCGCGGAGCAGGGGTGCGTTCCCCAGGCCCCGCCGGGGGTGTGTGCGCGGCCCCGGCCGAAAGATCTGGTGCTGTAATGTAGGACAGCGATGTCCGTGAGGTAGGACTGGGAACCCAGGTGCTACAAACCCTAGGAACGGATAAAGGGCTTAATCAAAAGGCAAAATCAGGAAATTGCTAGCAGTGGAGCTGTTTAAGTGTTCTGCGTGGGTATTCTGTATAGAATCTAGACGGAGGAAGGATGTTGGGAATAAGATAACGAATAAGGGTTTCTTCTGTAATGTGTCCCAGGCACTGTGGGGTTGCAATCGTGTCTCTGGCCAAAAACGCGAGGCCTCTGGCCAGGTGCTGGGCAGCACTTCCTGGCTTTTCTTGCTTATTATTATTATTATAATTTAGCAAGCTGTTTGGCTAAGTAAGTCACGAATAGGCTGGCTGTGCAAAAATTCATCCTTTAAATAAAAGTCTTGAATGGGTTTGGGCTTCCACTGGCACTGAAATTCCTGCCTTGCAGCCTGACAGCACAGCTGTAATACAATATTCTGGGATTACAAATAAGCAATCAGCAAGTTTATTTATGCGACCAGAGTCAGAGGTGTTTTATAGCTTCACTTGATTATCTGGCAAATAAGCTTTTTTTTAAAAAAATGGAGATCTGTTTATTGGCCTCTGGCAAAAATAATACTCCTTTAAAAAAGCTTTCATGTACGTTTTTAAATATAGAGGAGATCTTTACCTGTTTTTATTAGCAAATATATTTGAACTGTTAATACAAAGTGGGTTTTATCAAGCAGCCTGTTAATAAACACTGGGAGGAATGAATATATCTTTGTTGTAAGCTGAAGTTGTTATGGCAGCAGTATCAAACATGCTTAAGAAGGAAACTATTGTTGTTTTGACGTTCTTTGTGTTAAGTATGATTAGATTAAAATCACCTCTTGTTCTGGATAAAATTGCTTTCAGCAAACAAGCAAATCCAAGCTCAGGTGGGCAAAAAGTGGGGCCTTAATTGACGCTGACTTGCTAATGAGACGAAATTGTGGTTCAGGGTTTGTTTTTCTTTCTTTTCTTCATCACAGGTAGATATAAACCTTGCCAGACTCTGTTTTTTCTTGAAGTAATGATAATTTGTCAGGCTGTCTTTCTTTCAGATGAGGTTTTGGGCTAAATAACCAGTAGCCATTGAAGTTAAATCAACTAACCATAGCGCTTTTGGTTGCCAGATCTTTAGCCAGCAACGTGTACTCCTTATAACATAAAATGCTACTTGACTAACTGCAGCTATTAAGTGGCTTAGTTTCAAAGTACACTTTAATATTAATGTTCAAACAGACTTAATGCTGCGGGCAGCATTCATATGCTTTGGCAATACCTCTGCCTTACAGTCCTTTCTAGCAAGCAGTGCTGACCGCTGTCCTTCATTCAGGAAACACCAGGTTGAAGTATTCATGAATAAATTCTGCTCTAAGCATTTCTTGCCCTACTGATCTTGTGATGACATACTGCCTGGTGATAGGGCTGAAATGATATTGTTACCTTTGTAAATAGTTGCATTTGTTTCCAGAGTGTTCCTTGGCCCCGTACAAGTAGATCCAGGCTGACAGAGGTCATGGAGCTGCTGACTGGTACAGGCATCCTTATGGTGTGTGCTGAAAGACATGGTACTCAATGTAGGAAACAGAGAGTGGGCTGTAAACTTAATACTGGAAATGGTGAAGGGCTGAATCCAAATGCAGACAGGTAGAAAAAGCAGAAAATTGTTCGCCCTGATGCTGTTGAAAGGCTCTGTGTAGCTCTTCAGTATAAAATTTAGAGGGAGGTAGGATCTCTGGAATAATATAGTGAATAAGGATGTCTTCTATAATATGTCCCAGTCACTTTGGGGTTGCAGCCATGGCCTGCACTTTCACTTCTTAAGGGTTGAAAACCATTTTATAGAAGCTTTTGTAGCCCCTTGGTTTTGCAGTGAATCTCATAAAATCATTTGGTGCTCTGTTTCAAAATACTGTGCTTGTGTCTCGTTTGAAAAAAAAATATCAAAGGAGTTTTTCATGCTGGAATTTTTTTTCACAGCATGTGAACATGAGCAGGGGTTGTCTTTCCTCCCGCCTCGCATCTCCTACAGCAGAGCACACATGCTCCAAAATAGCATCAGCGTGTGCTGTGCTGAAATGCAGCTGTGAGTCGTGGGAGGCAGGACACCATTAGGTGGCTGAAGGTGCCCACTTCTTGCCCTGGTCTCTGATGCCGTGTGAAATAGGAGCTTCACTGGCTTGCCAGTGACTTCCTCCACTTCTTGGTCATTGTAGGCTTGCAAAAAAATTATCCAGCTAAAGGTTTACAGCTCAGCATTTACTGGTAATAAATGGTGAAAAAGAACGTTGTAGTTGGTGTACGTGACATTTACATTTATGTTTCCCTTTCTTCTTTTTTTCAGTCTAAGAGATGACATTAATCTGCCAGTAATTTGTTACATTTGGGGCTCTGACTTTAAGAATTGCTAGGTTTAAACCTGAACAAGGATGTGGAATTGTGCTGCAGGATGCCTCCTGCACCTCACAGGAAGACTGCCCACCGAGGCTGATCTGTCTTTTCACCATATGTGCCCACCAGGACTAGAGATCGGCTGTTTAATGTCAGCAAGTAAAATTGTGTTAAAATATAGCATATTTTAGGACTCCCCTGGGTTTGTAGTGTTTGAGATGCTGCTGCATGTTTGCAGACATGGGGTGCTGGGGCAGTGTTGCTCAGGAGGGGTGGCACAGATGGGAGGTGGCAGAGGCTGAGGGACATTTTGGTGGTTTCTGGAGGTTTGCTCCAGGTTAGGCTGGACTTATGACTCAGCACTCTGTCCGTGCTCCCCAAGTGGCTCCCGGCAGTACTGCCAAGCAGGGATTAGTGCCTTGCTAAACTCTGCAGGTCGTGCCAGTTGGAAATGCAGGTTCCTGTCCCCATTATGTGATCCTGGACCTATGCAATATGTCACTGTGTAGCTTTGCTTTCTGCTAAGGGCACAACAATGAACCAGAGCAGCCGATCCTCTCCGCTGCTAACAGAGCAAATTCATCCCTGACCTGGGGCTGTCACCTCTCACTGGCTCAGGGACAAGTCCTGGCTACCTCAGAGCTGCAGCCCAAAGGTGTGGCCTCGGCCTGTGTCAGTGTACTCAGTCCAGCAGTGCATCTGCAGCATTGAAATGTTCAGAATTTATTGTTTAGCCCCAGTCCTGTGCAGTTTGTGTTTCCATGGTGGGGTGGCTGCTGCTCCCTACTGAGTCACTCTGTGTTCCTCCAGGTCAGCCTGAGTAAACTCCAGCCAGATCTGCTCATTGCAGTGGGGTGTGCAAAGCCTCCTGTGTCTGACAGGAATATCCCGTTCCTACCAGATACCAGGCTAAGGCTCTTCAGTCCAACAGGCCAGTAACATTTGGGATGTGAGATTAGTGTTTGCTGAAGCTGCAGTTGCCAAGTCTCAGAAGAGAGGTGAAGGGCATGTGGACTATTCACTTATATCTCAGTCCCTGTCCCGATCCATTGGGATTGGTTAAATCACTCCTGCACTGAAGGTATTGGGAGGAATTTGACTTTGTGCTCATTCTCTCCTGTATTGGATAAATAGGAATTTCTAGTCACAGTTTAAGAATGTAAAATAGTGACATTATTGTGAGTACTTGGCTGTTTAGGACAATTTAACATGCATCTTTTAAGCTGAACATTTATATGCTCTTTTCTTTAAACTCTTAGAGCCCTCCTGGTATTCACAGCAGAATGGCAGCCAGTACTAGGATTTCTTTACTCTTTGAAGGCTGCTGTGCCAATGGCTGTCTGCTTTCCTGCTGAAAAATGTACCAGCCCTTGCTTCCCTTTGTCTGGCCTGATTCCAAGTCAAGTTATTGTTACCACATTAAATATGGGTAAACCTTTACATCTCTCTACATATTTGAATTTAATTATCAAATCATAGTCTTGAAAAGAGGACATTGTATTTAAATAACAGGCAGGCTTCCTAAATCTACACAAATTTATCCTAAAATCCTAGTTATCAAAGAAAATCAGTATTTTTCTTGTGCAGTTAATATTGCACTCACTTTTCTTGCAGCTTAGCTAAAATCAATAACTTATTCTATTAGACATTTGTTTAGTTGCACAGACCTGCTGCATCTCACCGAATTACTCTGATTTCACATGCTCCATTGGTTTTATAATTAATTCATCACTTTGCATAGTCTCTTCACTTTAGAAGAGAGGTGTTAGGAGGGAAAAAAATGGAGGTAAGAGAGAGTTGTGATGCATTGTGAATTTCTTCTAACACATCTCTTTTTTGAAAGGTGGAATAAGTTGAAAATTGTGCTTCTCTTGAGCTTCCTTAATCTGATGTCCTGTACACCAGAGACACAACACTCAACAGCTCCACTGGGAAAGGAGAAAGGAATTGTACATGTGGGACTAACAGAAATTTGAAACTTTGAATAGGGTGGTTGGAGCACCAAAGAACAATTGAGACGTGTGAAGCTGTCAAGGAGGTTTTAACTGCATTTTCTGTTAAATTTAATTAATGTATTTAGGTCTCCCAAGACTATTTCCAAAAATACCACAATCTCCTTGAAGGCTTTGGTCAATGTGATTTACGGGTTAAGGACTTTTGAATCATTTTGTACTGCACAGATTTTAAGAATTCCAGTTGAAGTTATGAGCATTAATAGGATCAAAGTATTACTATTTCAGGGAAAGACCTAATGCAGTGATAAAATTTGTCACTTGGCCATTGCTTCTCTTAGTTTTGTGGGATTTTGTGTTTTGAATGTGGTCAACTCCTTGCCTTTACTGGACAAAATGGGCCACGTACATTCACAACTTCCTGTTCCTTGGGAATCCTGTGTTTGTCCATGGATTTTCAGCTCACTTTGAGCTGTGGAACTGTTGTAATGATACGTGAAAAAGTTTTTCAAGTTTGTTATTTAAAGCTCATCAGGATGGCAGCCTGCCAGGCTGATTTGGTCGCTGTGATGTGACCTCTATTCATCACTTCAGAAGATATATCTGATAACAGATTATATTGAAAATACAGATGGAAGGGGTGGCTCTCTCAACTCCTGGGAGCATGGCTATCGTGGCAAAATGAAGACACAGTTAATGTGTCAGAGTGGATGCAGGTTCACACTGGTACTTAGCAGTAAATTGTATTTACCAGCTGCTGCCCTGCATGCCATGTGCAGAGTCCTGTCACCCGTGAAAGGAATATAGAGTAGAAATTTATACAGCAGTTCCTGATAGTGCCTCCTCATTGGAATAAATTATTACCTATTTTTCCTCACGGTGCAAGATTCATAAATTAAAAACTTACCAGTAATCGTGTAATGCCTTATTTCTTTTACAATAGGTTAGCTGCCATTAAATACAAGAGTGAATTCTGTTTAATTGCTCTTTATTCAGAATTAGGATTGTAAAAATTCAAGTACAAGCCTTTAAATAGATTGTCAGATCTGTTTTGAAACTCAGCTGGAAAAAAGGCATCATCACCATAGCAAATGATCCAACTTCATGAGCTCAGGTCAGCTTACATCTATGAACAAATACCCAATTTTAATAGCAGCTTAATTTGTTCTATGCAGGCAGCTCTGGAAGGTATTGATTGCATCAAATGAGTTTTGGATCAGATGAGCAACTTCTACATATGTTATAATGCAATTTTTGTAGGAAACTGGGCGAGGGAGGGTTTGTCTTGTTTCTGAGTGCCTCTGAGCACAGCTTTCTGCCCAGCTGAGGCAGTGCAGGAATCAAATGACCCTTGCTAATTCTGCTCACATCTTGCAGTCACACTCATTTTCTACTATCTTGTTACCATATTGGTCTTATGTTTGCTGCCTGCTGGGAACAGCTAATAACTACTGAATGCATTTCATAGTTGGTACAATAACAGCCTCTTTACTTTCTCTGTCAGTGTGGCTGCTTGGCTTTGAAAGCCTTATTGATGGTGTTTGCAACAGTTCTGTTTGTGGTGACAGCTGTTGTTTCAGACTTAAATTTCATCTTTGTATTTGTAAGAAACGTGATCTTTAACATTATCATCTTGCTGCACTTGTTGTTTTGTTGGGGTTTTTCTGCAAGTAAATCTCACTGATTAGGTCAGGAGCTCTTCCCACTTAGAGCCCTCTCCCCTCTGGATGAGGAACTGGCACCGGTGTGACAGTTCCTACCACAACATTGAATGTCCTTTGTCTTCCTGTGTGATGACCAGAGGCAGAAAGAAAGCTTATTTTACATACATATATGAATATTTAACTACCAGTTTTTCCAAGCTAGGGGTTAGATTCATGCTAAGTCTCTTCCTCTGGCATTTGACCCAGTATTTTTTCAATATATAAACCCTTGCAGTGCTTTGTAGACCAAGATGTCTGTAGAGCCATATAAGATACTTTCTGAGATGCCTGGGATGTTGTTGAGTTTAAAATTTGGCCTGCTGGGCAACCTTTTGTGAAGAGGGATTTGTGCCGTGGGTCTGGAGCAGCTGTCACAGTCCTTGCTGTCACTGGCAGTGTGTGCAGAGCAAATCCCCATTGCCCTGTGTGATTCAGGGCAGGGTAGGGGTGCACAGCTGCCCTGGTTGTGGTTGTGTGTTCACACCAGCAGCACAGCCCACACTGAGCTCTGTTAGAGCTGTTCTGAAAGTTGCTCAGTTCAGCTGGAATTCTCCTGGCCTCAAACACATTTGTACAGATTGGGTACTGCTGCTGCCTGCAGTACTTACCCCACGTTATTATAAATACTTCATGAAAATAATCTCTTTACTAAACTACTTTAGTGTCTAGTTCTCTGAGCTGTAAATGAAGTCCCTCATACCATGGTGCATGGATTAAAGATTTTATCATTCTAAATTTAATTCTGTTTTCTTGGTTGGTTTCCACGAGGGGTGGAAAAATAGAGAAGGAGGAGGTTTGCCTGGTGATCCAGTTATTTAGGATGCAGATTATAAAATCATGTAGGTGTGGGGATCACTATGGAGCCAAATCTTATGTTTTTGCAAGCAATTTAAGAGACAAATTAGTTGTGCTTGTAGAAGGCATGTCAAATGACTATATAATTCTTTTAAGAAAAAAAATTGCACTTTCTTGTTTTTCCCAAGACTGCTACTTTTTTCATCACACTAGTTAGCTTCATCCTTGCTGGTGCTTCTGATGTTTCTGCCAGCAGTTCACCCTCTCCCTTGTGCAGTTTCATGTTTGTTGTCTGTTGATATTTGCAGTTAGTGCTTCTTGTGATATGTGAATTAACAATATATTGTGTTTTCTCAAAACGTTTGCGTTTCCTCTGGATTGTGATTTCTCATCTTCTGGCTTTTTTATATTTTTACCAGACTAGGAGCAAAGATCTAAGAGCAGTAACATTTTTTTCCCCCCTTAATTTTTGTGTAGCTGGTTTTACACCGTGCTTAGTGATGTCATACATTGGTGCAGATGATCACAGAATCATGGAATTGTTTAGGTTGGAAAAGACAGAAGTTTAGGCTTGAAGAACACAACTTGACATTTGTTTCTTGTTCTATGCCACACATATAAACTGTCAGATTTTTTTTTTCTGATTAAGTTTTCTCGCTGCTTCTGGCTAAATTTCTGATTTTGTTTTGGTTTTTTTCCTTTTGGTCTTGAAAGTACAGTTAATAGGCTGTTTTCAAGTAGCTCCCCTGAAATATATCTTGTAAAGTCAGGATTCCTTCCTTTTTTTGTAGCCATAAATAGTGTTCCACTGCCTATTTTATGTGGCTTGGTTTTTGTTTTTTTAACTTATTAGAAAAGCAGCTATTCTTTGTGCATCCCCAGAATATCTAATTGTGTTTGTTTCTTCTGGTATTTTCGACTTATGCACAGTTTTGCACTTTAAAATATTTGCTCATTTGCTATTTAAGTTGCACATCAAATTTCTCTATTTGAGGAGTGAACGTAAAATTAGAGTAGTTAAGTTGCTCCTTCCCTAACATTTTGGTATGCATTTGAAATGGAGATTAGTGATGAAATTAGACCAGGAAAAAATCACTTAAGAAGGAAAAGTGTAGCTTGGATTGGTGATTAAAATCAGGATGGTTCTTCCAGGGAAACATTTTACATTGACTTCAGTCTTCAGCAGTGTTTTTGTCGGGGAGGTTTGCACATCAAGGCTTCATTGCTCTGTTGCTGCATCCCCACTTCTCCTGGGAGCCTGGTCTTTGTTTTTGTCCTTTTCATAGCCCATGGATGGAGCTCCAGGCTGTGTGCAAAAAGGACATGTCTTATCTAAGTGAATCTGGCTACATCATGGTTATTGAAAGAGATGAAGCTGCTGTCCCAGTGTTTCCTGAGCTGTTTTCATACCTGGACAGAGTTGGTTCATGTGATATTTGTGTGCAGAATGAGCAAGGTAATGCAATCTCTTTGGCACTCGGTCCTGAAAGGATCTGAAAGCGCAGCTGATACACCTCTGAAAGCTCACCAGGGCTGCTCAGTCTCTTCTTCGTGCAAGTGTGTGCAGAAATCTGGTTTAACTTTGTGATGCAGAGAAGAGATTTCATGTTGTGTGATTTTGTCGCTGAAGTTTGCTGTAGGTAATGTTTGGGTGTAGAAAAAAATCTGAAGAGATCAATTGGGAAAAAACAAGTGCCTCTGGTACCAAAATTATATGAAGGACATATTCTTCTACTTCTCTTGGCAAGCTTATGTGTGGCCTCTCGGTTCTTACAGCTGTGAAGTCAGACTGTTAATGATCCTCTGAGGGATAAAAGGTGACAAAAATTACATACTAACAGATACCCTGAAAATAGTCTTCAGTCTCATATTTGTTTGGTGTTTGGGCTTTTTTCCCAATTAAGCATAAGGCATGCTCTGAGAAAAATAGTTTATGCTAGAGTAGGCCAGGGAAGGACACTGATTAATCCATCTAAATGGAGTAACTTACTGCCAACCTTGCTCCAACTTTGGCATCTGAATCATGTAATTTTGTTGGGTTTCTACATTCTTTTTTTTTTTTTTTCCCTCTTAGGTCACTTTATTGATTGCATACTTCTTAAAAAAAATTGCTCCACTGCATCAGCTATTGCATAGGGAGTGATGTGGATGTTGCTTCTATTTTTGCAATACTTTTTCATCCAGGCATCCGCTGTTTGACACAGCAGAAGTGGAAGGGACCACTCCCCTCCTGTCACTTTGTTTCAAGGGCTCTTTTGGGTGAGGAGGTGGGTGCTGGGAGTAAAGATGTTGATTCTGCAGGGCTGGGGGTTTGTAGCTAATTCTTTTAAAATCTGAGCTGAGGTCAAAAGGTTGGCATGTGGTTTACACAAGGATTTTTTTTTTTAAATAATTACCAAATTTGGGGGATTTGGGTTGTCTCAGTGAGTTACTTGTGAAATCAGATATTTATGCAACACAGGCTCTTCTTGCTTCTGATTTTTTGGCTTCTTTGATTTCAAAAGTTGCGGATGCTCACTTAATTATGAGAGTCTCCAGAGCCAGATGATGATGATGATTAAACCTTGGCACACGGTACTTTTTAAAACACTAATCTTCACAAGATTCTGTGTGATTAGGTAAGTATTCTCCTTACTTGACAGAGAGGGAAACTATAAGGGTCCAAACCTGCTTCTGTTTTGGAGTTGCTGTCAACTCTTAAGGTTCTTAATAGCAGAAGATCAAGTCCTTAAGTGATTTGTCTAAAGACAAGTAAGGTGGTGGGAGAGTTTGATTGGATCTTGGGTGTTCTTGATTCTCAGGCACCTGGCTGATAGCTCAAGATGTCTTGCTTGACATTTCAGCTCTTTTCATTTTAGTGTTTATCTTCAAAGGTCATCAGCTTTATGTATGACTTTAAAAGAAGTGTGTGCAGTAAGTCAGGGTCTTCACCTGTTATTGAGCCCTCTTGCACATCACTACTGATTTTATTTTGCCTGTCTCTCTAATGCTGACAGACATCCACAAAAAGAAAATGGGAGAGCCCATGGAAATAAAATGAAATCACTTGGTGTTGTCAGAGGCAGTAAAGGAACTGAGAAACCTCTTGGATGTGAAGATGAGAAAAGTTGCAGGTAGAAGTATTGAACTGATCAGATGGAGAGATGGATATGGTGGCTGTTTGGTGGTGCTGACACCTCTCTCTAGAGCAGGGCAAGGGGCATCTCAGTTTGAGGGGCTGATAGAGCTGGGGGAGGCACTTAATGCTGTGGGAGAAGGGCCAGTGTAGGGTGTGGGGTGGGAAAGGGATGAGTATCATGTTCAGCCCCCATCCTTTCCCCTCACACAGGGCCAGTGTGGCTCTTTCACTGATTAATTACTGCTCCGTGTGGAAATCTACCAGTCACATGTAGGATTTGGGCTCTTGAGAACAGTCACAAAACAATTTAGGTTTCCCCTCTATTGCTTTCCACCATCTCCCTTATTAAAGATTCTTCAGTTACCTTTCTATGGCTGATTAATGTGTCAGGTGATTAATGACTTTCATCTGACACATCAGTGGGATTAAACCATGGTGAAATACATCCTTCCCCTCCTATTATTGCATTCCACTGCTTTCCACAAAGGAAGTACAAGAGAGGTTATCTCATGAGAAGCTCTGCCTGTATTTCTGGCTGTTTCCAATTACCTTGCTGTTGGATACATGTCTGTGGTGAGCTGCAGTTGCAAAAGTTGTTTAGGGGAAGATGCTGAAAGTGCATCTAAAACACTCTGGGAATAACATGGGCAACTTGATAAGTGCTTATTCTTAGTCTTGTGGATCAATGGTTGCCAGTTGTATCAAGTGTTTGTGCAGTGCTTTTCTTTGAAGAGTTCACTACATTTTTTAGGAATGCCTAGCTTTTAGCAGATGAGAATTTGCATTAAATTCAGAAAAAAATGATGAATGTGCCTTAATTACTTTCAGCAGCTATGCCAGCACTACAAGTGTGCCTGCAGCACGTATGCCCAGATGTGCTTGCAAGCTTTAACCTGCAACTGTGAGACCTTAAATTTGCAGGATGCTGTGCAGGAAGATGCAGTTTCCCTGATGCCAGGTCTGAGTGCTGCTCATTCTGGCTGAAAACTGATTCTCCTTTTTCTCTTCCCCACTGCCCCCTCCCTCTCTCTGGTAAGTGGATTAATTTCCAGCCCCAGCAGCTCC
Organism: Pyrgilauda ruficollis; assembly: GCF_017590135.1. Taxonomy (NCBI): domain Eukaryota; kingdom Metazoa; phylum Chordata; class Aves; order Passeriformes; family Passeridae; genus Pyrgilauda; species Pyrgilauda ruficollis. The sequence continues at coordinate 3,170,761 of NW_024526044.1, read as the reverse complement.
TTGGCTCTGCTCTTGGCCCATGCAGAGGAAGCACAGTGCAACTTGCACAGGCAGCTGGTGGAGATGAGAGGCCAGACCACCTCCCCTTTCAGCAGTGAGATGGACTCATGCAGGAATTAAGCAGCCCTGTGGCCCACCTGATGTGTGTAGTTAATTATAAAGATGTAGTGATAATTGCAGGTACAGATCTGCAGAGGACTGTCCCTGCTGGGTTTGAACGTTCCTGCCCAAGCCTGTGCCATCAAAGCTTTCCCTCTGCTGGCACTTATGCTAAATTCCTTCATGTGCCAAACAGCATGAGGACTGATTATTTGCCCTGCCAAAGCATGGAATTTTGGTTAAGGTGAGGATGGTTGTATTTAGATATAGTACAAATGATGTGGCTGTGTAACGTGGTTTCTTTGAGGAGCAAGTAGCAAGGAACTCACAGCGAGTACTGTGCTCATCAAAAAGTTATCAGCCTGGATTTGCTGAAACAATTATGGGCAATTTCTATTGCAGTGAGGGTTATTTAAAATTTAAATAGAGTTGACATCATGTTCTTTTGACCTAATTCCCAGACTTTTTTATCATTACTAAAATGGTGTGGGGTATTACAATGCTATACTCTGCAGAATGGCTCTCTAAGGAAAGGTTGATACAGCACTGGTGTTTGAATAGGAAATGGGCTGTGGAAAATTCTGAGGTAACATTGTGATCTTCAAAGGTGAAGGGTTGGATTTGTGGGTGAAAAGCCACAGTTCAGAAATAACCCTGCTGAAAAGTAGTCCTATGAAAAACCAGGATGCCTCATACTGTTTGTTGTTTTATGAGTATAGAAGGTGATGTTTCTTTTCCTTTCAATAATACTGCTAGTTTGTGTATCACTAGATGCCCACTTTGCATTAACATGAGTTGACTTTATTTTGGCAGGAGAAAGTCACCGAGCCCTTGTGGAGTATTTCAGACTTTCAGCACCAAATTCAATTTATTGCATTCTTCCATGATCCCATGACAACCCCGTGTCAGATGATACATGTTCAGACCATGTTTCCCGTAACTTTGTCCTTGGGATGACACCAGTGGCATTCTTCTCATGATCTTTAAAAAACACGTAAGAAAATCAGTTAGGATGATTTTAAAGAGCAAATTGTCATTTGGAAAGCACCCTGCCTTAGTAAGAGTTCCACTTATCTAGAAATATTATTATGAGCAATTGAAAAACATTCAAAACAAAATAATGTGATTAAGTAAGGGTTGTGGGTTTTAAGAGTCAGTCTTCACTTGCTGCTTTCACCCAAGGACCATCCAGATGCAGCAGTCTGGCTCAACTGTGCTCTCAGCCCACCTTGGGAGTACAAGCATTGTCCAGGTGTTGCATAAACTTGTATAAATAGTCCATCCACTTGTAATGAGGACAAAGTTACCAGAAATATTGTAGAGTATTTTCTCTTACTGTAGTTGGGTATGATTCCCAATGTCTTAATGCCTTGCACTGGAAAATGAAGCTGCAGGGTTGATGTGCATCTCCTATGACTGTTAATGCCCACACCAGCTTTATCTGCAGTAATCAAATCCAGATGTTGAAAGCAAAGGTGTATCTCCAGTGCAGAATTAGCTTGTGTCTCTCCTGGGGTGAGTTCTTCCACATACAACCTCCCCAAAAACCTGTAACTTTGGCTGTAGTAATCCAACAACAGGCGACCAAGATTTCATTTCAGCGCAAGCTGGCAGTCCATGGGCCTTGCTCTTAGAAGGCAGGCCAGCCAAGTGATAATATTTCACTGCCATGCCCCAGTTACCCCGAGTAATACCCTGTGGTCTGTTTATTTTTTTACTTCAGGAGACCTTAATTGGCACGTTAATCCTGCATTTGCCTGCTGTGTTTTGTTTTGCTGCAGAGTTTGAACAGCAGTGCCATAAGAATGAGTGTGCTTGCCCACAGGTTTGCTGGAAGCAGATGTCAGCCTTCTAGTGCAGTTGTGGTGGTTGTAAAACCTGTAACTGGGGGGAAATGTAGCTAAAGAAACTGTTTAGGGTTTAGTGGACAGAACAGAAGAGGAAACACAAAGCAGACAAGAAGAAATTAGTTCCGTCTGCTGAAAGGTTTTGCTGCCAAATATTTTGGTGTGATCTATGTTAGCAATAAGTAACTCCATTTGGAATTATTTTCCACACAGAATTGTTGTCGTATTGCTATTTCAAACAGCAGCTCTGTGCTGGGGCACACAAATCCCGCACACATTCATGGATCAGCCAAGTAAAAACATGGCATTTCCCCCAGGAAATCTATCCCAGCATGCAGACCAGTAAAGTACTACTGAGGATGCAGCTGCAGATGAAGGGCTTTGTACAGCCAACCCTCCCCCTGTGCTGGAACAGCTCAAGCTGTAATTTTTTAGTAGAAACACATCCTTATTGCATAGGCATCCTATAATTTCTTCTGAAATGTTAGATACCTCTCTGTTAGGGCTGTTTTGAAGATCTGTTGCTGTCCTTACACACCTAAATGTTTGCTGGATTTTTCTGATGGTTTGGCTTGTTTAATTTCTTTACCAACTCGTGGCTGCTTCTGGCCAGTTATTTTCCATTAGCCTAAAGTCTCTCCGTGCGTGCAGAATACAGAGAAAACTTTACAGCTGTGTTTCATTCTCTTTCACATCTCAGTGACCTGTGCCTGGTGAAACCTTTGCCATGGGATCCAAAAATTTTATTCCTTCAGATTTTTTGGCTCCTGTTGCATTGCAGAGCTGGTTTGCTCAGGGTGCAGACAGAAGTGGTGCTGCCTTGTTGTCTGGTTAGGGTTATTATGTGTGTGATTGTTATGAGGCTTTTTCCCTTCTAATTACTTTAAACAAATTGGATCTAGGATAGAGGTTGCAGGACTGTAGTACTGTTACAGCTGGATTAAATATTGTCTTAGGAGTCAAATTTGTGTAGAATAAGAAGCAAACTTAAATTGCATCAAGGCATCCATGTGGGAGAGGAGGGTGGTGGAATGCTGCCTGCATTTTTAATTTTTTTATCATCATCATTCACCCTTTTTCAATTTTAGGGTTGCCATTTCTGCAAGGAAAAGTTGGGTGCTTTTTTACTGATTTGCTTTTACTCCTGAGGACAAATGAAGGTATTTTATTCAGGCATCAAATTAATCACTTCTATGGAGAAGACAGTTGATCAAAGTGTGGTTATATTTCTTTTAATTTTGCTTCTTTACCGTCTGTGAAGCACTGTGGTTGTGTGCTACCTGTCTGATTTATCAGTGTCTTGTAGGAAATCAGCCTTTCTTCTGCCTGAGGGATTTGGGAGTTTCAATTAGGTAGGGAGCCTGAGAGAAAAGGATTTGCCTGCACTTGGTTTTGCAGAACTTGACAATGGTTTGATTTTGGCTTTGCTAATATGGAAATCTTTGCCAGTGCGCTCAGTGTCTAAAAATTTTCCTATTTCCACATGGTTATTTCCTGTCCTGGGTGAGGTAGGCTACATTATTTCTTCTGGTTTATAATTTCTAGTTGCCAAGACAGTTTATAAAAAAAATAAAAAAACTTGGTAGGCAAAAGGAGATGCACCCTGCTTGCTTGTCTTGCTGTTTTTGATGTGGCATTCCTGAATACCTGGTGGAATCCTGGTTCTCTGGAGGTCCAGCTTCATGTGCAGATGGATCTGTGGTAGTCCTTGGTTCCCATTCCTTGGTTAACAAACTGTACTGTACTCACTGCTTATCATCTACAGCATGGGTATATGTGGTATCTCTGCTAGCCTGGGCTTCTGTGCCTAGAATGGAGCAACTGTGACACAGCAGGGAATTTGGCATCCTTTGAATGCCATGTTGTGGTGTTGGCACAATGTGTGAATGATTTCCCCCTTTTGTTTTGCTGTTAATGATGAGTTCTTGGGCTGGGGCCTGGATGCAGCCTCAGCTTTGCGTGCACAATTATCTGTACATGCTGCAGATGGAAATTGAACATCTAATTACTTTATAAGATTTGTGAACAGAGATTTAGAGCCTGCTTAGCCTCTGCTTGAAAAGCGCTTTCTGTGTGATTTCAAGCCTGCTTTTGCTCTCCTCCTCAGGTCCTTTCACAGATGTGGTCACTACAAACCTGAAGCTCGGCAACCCCACGGACAGAAATGTGTGCTTCAAAGTTAAGACCACAGCACCACGTAGATACTGTGTAAGGCCCAACAGTGGAATTATCGATGCAGGAACATCAATTAATGTTTCTGGTAAGCCATTCAAGCAGTTCTTTGCTGATTGAAAATAGCTTCTTATGATCAGTTATTTCTTGGAATGCCTTGCAGCCTGAAAATATTTTGGTGAATCCAAGAGGTGGTGTTTTCATGGTGAAGCAGCCATTTCATGTATCCTTACTTCCCTTACTCTTGGTCTAACAGGAACAGGTTTGTTCTTCTTGTTTTGGAGAGGAAAAAGGCGGAAATACATAAATGATTGATATGGTTCATTAACAGCCTCAGCCAGCTATCCAAACCAGTCCTGCTGCAGCCCTGCCCTCCCTGTGGGATTATTTTTGTACAGTTAGTTTTTTGCCAGCTTAACTTCCTGAACCAGCTCACCACGGGGTCAAACAAGTGCTTGGATGAGCACATTGAGGGAAGAATAAAACTGGGTGGACTGTAGCACTGGTTTAGACCAGTGAGGGCTAATGCTAAACTGCCTTGGATTTAACCAACAATGAAACCATTTACTTTCAAACCATGCTTGTTTTGTGTGCCTTGAAGAGTCAGTATCCTTTGGTGTTAAAAATGTCAAATGACTAAATCTTTGCTGTTGCATAGGAAAAGTTAATGATTTTTTCTAATGAGTCAGTAGCTCTTGACTTGCCTAAGTTTGGTAATGGAAAAGCAAAGGAGTGGCTTACTTTGAAAGCATAAAGAGCTGAGTATTCTCACAAACAGTATCTGTGTATTATTAACTTGCTGATAATATATTCTCTTCAATAACTTCTCTGATCCATGTTCTTAATAAAGAATTCTATCAAAGGATGTAGTTGTGGCATATTAGATGAATGATGTCAGACTTTAGTTAAGAAAATTATTCCTCTAAACATGCATATTCAGATTTGATTTGCTATTCCTAAAAAAAAATTAATATTGGCATATAAGCAATACTATTGAGAGGTTATACAGTTTGCTCCTACCAGCCTCTTTTAGCCTGGGATAAAATTTTGAGATGCCAAAACCACTGCTTTTTACTTGAAAAAAATCAACATGTAAAAATTGAGTTCAGTTTCTTATTTAATAAAATGTAAAATATTTAAACACCTCACCTTTGGAGAGAACTTGCTGCAACAAAATAAAAATTGATCCCAAAATCACTTTCCACTGTAAATTTAAGCATCTCTAATCCTGTGAGTCTTCTTATACATGCCCATATTTGCACACTCATTGATCTGTTGTCTTAGGGATTTCTGTGGTGTCAAAATGAGTGTGCAAAGGGCTGCAGGATTGTACCTCCCTTGCAGTTAATCCCAGGGGAATGTCAGTGAGGAGGTAACCAGGGAGTGGTGGGAGCTCCAGGTGGGGCAGGCAAAGCACTTCTGCTCCAGGAGGGGGCCAGCACATTCCCAGTGAGCTCTGAAATGACTAATATGTAAATGAAAAAGCTCTCTGGAGAGAAATGGAGATTTTTAAAACTCGGAACAATTCCCAAGTAAAGCTGTCTGTCATCTATACTAGCTGCAGGCAAGCATATCAAATGCACTGAAATCAATGAAATGATAATGAAAATTAGCATGGTTTCTAGCTACAAATTATCTTCGTGCTATAAAGATGTGGATGCTTTTCATCTTGTAGATGAACTTTGAAAATTAAAAGCCTGCTTCCTTTGCAGGCTCTTACCAGGCTTTTTGAAATGTTGTCTTGCTCTCAGTGTTGAGTTTTGCTCACAAGTGCCCCTTAGCTCCACCTTGAGCAAATACAGTGCAGGCAGGTGTTAGGAGCCATCTCTTGTGATGCTACCAGGCTTGCTTTTCCAGCCTGAGCCTTCCCAGTGGCACACCAGGTAGAGTGTGGATCTTATGAGTATCCCCTTATGAGACTGCTGCGCTAACCCTGAGCTGTGCTTTGCTCTTGCTTACACTGCTTTAAGAATTTCCCTTTTCTGATAACCTTATTTGTAGTGATTTATGGTTTGGTTAGTGTGGAAAATGGCTGTGATGTATTTAATCACAAGCTCACATGTCTGTTCTAATATTTCCATGCTGATTTTAACAGTAGTAATAAATAACAATCTTAAATTGCCAGTCCTTTCATTGACATTATATTTTAAAATGCAAGTAGCACACTCTCATTGTTCCTTAGGTAATAGATTAAGCTCCTTCAAACCATGCATGGGACCTGATTTTGGACTTGAGGATGGCATTGTCTTTGGTTTTGATCAGCAGATGGGATCCTTTGGATGGGAGGGATCAAAGAGGGAACTGTTATTAACTTGCAAAATACAATTGTTTTCAGATTCACAGAAAAGGGGGAAGATGTATTTAACCTTTACTTTGGAGTAATACTGCTTGAGAACAAAAGACTGATTTTGGAGTTAATGAAGTGAAAAATAAATAGAATTTGTTTCTTTGCCTCTAAATCAGTTACCTTTTCAGTTATTTAATTCAAGTCTTGCACAGGGCATAAAAATAGGACTTGAATAAATGGGACTTGAATTCCTTCAAACCTAGTGAAAATACTACTGATGAGAAATTATGTAAAATATAGTTAATACAGTAACTTCTGGACACTTCAGCTAATTGGGTTGTGTTTACTATATGCAATCTGCTCCCTTCACAATTGCTGACTGGCTTTACCACAGCCACTGATAGCACTGCATTGGTGCTGCACCTTGTCTCCAAAAATCAGTGCCTCAGCATTTGTTAGTCTCAGAGAATGTCATTGCCTGGAGCTGAATTTGGGACAGCCTCTTCCTTCTTGCTCTGTAGTAACCAGCTGCCTTTGTTATACTCCTGTGAAACTGTGTCTGTACTATTTTGCTGTAAGTGTATGAGAAGATATTTTGCTCTAAGAGGCAGCAGTTGCACTTCATTTCACATTAATATGATGGCTCATTTAAAGACTTACAAAATGCTAGGAAAATAAAGCTCACTTTAATCTAGTGGAGTCTCAAATGCTGCCTTCTTATGCCATATCACAGCTTTTGCTAAATACCAGCATTTGAGGCCCTGTCAGCATGTGCTGCCTGCTGGGATGTCAGGTTTGGAGCCCGTGTTTTCACCTGTTATGTAATGGCATGTAATTTTAACAGCTGAGTTTATGTAACTGTCGGGAAGCGTGTGTGAGCGCTGTCATCTGATTCCATTGCACTGGGGCTGCAGTGCTTGGGGAAGGAGTGTTTGCACACATCCCACTGCTGCTAAGCACCTCTGATTTCAGCAAAGATAGCTGATTTTGTGGCTTTGAAACCTAAATAAAAGCCATGAATGGATTACAAAGGAAAAGTGAAGGAACACCAGCAGATGCTGGTGAGTCTGCAGTAGATGTGTAAGGAGGAGAGAGGAATTGCAGATGGTACCATCTGTGCAGTGTCCCACTGAAGAGAGCAGTCTGAGCAGCCTCCTAAGGGAGGAGGAGCTGAGTTATCCTCGGGCTGCTGTAGAATATCCGGGAAGGATTTTTAGTCTTTTCTGAGCTTTCCTGACTTTGGAAATGCAGGAATGGAGCAGCAGCCCTGTTCTCTGCAGTCACAGTGGGTCTGTCCCATTCCCTCAGGTGCTGACTGTGTCCCATCCACCGCTGCATTCCCAAACTTTCCTTGGCAGTGTCACTCCTCTGCCCTGTTCCCACAGATCTCCCAAGCAGAAACTACCAAGTTTTGGGTTGTTCTTGCCTGCCTGCTTTAAAATTCTATCTTGATCTTCGCAAAGTCAACACTTCTTAATATTATTGAAATATTTACAGAAATTTTATGTTTATTTATGTAAATATAAAACAAAGGTGGGATGATGCAATGGATTCTGCACATTTCTGTAGATGTGAGTGTCCTTTGCTCACCTCTGCCAGAGCTGATGGAATTCCACAAGGATCTTGAGCCTTGCCCCTGTTTCTGGTTGGGGTATTTTATATGACATAAGTGTGGTAGATTTGATCCATCCAGACCATGAAGAATTCAATGCAGTTCCATTTGGGAAAATGATTGATAAAGGTAGAAAAGAACAAATAAATTGACAGTCTGTTGAATGAGCTGCTTAAGAATGAACAGTGATGTGGATGGAAATGTGAGAGCAGGGAGCTACCAGTGATGTTTCTTGAGAGTGATTCTTGGTCCTAATCTTGTTTAATGCTTTTACAAGCAATTCTGGAACAAAGAGTACACTAAAAACTCTGATGATGTTGTAAAGTTGGGAGATTGAAGATATACAGCAGAATTAGGTGTTCTTGAAGGCTACAGTAAGAGAAATGGAATGAGTTTCATTAGAAAAACTGCAAAATCACATATTTGGAGAATAAAATACTTTGGCTACAATTGCAGGCTTGTTGAATAAAAGGGCCTGATTGGGGTGAGCACATAATAGGCATAATAATAATAATAAGACATAATGTTGTCCTGTAAGGCAGATGTAGCATCATACATCTGGGTAAGGGAAGAGGTGAGAGGGCATAAATGCTGTGATTCATGGCACTAGTACAGTTTCCTGCATGTGTAATCAGAGGAGCTCAAACCAAAACAGGTGCAGAGGATGAATGGGGAGCCTGGCCTAGAGAGAACCCACCAAGTCTGGCTTAAGTTTACCAGTAGGCCAGGAGGTACTGTGATTGATGGCTTGGAGGGCCCAGAAGTAAATGACTCTTCCCCTTCTCTGGTATTTCAGTATTAGGGCAGTGTTGGTCCAGGACCAAGTAAACAGGCCATTAATAAATTTAGATGGAAACTAGAGGAAGGTTGCTGACTATCTGAGCTGGGAGACTTTTCTGTTCCTTCTGCTCTTGGAAAGGACAGCTATAACCCAGCAGGTGTTAAAGGTGTTCCCTGCTTCAGATTTCATCTGTTCCTTGAAAAAGCTGGTTTATTCTAGGAAAACCAGAGGAGTTTAGGGCTTCTGTCATTGTAACTAACTTTGTAACTAACTTTGCTATTAAACTGTTCTGTGGAAGAGAAGGAGCACATTGGGTGGTCAGTGCCTCTCCTTAGCTCTCTACTGAGCATAAAATGCTGGGGATATTGCAGGAATGTGTGGGAAAACCCATGGCCATTGATCTCTCAGTGACTCTGCAGTTTTTGCTTGTGGTGAAGCAGGGCTGGTGCTCGAGCTCTGGGGTGAGCAGCTTGGGAGGGGTTGAGATATATCTCTGCCTGATGGATGCTGCTGACTGTAAACTTGAAGATCACATTAATAATTTTGTTTCTTAAAACTCTGATTACTGATAAAAGCTGAAGCTTCTGACCAGATGGGACCTCTGATGTGATAAGGCATTCTGTAGGAACATACTTCTCACATAATTTTTGCATAAGGTTTGTGATTTCCATTCAGAACAAAGGAGCCACATTCCCACTAGCAATTTCTCCAGCAATTAGGGCAATTTTATGGAACTAATCTTTCACAGAAACCCCAATAGTATGTGGATAAATATTAAAATGGTTTGGTTTCCTCTTGAAAAAAGTACATATTTTTGAGCTTCCCATCTGGCTTACAAGACATTTGCTGAATAATTTGTGTCAATGTGGCTTTCATGTATTGATCTAAAAATACAAGTGCTAACAACGTCTGTGCTGTCAAGCCCTCTCTGGCTCTTGTGGTTCAGTGAATGGAGCTGGGGGCAGTGATCATTTGGCATTCCAGGATGGATTCAGCACTGTCCCTTGGGAAATGAGGATTTTCAAATGAGCTGATAGTTGCACTCAGCAAAGTGAGCTGCAAAAGCCACAATCATAGAAGTTCCATAAATGCTGAATAGTTCTGGCTATCCAGTTGGATCTTACACATTGAAATTCTTTAAGTGTTTGCTACAGAGGAGAAAAAACGATGCTGCTGCTTTTCAGTGCTGTGTTCAGTGTTGAAATAGTTGTGCTTTCCCAGTGCAGTCACTCCTGTTTGCAAAATAGTTTTAAAGGTAAACCTTTAAAGCCAGTTCATTTGCAAACTTTTTTTGGAATAATATCCAACTACTGCAAGGTGAGTTTAAAATGTATAATAATTTTTAAAGCACCTCATCTGAGACAATTTATTGCTTGCCTTCTCTCTGGGCTTTAGAAGGCATGTGGCTGTTGATGGCCACAGATTGTGTGCACAGTAAAGATGGCTCAGCCATAACATACCCTGCTCATTAAGGGAGCAAATTGGTTTGACTTGCCTTCATTTGTAACAAATGGGATCTTTGGATATTGCTTTTATACGACAAACCCCTGCAATTAGTGCGTGTGAATTTGGGCACATAATGTCAATAGCACCAGTGCTTGAAAATGCTCCTGATTCTTGACCTGCTTCTCTTCTTAGTGATTGAATTGAGGGGCTGAAGGAAGACAGGTCATAAAATGTGAATTTTTAAACCTTACACCATTTTTCTGTTGGCAGTAATGGCAGTATTTGCAAGCTTTGAGAGGGTGGTGGCTTTTTGCAGTGTCTAATAACATGTTTGTGTAAACTGTGTTGCTTATTTCCACATGTTCTGTCTCATGGTGAAGCCAAGCTCATGTTTTTTAATGCCCCAATAGCTGAATATCCAGGTGTCATTTGCAAATGTGGGGGTTCCAAGTGACCATTATGATTAAAGATTATTCTGTGTAAATGGAATTCCCAACTGTTCCTCTTCAGGTTGCTTTAACTCAAAAGCAAAGACATGGAAATTCCCAGTATTGCTCAAAAAATTAAATTAAAGCACACATATTCCCTAAACCTGCTGTTCCTTCCTCTCTGCCCCCTAAACAGAGTAATTTTCTGCATAAGTAAATTTTGGAATGCTTTTTATTTTTTGAGTGAAGAGAAATTCCTTGCATACCCTTCATAGGCAAAGTTTGCATCACATTTTACTATAAACTTCCATCTGTAAATTGGTAACAAACTTTCAGTGACTTATTTGTGGAGGCAAAATACGTGTACTTGATAAATCAAATGCCATGAGACTCTTAAACTTTGTAGAGGAAATTTCCATCCCAAGGCTTGAACCTCAAGGTTTACAATGTTTGACTTTGCCTCTGTAGGTTTTCTTGGGCACCATCAGCAATATTGTGTCTACAGCTCATCAAAATGCTTCTTACTTCTGCCCCAAGGATGGAGCAAGACAAAAAGATGCTGTCTTGGAAAATTTTTCCCTCTGTCCCAGAAGATATGTAAATGATCCTCTTTCCTATAAATTACTATTGTTATCTTGCCATAGCTGTGTACTGAATGTTGTAGAGTGATCAGCATTTCCAGAATTCTCAGACCAAAGTCTAGACAGACTGAGGAAATCTGTTTCTCTTGCCTCCTTTCAAAATTCCAGTTTGAAGTGAGGTTCCTGATCTCAGTTGCTGCTTTGGTCTTAAAAACAGACAACTTGAAACCATTTTAATGTTTGTTTTTGTGAAATCTGGTAACTGTCTCATCAGTGCATGACTCTGCAGCAGAGCAGTGTTAATGCAATGTGTTCTGGGTTTTTTTCTTCCAGTGATGCTACAGCCTTTTGACTATGACCCTAATGAGAAAAGTAAACACAAGTTTATGGTTCAGTCTATGTTTGCTCCAGCTGATACTTCAGATATGGAAGCAGTAGTAAGTATTGAAATTAATTAAAATGGATTTCTTTCTAACTGTAGAATTTTGTAAGTCCTTTGACTGTGTTGTTTAAGAGATGTTGTCAAACCATGCTGGAATGGTCCTTGAAAGCTTTTCCAGATTTCCATCTCTGCATGGCAAGGAGTTACTGTTATTTTGAGCCTCAGGAATCTTGCTCTGAGAGTTGTTGTCTGTGGCTGCTTCTTTAGGAAGCTGCTGTCAGTAATGGCACACCAAGCCATGAAACAAGTAGTTGTAGTTTTTTGCAATATATCCTTCTTTAGAAAGGCCAGCTTGAACCATATATTCTAAGGATATACAGAATGTATTCTGAGTCTGTGGCATCATTTTTATGCATCTACTCTCAGTCTTCTCTTGAGCAGCTCCTTTTGCAAGATGCAACAGGATGATTTACAAGTATTGTATTTTCTTTATCCCTACCTATGTCTACTGTGGCTTTGTAAATGAAAGGCTCTCATGGATTCTGTCCTGTGGATTACAAATGAGAGCAGTAGAAATATGTAGGTGCTGGAGCAGAGAAGAACAAAAGACATAAAAATAAGATGTCAGGCTACTGTAAGACAACCTGCAGAGGAGTAAACCATCATGTCAACTGCTGGGTTTCCTTTATCAGCAAGATTTGCCCCCAGAAGAAGGCACAAGGAAGCTCTCTGCAGCCCAGCTTTTGTTAGCTTGAGAGAACATTCAGTGGCTATTGAGCACACAATGTAAAAAGGACAAAGACCATTACTGTAAAAGTGTGTGGCTTAAAAACAAAAAAGCCAGCCCAAAAATACTCTACAGTGGTCTTTGCAATATGTGTCTTCTTCTGAATAGCTTCTTAAAGCTGGGGCACTCTGCAGGTTAATAATTTCCCTTCTGAAACTGATTTATGGAACTGTATTTGTTTAATGGGCTCAAAATAAGATCCAGTGGGAGAAACAGCAATAGTAATAAAATGTCTGCATCACCAGAAAGATAAGTCAGTCTGCCTTTCTTTTGAGCTCTTTAATTTTTATGAGTTACTTTATACCATGACAAATGTTATTCTGCTGGCAAAGAACGTTTATTAGTACCTAGATGGGCCTTTCAGTTTTCCAGAGCTCTCCAGACTGATAAAATTCCCTTTCCTGTAACACTTTGATCAGTTCTCAGTTTGTTACCACTCTCCAGATCTCTTCCTATTCTGGATGAACAGGTGAGACCAGTTATGGGAGTACTATAAAGCTTTCAACACTTCACAGGCAGCCAAGGAGCTGGAAATAGATCTGACTTCAGCCCCAGAAGAGCTGAACTACGATTCAGCTGTTTAGGATGAGTTAAATACTACTCCAGGTTGCATGGGCTTAGCCATAATTTGTCACCTACTTGAGATATGCTGAGGAATACCAAGCTACCAGGAGGATGGTCAAAGTGAAGAGGAGCACGTGAGAGCTCCAGGATAGAAGTGTGGGCACTCCTTGCTGTTTATTATCACTGAGAATAAATCTTTCCACTTCAGGGTTACAGCTGATACTGAGCAAAGATTTGTTACTGCTGATCCCTATTAGAAAGGTTGCAAGGAATCTTGTTTATGGCAGACTCCCCAGCTGAAGGGGAGAGAAGGTGTGAGGGGAAGTTACCCCTCTGTGTGTAGCACAGCTGGTGCTGTTCAGACATTGATGCTGACAAATAAGGATGTGGAAAACAAGGAGGGGGAAGAACAGTCCTGCATTCATTCCAGTCAGGAAGAAAAGCTCATGTGAAGTTTGAAAAGTTTGAATAGGAACTCCATTGGCCAGAGACTTGAGAACTCACTGTGATTTATTTGGGGGCTTGTTATCTTTCCCTCCCGTTGAATTCACCCCTCCTTTTACTTTTTTTTTCCTTCTTTTTTTAAGCAGGCTCATTACTCCCTCCATCTCTGCTAATTACTCTGATACAGCTCCCAGTTCTCTCATAAATTACCTGTGGAAGTTTCAGACTATTTAGAATGATTTGCTTCATAGTATCTGGTCTGTCTTTATGATACCACTCAGTTTTGGTTTTGATCTCATTTTTCATCCTGTGCGTGGTTAATGGTAGTGTGATAAACACCTGTGGGTTCTTTCTGAGTGAAATAATGTGATTTGTTTACATAATGCACTGCATTTCCAATCTGCCTGATTGTACTAATATGTTTAATGTGGAATTAATATTTACTTATTCCAGTGGAAAGAAGCAAAACCGGAAGAACTCATGGATTCGAAACTTAGGTGTGTGTTTGAGCTACCAGCAGAGAATGATAAGCCTGTGAGTATTTTCAGATGCATATTGAGTGATTTAACTTAATACCACAGTAAATCCTGTAAAATGGCATGTTTCTACAGACAGCTGTATAAGCACAAGACAGAATCCTCTGTTTCACTGCCTGGATGGCATCACTCTTTAAAATCACAATGTAAACTATTTAAAATCATGGTAATCCTTGGTGTAACTAACAGCCAGTTTGAACTTCACAAGTGCAACAGTAGCACAAAGCAATTTTTGAGTTGATCTGTTATCATTTACTGAAAGGTCACAGGATAAAGAATACTTAAGAAGAAATTAAAGGTGCTGATTGCTGGTTGTGAAGCTCAGAGTTTATACTGAAACAATTATAATCATCAGCAATATAAATTTGCCTGTCCAACACTTCCTTAATATAGCTCTGGTTTTGTCAGGTAAATTGATACAAAACTGGTGAGGATGACACAAATGCAGTTAGGAATTATATTGAAATTATCTGGTATAATATTGTAGGATACTTTCTTGTTAGGGTAATGGACATGTTAATTTGTAATGCAAATATGTATTGTCCAGTATAAAACTGATAATGGATTGAATAAACTGAAAAGTGCTTCCTAGTGTGCAGGTACTAAAAGCACAGTTGTTTCACCTTGCACTGAACAAGTCTGTAATTAGGATTATGTAATTGGCTGGGGAGAGCTTTGATTTTATGAGAGACCCTTTCTAAAGTACAGAGCATGGAGGAGATCCAAAGGCAGGAGAGGGAGCAGGGTTGGGAGATCTGAATTTTGTTTCCCAGCTTGGATTGCAAATTCCTGCATCCCCACAAAAACACAGAAATAGGAGAGGGGACAGCCAGGGGTGGGGAGGGAGCTGCACACTGTCCTGGTCCTGCAGTGGCTGCTTGTGCTGGGCCTGGGGAGGGAAGGGGGAGGACACCATTAGTTGTGGCCCTGGTTTAGGGACATTTCTGTACATGCAGGGTCTGACAAGTCAAGGTCATTCTCTGTTCACTTACTGCTGTTGGTCTGATGTTTTCTGGGATAGCAGTAAAGTTACAGAAAGCAAAATGTTGTTTATTTCTTTTGCTACAGGCACGTGTCAGGTGTGCACAGACAATTTTACCTGATTCTCCTCCTATGTATCAGGTGTGTGGTGTGGTGTTAATAACTAACCAAAAATCACTCTATCCTTTTTTAACAGCATGACATAGAAATAAATAAAATTGTATCCACAACTGCAACAAAGACAGATTCCTCTGTAATGTCTAAATCAATAAGTTCTTCTTTGGATGACACTGAAGTTAAGAAAGTAATGGAAGACTATAAGAGGCTTCAAGTAGAAGTTCAGAGGTTACGGGAGGAGAATAAACAGTTTAAGGTAAAGATTGCTGTTGTTTTCTTTTCAGATTTACCCCTTTCCTGAAAAAGAAGCTTCCATCTTAAAGGTTTGGTTACCTGAGCTTAGCACAATATTTTACTACTGTGTGTAAAGTAAAAGATAATTCAGGTTTCTCTGTAAACTGCAAGAAGGTGCTGAAATCAATGGTTCCTTTGAAAGGAGGCACAAGTCATGCAGTCACAGAAGGAGATTGGGTAGCAACCCAGAGGAGTGAATTCCCCCTCTTTTTTCTTTTCCCACCTAATTTCTCAGTCTGAATTAAGCATTCAGTGTTGGACTTGGCCCCTTCTCCCAAACCATGGGAGCTTGAGGGCAGTGTTGTGCAAATACTGAGTGTTTCAGTAATTGCACCTGTAATGTGCTGCTGAAATGGCCAAATTAAGACAGATGAATGGGAAATGGGCTTCCTGTCATATCCAGCACATGGCTGGGAAATCCAGTCATTGAGAAGCCTTTATCACGCTGCTGAAAAATTCTTTTTACAGTAGCTTGACTTGCTGTAAGTGTCTGCTTCCATAGATATCAGCACCAAGGAAGGTGTGGATGCTGTGACTCTTGCAGCCCAGTGAAAAGGGCTCTGTTCTCTCAGCTCTGATGCTGCTTGGCTGGCTGATGCATGAAGGAATTCTTGAAAACAGTTTTGTGTTGCACAGAAATAATATGTGTACATAACAGATGTGGCCCTAACTTCTCCTTGTGTTCTTGTTTTGCCAGCAACTCAATACTCTTAAGTTCTATATTATTTTATTTAATTTTTTTTTGCAAATTGGTCTTCACTCTACAGGAGCTATCTAGAATTGAGCTGATGTCTTACAGTAACGTCCCAGATAGGTGAGATCTTTGTCCCTTTGTGGAGTGTTAAAAACACCTGTAAAACATCAGAAAGCAATGCTAAATCACTGCCTGGTACCAGGTGCTGTCAGTGTCAGGCTGGAGTCACTGTCAGAAGGAAATTACAATATTTTAAATGAAAATTTGTTGTTTATATATAAAGTGTGTTGTATGTAAACCAGCATTTTATTGTTTATGAAAGTCAGTTGAGCTCATTCAGAATTAGAGCAGTAGTGAGGTACTGGGTAACCTGTGGCTTTCAGTTAGTAAATAAATTAATTAATAGAAAAATAAGTTCACCTTCAGATCATGTAGGTGCCCCTTTAAATTCAAAAGTGAGAAACACTGACATACCCCAAGCCCTTTGAACTTCACTTATGTGACAATTTTGACGACTGCAGTAACTTTCATTACAATTCTATTTCTTGAGTATTTTTTTAAGTAGAGACTGGAGACTTTTGCTTTGGTACCTTGTCCTTTTGCACTATAATACTGTGCCACATTAAAAAGCCTAACACTGTTGCTTCAGCTGGACACAAATTAAGTCACAAAAGACTCATTTCCCCTCTCCTGAAATGCTCTGAGTGTGTGTGTGTGACTGGAGTGTGCTAACACACAGCTGTGCTGCACAGCAGCTCAGGGAGAGCTGAGGGGAGCATCATTCCCACCCGAAATGGGAATATCTGCTGGTGTTACTTTGTTTTATCTGTTGTCTCATCTTTAAATCAGGTGAGCTGCCAAATTCCTATCAAGAAAATATCCTAATTATTGCCATTAGGTTCATGTCCAAAATGTCAGCATTAATATGATGAGAAAACTGATTTCCCTTCTAGGGCTGGAAGATCTGACATGGGGAATGAGGAGTGTAATTGCCTTGGCTTGTGAAAAACATGCAACTTCATCTTAGTTATACTGAGAAACAATTTCCCCAGCAGCACCTTTCTTGTTACAGAGCAAGAAAAGCATCTTCATGGCATTCCTCCATCATTTTTCTGAAGTTGTGGAGCCATCTCTAGGCTTTGGACAGGAGTTCCTGCAGGTTCCTCAGTGCTTCCCCACTCCCTTAGCAGGACAAAACTTCCAAGAGCTTGTGGCTTTCCCCTCCTGCCTCACTGCCCTTCCCTCTCAGGATTATCCAGGACACAGAGCTCTAACTTAGCTGTAAATTCGCTTTCACCTGTTCTGTAACACCCACCTAAATAAATACGAGAAGGGTGAATATTTAAAGCTTTTTTTTTGTAGGAATAATCAATATCTCTTCCTTTAGGAAGAAGATGGACTGCGGATGAGGAAGGTACCCCAGACAAACAACCCAATATCTCCTTCTGCAGCTGCTGTCAAGGACGAAGGGCTCAGCTCCAGACTACTTGCTTTGGTGGTTTTGTTCTTTGTCTTTGGTGTAATTATAGGAAAAATAGCCTTGTAGAGGCAGCATGCTGGAAATTGTAAATTGGTTTGATGGTTCTGCCATATCATTGGATTAAATTTATTCATAACAATGTTTAAAAAAAAAAATTAATGTATGACATCTCACAGGTCTTGCCTTTAAATTACCCCTGCACAAATACTATGTAACATAATCTAGAAAGTTCAAAATGTACGGTGAGGGAATGAATGAAAGAGAATATGCTTCAATGATGAAGGGGGGAGAAAATCCTGATTTAACACTACAATGGAATATTGTATATGTCATTTTAAACATTCTTAGACCCTGGTACATGTTGCTGGATTACCTCTTTTTAAAAAAAAAAAAGAAAAAAAAAAGGAAAACTAGAAAAACCTCTTCCTCCACTGCTGGAGCTGGCCCTAGGGATGTTTGGAGCTGGGTTAGGCAGGAGGTGTTGATAACTTCTGTAAAATACGTTAATCCACCATTCTGCTCATGAATTTAACAGTTTCTGTCAGTGTCTTCAACTCTGTGCAAGTTACCAATTTCTTGGCACTTAAATGAGTAGTGAGAAGCTGCAAAGATTTGTCTGTGGCAGCACCGAGGGGCTCGTTCAGAATAAAGGTCAATGCCTTGTTCTCACCAAGGGACCAAGCTACATTGCTGTTGGTTCATTTAGTTGAATTAAAATGTTATTCAGAGATGTTTAATGCATATTTGACTTATTTAATGTATTTCATCTCATGTTTCCTTATTATCACGAAATTGACTAATTCTTTGTGGTATGAAAAGGCACCTGTTCAAAGCCAGTGACAAGAACTAAAAATTTGCTGCTGTAGTGGTGCAAGATTCTTCTGCCTCCTGGTGTTTTGGGCACTTACACCATTGTTGGGAGTTTTGATCATCTGAGCATTGGGGAAACAGTGGTCAGAAACTGTTTTTGTATGTAAATAAGTCTATTTAGGGGAGAAACAAAAATATCAGTAGTAAACTAGTCCTATGCCGTAAAAAGACCAATCTTGTTTGACTATGTAGCATCTTAAAAAAGAAAAGAAAAAAAGAAAGAAAAGAAAAATTAAATAAAGCCCCCAAATTAATGTTTCCTTTGTTACTTTTGTCCTGTTCTCACAGTTTTAGAGGTGGGGAGGAAACAGTGTTTTCTTGTCAGCTTTGTTCATGGCATAAGGAAACTTGCAGTCTGATTTCAGGGTGAATTTCTTTTTTTTCCAGACTAATTTTAATATCAAAGCAAACCATCCCATCGTGAGCCTGACACACAAAAGTTGTTCAGAGTCACCATGCTGAGGTACCAGGTAACATCCCACTTTCCAGGTTAGTTGGGTGCAGGAGTTCAGACACTTGACAGCACCTTTAGAATAAGGAGATTTTGTTTCAAAGCTTCCTTTTACCACAATGTGTATAAACAAACTCAGTGTGTTTTAACAGGATGGGTTCAGTAAATTAAACAGTTTTTGAGCAGGTAAATTCACATCTATTCTCAAATGGTAGACCCAAAAACATTCAGTGGCAAAATTTGTTGTAGCATGTTATAAGATGAAGCTGAGTCTTTTACAGATGACTTCTGTCATTCCTTCCCTATTGCTGGGATTCTGTGAGAGCTGTGGGGGCTGCAGCCTGTCTGCTGCACTCCTTGACCTTTATGTTTGTCCCACTTGTGTCTCAAGGGCTTCCTCCTCTGCAAGTGCAAATAAGTGAAATTTTATGTAAGGCTTAATAAGAAAAATAGCTGGGAAAAAAACCTTGTGATTGGTGTGTTCAGCTTATGAACAGGAGTCTGGAAGTATTTCTAGGAGGTTCAATAGAAAGGAGAGGTGTATTTTTAGCATTTTAAAGTGCTGGTGCCTTGTCTGCTCAGAGGGAAGGGACAGAGCCACTGCAGCCTGGCTGCAAGGGGCAGGGCAGGTGGGAGATGAGCTGGAAAGGACAAAGCAGGGAGTTTGTGGGACAAATTGGGCAGAATTTATAAAGAAGATACTGCCTGGGCAGTAGAAGCTGAAGAAAACTTTCTAATGAAGCATTCTTTTCAGAAAGACAAGGTTGTGAGTGATACTGCAAAATTAATTTTCATGGCTTTGAAGAATATATTTGAGAAAACCTTTGCTGAAGGGAGACTGAGATATGAAGTAGATTTTTTTTAAGAGGCTGTAAATATCTTGTTCTCTTATCAGAATTTCTGATTCACTTTGAAAAAAAAAAAAGGTTTTTTTGAGAGTCCATTGTTCTGCTCTAAAATAGCCTAAAAAAGGTTGGTTTAGAAAAAATAAATCACTTTCTGCAGGATAAAGGGAGAGAATTGAAGGTTTAAACTGGTCTCCTGTGGGGATATCTGGAGTAAAGTTCCAGGCAGGTTTTACACCCAGTGCAAGCTACCACAGCTGCCTTTGCTGGGCAAAGCCAGCAGCAGCTCTGTGCTCCCCCAGTGCTCAGCAGTGACTTCTTGGTGGTCTGTGCCAGCCTGGAACTGGAGATCCTTCATGGGCAACGTTGTTCCTGGGGTTTGCACTCCAGGATCATAAAGAGGTCCCAGAAAACCTCCTCATGCTTTTCCAGACCCTTCAGACACTGAGCCAGGAGACCAGGAGAGGATTTCAGTGTTGGTAGCATCTGTAACCTGCAGCTGGGCTGACCCACACCATCAGTCCTAACAATCAAATTAACTGCTTGTGTTTTGGAATTTAACAAAATCCTGAGGTTTTCCCTCACCATTTTTCACAAGAGCCTGAACACAGTAGCCCTGAATTGTCTGGGTAATGCTTTGCTTTGCTGAGCTTGAAATAAAGTCACTGATCAGGGGAATTCTCAGTCCCTGTTTGACCAAACCCTTCTTTCATAGGCAGTAGAGAGAAATCTTAAGGATTTTTTTTCTTCCAAGGTTCCTAAAAGGCCAGTTTGTAGATAGAGTGCAAATATAGATTGGATGGATATTCCTAAGCCACCTGGCTCTTTTTGTAAGTTGTTCCTTTCATGGCAACACAAGAGCAAATGTTCTCATGAAGTATTCACAGAAAGTGAATTATTCTGAAGGACATTGTATATCTTAGGAAGTTGTGCACAAAATGTAGAGTTTCTAAATAAGATAATTGTCTGGGGTCCTCACGCAACATCAGTTATTAGAAACCTGTGATTGATTCATGGTAGTAGAAATCAAGTTATTACTAATCTAATTATTGTCCTTGCTGTTACTTTAAGATGACCACTTGCACATTTATTGTTGATTTTTGTAACACCCAGTAGAGGCTGCTTGGTGCACTCTTTGGGCGAATTTGGGATAAACAGATCCCTGAAATATCTTGAAGCCTAGTGCTGGGAAACGAATGGAAAATGGTTTCTTCTATTTTTATGTTGTTCTCCACATCTTAAAGCAAATACTCCGTGCATGGATGATCATAACTATTGCTGTGCATTGGCAGTTGTCAGCTGGGAGTGCACAGCTGGAACAGATGCATCTGCAAGCCAGGAGCACCTCAGGTTACTGGGGAGTAGCCTGGGGGCTGGAGAGCAAGATCATGTCATGTTGTTATGTTGAGGGGGATTGATGTACCATAATGTCATTTTCTAAAAATACAGGATTGTAAAGCTCAATGGTGGTGTTACTTTTTCCTCCTGAAATGCTGTTAGTGGGATAAAGTTGAAACTTCACTTTGCAATTCACTAGAATTTCTTTTCATCAATAAACTCTGAAGGGTTTGTATCTGCTGCACATGTGAACTTGCAATTCTTGTCAGCGATTTTGCATCGTGGGGTGCACAAGGAATGGATCATTTATGTCTTGTCATACTTGATGTTGCATTGCCCAGTGGAAGAAAACTGTCATCCCTTTTCTTCAGAAAATGGCACTTCTGTCTCTTCGGTGGAATGTCATTAATTTTCAGGCACAGTAGTGGCTTCACTGTAGTGCTCTTAATTTGAAACTGTACTTCTCTTGCCCTGTGTGATGTCCTGAAATTCCACATCCTGAGTTCTGTTTTCTGTATAAAGTAAGTGAGGAAAAAAAGCACCACCAAAAATCCCTCTGTTTGAAATTCAAGCCCCTGTAAAATAACACTCTGAGGCTCCTGTTTGTTGTGGCTGGGTCACAGCTGCACTGGTGCTGCACTAGTGCTGCACAGAGCCTGGAGCCACTGTGCCATGGTTTGGGAATGGGGAAGCATCCCAAGTCCTCGAGTGAGCAAGTTGAGAAGTGACAGGTGGTGAGTGAAATTCAGTTTATGTGCTCGGGAGTTTGAGAAGATCAGCTTCATAGAACAAAGTAATTGTGTTTCCACTGCTCAAATCTGCTTAACTATAAAAGTTGGTTGATTAATGGGTTGGGGTTTTTTACTGGATGAATGAAGATTATTTTTCAAATTACACAAGTGAGAGCCAGCTAGGAATCTTGCACGTGGTACTGCAGTGAGCACGCACCTGCACGCTTGTGAGTGACTGTGTGCCTGTCACTCACTCTGCCATTTCCTGTGGCTTCAGCTCCTGTTCAAGAACTAATTTCACATTTGTACTTGAGGAGTAAAACTTTAAAACCTTTACTGATCTTCCACATAGATCTCTTTGCCTCCCAGTCCAGGCCTGAGTTTGTCCTGAAGTCTCTGAGAGAGTGAAAAGTACAAAAGGGACGTGGGGCTGTGAGCACAGAAATGAGGCTGCTTTTCCTTGGAGTAAACTTGAACTTTGGATCTTTCCTGCTGTGATCTGTCATTAGAAAATGGCCTTTTCCAGAGAGCAAAACAAAAGAAGCTAAGAAAACAAATGAATTAAGAAGAAATAATTGAAGCTGTGTATTACAAGTTGACATTATACATCTGGCGTTTCTGTTTATGTTTCTGCATTGGTACATTTCATTCTGATTTAATAAGTTCCTAATTTCGTGGGGTTTTTTTTTCAAGATTCTGAAGTGCCTATGAAGAACAGCCCGTAGTAAAGTATTGTTCCCAGTTTAGCTGTACTTCATTTTTTTAATCAAATCTTTTTCTTTAGTGGATAAACTCACAAGATTAGAAAAGCCTCTTGAACTCCCTCATGTTTAGTTTGGCAAATGTCCCACACACAATTACCCACAGAGAGCTACTTTTAAAAGACTGTTGTTAAGGCTGTACAAAGTCAAGCACTCAGGAGGTAGGAAATGGCAGAACCAGGTTTGTGCTCTGTGAGTTTGGGGAGCACATTGCAGTGTCTGATCATTTCCGTGATCAAAAACTGAGCTGGCACTGCTCAGAAATTGTCCAAAACTGCCCAGCTTTGTGTGCCTGGACTTGGGGAACCCTAATTTCTCTTAAGTTACATATAAATAGGTTTTTAAAAGTTGAACTTCCAATGTGGCACTGTGGTGTTGGGTGTAACCCATGTGTGTGCTGGGGGAATTCTTTGTGTTCTGTGTGTGGATCCCCGTTCTTGACCTGAGCTCCTGGCGGGGAGGAACTCAGAGCTGAAGCAGCAATTTCTGTTTCCACATTTCACTGGGAGGCCACACACAAGTGTGATTGGAGCCAGGAATCTCTGCCTCAGTGCTGAGCCCAAAGGAGTGTTGCTGTGGGGGCTGGAGGCTCTGCTGCCCAATCTGCCTCCTGCTCTGTTCTGCCTGAGCTGTCAAATCTCACTCCATTCCCTCCCCGGGTGCTTTGGTCCAGGCCAAGTCATCCTTGTTCCTTCCCTGCTCCTTGGCAGAGAAACCCATGTTCAGCCAAGCATCTTTAATGGCTTTTCTTCCCTGCTGCCTGTTTCCATCTGGGTCTCTCTCTTCCCATCACCCTTCCAGGCTTGCTCTTCCCTGCCTGTCCCAGCCCCTGGCCCAGGGACCCCCAGGCAGCCTGGCAGGGCTGTCCTGGCACGGAGACCTGACTGCTCCTGGTGCCCTTCCCTGCCATGGAGACCTGACTGCTCCTGGTGCCCTTCCCTGCCTTGGAGACCTGACTGCTCCTGGTGTCCTTCCCTGCCTTGGAGACCTGACTGCTCCTGGGTGCCCTTCCCTGTCACAGAGACCTGACTGCTCCTGGTGCCCTTCCCCACCCCACGCAGCCACTCACCTCCTGCTTCCTCTTTGTTTTCTCTTCACTCTCTGGGAGTTTGGATCAACAAGCCTTGTCACCCGTCTCCTTTCTGTCTGCAGCTCCCTCCTGCTGTTCCAGTGCAGTGGATTTATTTATAGTGTGGGACAGACTTTTCTGTTCCTCGTGGATTGTTTCTCAAACAAAGCAGTAGCACAATGCTGTTAACGTATCCAAAAGTGCTTCAGTTTTTTTTATTTCATTTTATCTGGGAAATCTAGAATGCAAAAATGCATTCTAAGGTATTTTAAACAGGGAAGCATGAAGGTGGTTAATTGGAAAAATAAGTCACTGTTAATTGAGCTGTGTGTCAGACCCAGGTCTGTTTGTCTGGCAGACTTGGCTCACACTTTAAACTTCTGCACCTGCTAAAGAAGCAGAAAATTGGAAAGGCAGCTTGTCTGAGGAGATTGTGATATTAAAGAAAGTACTGAAGGCTCAGTCTCAGTGCAGGAAGCCAGAAAATTGTTTGAGACTTGGGAAATTAATTTATTTTTGCTTTTTGGAGTGGTTAAAAATATAATTAATCTTTAAAAAAATTATTCTAAGAGAAGTGAATGTGGAAGAGTTTACTAAGACACATGTGCCTGTTACCATCAACTTCGAGCACACACTGGCTTGGGTTTTCTTCACAGGGACAGTAAAAATGTATTTATTTGTTTTGTGGTAGAATGGAATCCAGTAGTCAAGATTAAAGCTCCTGGTCTGTATCCTAGACCTGTTTTTCTGCAGCAGTGTTAGACATGAAGAGTGAAATTGTTTAGTTTGTCTTGTTTATGCCAGATAAAGATAAATGAATGTCAGAAATGAGGTTGGGATCCTGATTGCAGTGGAGCTCAGCAAACAGCCGTGTGAGCTGCTAATAAATTTAATTGGTGCTTCAAAAGGGCATAGCTGAGCAAATTTCATATCAGATCTGGGAGTGGGGAGGAAATTAGATGAAAAACTGAAGTAGAATTGACAGTTTTCTAAGTGAAAGGTATTAAATGGCCAAAAAAACCAATAATTTTGCAATTGAGAAGGGGGACAACATTGGCTAACTGCCCATCCTACTTCAGTGATGAAATGAGGGGAAAAATTACATGGAAAGTAATACAAAACAAATAAGAAAAAGGAAAGCAGACAGCAATCAATTCAAAATGGGAGTTAGGAAATGTAGAAAATCAGGAAAGCACAACCCAAAGGAAAAGAAAAATGTGGGTTGGAGTGCTTGGAGAGGGTGATGAGGAGCTGAAGTTCAGAGGGAATCTGCAATAGGATAAGAACTGTTAAAAAATAGATGCAGGAGATAAAACCTAGGGATGATGTAAGAGAACTGGAAAGGTGATGTCATTCCTTAGCAATGCTCGGGATTAAAAATTAACAGTTTTTAATTCAGGAGGCCCAAAAACCTTGATCAGTGTTTGCAAAGGAGGAGCCTGGGGCAGTGTCTGAGCTGCTGCTGGGGGTGGTCAGTGGCTCAGGACAGTGGGACACCCTGGAAAGGGATGGAAAAGGAGATGGATGTTCCTGATGGAGCTTGGTGTAAGTCCTCTCATTCCGTCTTTTGGGTTCCTGTTCTCTTTGGGATCAGAGCGAGCTGGGTCTGTCAGGGCCCTGCAGAGCTGCGTGGTCCCTGGCAATCACACCCTGCTGCAGTTCAGAGAGCCACCATGAAGTGGGGATGCCCAGAGAAGGGTTCTGCAGGGACCTGGCAGGTTCTCTGAGGGTTCTGCAGGGACCTGGCAGGTTCTCTGAGGGTTCTGCGGGGACCTGGCAGGTTCTCTGAGGGTTCTGCAGGGACCTGGCAGGTTCTCTGAGGGTTCTGCAGGGACCTGGCAGGTTCTGTGGTTCCAGATCACTGAGGAACACAGGCACAAAATCACTTCTGATAAAACATTGCAGAAATATCCACAGCCAGGACCAGAATGAACAACAGCTCCATGCACACTCCCAGTGCAGTCCCAGGGTAAAAACCTAATGAATACGAATGTGTTCTTGTTTTTAATTACTGTTAGCTGTAAGTGATTATCCTTCTGTATGTCTCAGCTGGGAGAGTTGGGAATTTTGGATGCAATTTGGATATTTACATTCTACAAGAGAAGCTGAGTAATTGGAATGGATGCAAAAAATATGATTCAAAAATTACTGGTGGAGTGTGAAAATGCCTTAGAGAGGGTGAGAGAAAACTCAGTTGGCTGAGTTTTTCTACCAGAATTGAGACTGTCTTGATTACAGTGCACTAGTACCTTCACAGGCAGAAAATACTGCACACTGCAGCTCTCTGATCTTAAAAAGCAACACAAGAATCACCAACTGGCAGTCAAAGCCAGGCAAATTCAAATTGGAAAAAGGCACAAATTCTTAAGAGAGAATAACTGTGTAATTTAGGAATGTGTCTTCAAAAACTGTGAACAGAACAATAAAATTTATGATATTTATGCAAATAGCTCTTCTGTGGGTTTTTTTTTTCCTCTCAGAGGTGTCCTTAGAGGGAGGAAGAGGACAAGGAGGCTCCTGATGAGGTTTCACAGGGCAGTTCAGCCAGCAGAGCACTGGTGCTGCTGGAGCAGTGGTGCCTGAGCTGCTGCAGGGCAGAGCCTTCCAAGGGCTGGCTGCTGACATTGCATAGGTGTGTGTGTGATGGTGTTTCACATCACCTTGATCCCATCCCCACCTGGAAGGGATCTCTGGCCTTGTAAGAGCTTTTACACCGTGCAGGACCTGGACACTTGTTAAGTTTAACCCATTTTGGTGCCATGTAAATGAAAAAAAGTATCTGCACACAACTCTGATTCATGGGGGTAAACATAGGGCAGGAATTGCCTTGTCCCTCTTCCACACACACTCCAAAGGCAGCACAAGGCTGTTCCCTGTTCTGCCATGGGCATCTGTGTCCTGCAGAACAGGTACCTGTGCTGATGGGAGCCACAGGAGCCTTTCCCTGGGCTGTGGTGAGCACAGTGATGGGAAACTCCTGATGGAAAAGTTCTGCCAGTGGGTGGCTTACAGGAGGTGCAGCTGAGCTGCCCAGGACTTGCCATTCACATATCCCAGTGGGAACATCCCCAAGGAGACACCACCTCCTCTGGGATCACTTCAGTTGCCCATGGATCTCCATGCAGCAGCAGGGAACTAAGCACAACCAACAAGATTGGAAATAAGATTTGCCTGCTGAAGTCTCCAAGGATTAGGGAGGGAACCCAAGGCAAGGCAGCCAAGCCTGGCCCTTTTGTGTATCTCCTTCAAGTAGAACTGTTTATGTGCATGACTAATATTGGGTCATGCCTGGAACATGTGAACATGCTGACAACATTTATGTCACAACTGTAATGCATTTAATAAGCATCTCATTTGAATTATTAATGTACAGATCCCCCCAAAGTATTTTTGTGTTATAAACCCCATAATTTATCTAAGTACAAGCTGCAAGTTTGTAAATACAGCATTAAGAAGGTGGCTATTGCATAGCTGCTTTAACAAAATATCTTTTGTGGGTAAGATATATAGGCTTATTTGGAGAGGATTTAGCTGCTGGAGAAGGGCTTCTCGAGGAAGTTATATGATGCTTAGCTGCAGCAGACAGGGAATATAATTTCATAGTTTGTCCTGCTTGTCAGTAGGAATCAGTTTGACCTGACTGTGCTGTCTGATCTGAGCATCTCTTCAGCTCATTGTTCACCAGAGGCAGATTTATAAAACATCTGTACAGGAACGAGGCTGGAAGTGACACTTTGAGAGGAGAGCTGGATTAACAACTGCTGTGCCAGGAACTGCAAAGGAGGCAGTGGAAATACATGGCCTGGTGAGGGATCTTTCCCTTCCCACGGGGCATGGTACGGTGCCTGTGCCAGGCATGGCAGCAGTGACACGGGGACACTGCTGGTGGCTCACAGCCAGGCCAGCACAGCACTGGAGAGCTGGGGTAACACAGCAAGGATGCAGTGCTGCAGCCAGGGAATGCTGAGCCTTGGAGCTGTGCACAGAAGTGTTTTCCATCTACTGTAATCTATGCCCAGGTCAGGTGGAAAAGTTGAGCCCTCTGTGAGAGCTGTTCTGGGCATCTCCAAGTGCAAAGACTGTTTGTGGGTCCCTGTGTGTGACATACACAGGCAAAGTGCAGAAAATATCTGTAAACTGCAAGAGGCATGTGAACCGTGCCCTTCTCAAGAACACTTGCTGACTGTTTATTGCTGACTGACTCTGCAGATTAAATTTGCATGAACAGCAAAAAGGAGTGTGATGGGAGGGAACTTAACCTCAAAGAAACTCAGCAGCCAACACTTTGGATGTTTGAATTACATCTGAATCAAGCTCTTGATTAAATCTTAGCAATGTCAAAAGCTCAAAGCAGCAATTTTAATTGATGTCACTTTTTTCCCCCCTCATGATGCTAAATTATCTGTTGCAATGTGCAGTGCATCCGTGTCAGTACATTAAATTTGCACGCAAAGAAGGGAGATTAGGCAATAAAGCCACAGGACAAACAGTGTGGAGTCAGGCATATCTCCTTGGCTTCATTCACTATTGGGTGTTTTTAAAAAGTGTTTCCAAATCTGAGTAAAACTGATTCCAGATGTGCTCATTTGAAGGATATAAAAATCACGCTAGCACCAAGATTTATCTGAATTCTGCATTGTACCTGAAGAGATAACTAGTCCCATCTTAAAAACAGAAGTGCTATAAACAACAAAAAGGCCACAGGCAAAGGTTTTAGTGCTTCGATCCCATTAGCATCCTTCCTTCCCACGTATTTCAGACTAATGTAGTTGGAGAATTCCTCTGAGGCTGCAGCACACTGCATCAGAGGGGCCTGGTAGGACGTGGGTCGCTTGTCGGGGCTGTCGGGGCTGGAGCCGTCCGTGGGCCGCTCCCCGATGTAGAGGAGGCTGCGCTCCTGCGTGTCCTGCTCCGTTTTGAACAGCTCGTACTCGGTGTGGGGCAGCTTGATGCCCAGAGCCAAACATCCGTTCGTGGGTGTTATATCCTGCTCCACCCCGGCGCTCCAGGAGCCCGCCAGCCCACAGCTTCCCGCTTCCGAGGAGTTGAGCATCAGCACCGTCACCTGGTCCATCGGCGTCACCCGAGCCTGGGTGACTTTAAAAGCCAGCTCGGTGCCGCCCCGCACCTTGGAGGAGGGGATGCCCTGGCTGTAGTGCCCGGAGGCGTAGATGGTGAAGGTGGGCTGCCTGCAGAGCGGGTCGGAGTAGTGATAGTAATGCCCTTCCCAGGTGTGGTTGTTGCCGTGGAATGTGAAGTACCTGGTGAGGAAGAGCACGGCCGGGCGGACCTCGCAGTGGGTGCTGACCCAGCTGCCGCTGAGCTGCATGGGCAGCGCGGCCCGGGCGGGCAGGATCGGGGGGTGATGCTCATCGGCCCTGGAGATAATCCCACACGCCGGGCAAGGGTGCACGTGGTGCTGCAGGAGACAGAAAATAACAGCTCTGCCAACTGGGAAGCAAAAAAAAACCAAAACCCTTCCAGAATATTTCAAAAGCTGCGACTCCCCTCGCCCACAGCAGGGTGCGGAACTGCGGGGAGCTTGGCAGAGGCTGCCGAGCAGATTAAGGGGATAAAGCGCTGCCCTGCTCTTTGCTATTCTGGTAGCCGAAGGACACCGGCTGTGCCCTGCGGCCGCCCCGTGCCGGGGCTGCTGAGGACAGCCCGGGGAGGAGCCCAGGGCAAGGGCAGAGCCGGGGCCTCGGGACATCAGGGTGCTCCCCAGCACTTCTCCATGGCGAGCCGGGTGAGGATGAGGGCGCTGGGCGGTGCCAGAACAGAACGGCGCCGCAGCTTTTGGGAATGAAGGAGGCTGTGACACGGGGCCGTGGGCAGCTCCTGCGGCTGCAGCATCTCCAGGACAGCCCAAGGTGTTCTGCCTCCCCCTCGCCCCGTTCCTGCCCCTGTTCCCACGTCCAGCGATGCGGGGGAGGAGCGGGATAAGCCGGGAGGGGAACGTGGGGTTTTCCCAGCAGCCAGAACGGGGGAAGAACAGGACCCTGTGCAGAAGGAGGCCCTGACCTTCGCTTCCCCGCCGGTGCAGAGCTCCGAGTCAAACCAGCCCTGCCCTCGCCCTGCTGCCAGCAGAGGTTTTGTGTAGCTTGGAAATTTTTCTTGTACTTCATATATCACAACTGATTTATTTTTAAATAAGCAGGGTTGGAACATTATATAATTTTCTAGAACACGAGCTAATCTTTACTGAACTGTCATAGGCAAGAAGGTTAAATAACTCAGTAGTTAACTGTAGGGTGGGTAATTTACATGCAAGTTGATTGGAGTCTACTGTAATTTAGTCATTTTCAGCTTGCTTTACTGCTACTGTCACAGTAATGAGTGCTGACAGTACACAGTACATTATGGCTAAATAATCCCAGAAGTTGGCAAATATATATGCTCTCCTTAGGCAGGAAATTCTTTGATAATGAAAGGTAATTTGGGGAGAATGGGTTTCTTTAAAACAGATATAAATTTAAGGGGAAAAGAGTGATATTTTCAAAAAGAGAGTTAAAAAATAATTCCTGACATAGCTGTATAACTCACCAGCACAGGCAAATGGATGTCAGTTCACAGAAATTAAAAAAAAAATTAAAAAAAAATCCTGTGCCCAATAAAATTATAACTACGGACATGGAGCCAAAACCCTTACTTGCTTAAACCAGTCGTGTGAAGTTATTTCTAATGTATGGCAGCTTCTAATTATGGCCAAGTGGTGACATCATGTGCGGGTCCATTGGAGAGCTGTTGGCTGATTAATTACAGGGCTGCATTCAGAGAGTGAATTTCAGTATCTTTAGGTTTGGTTTTAAATTAACTTTTAAAAGTGTTTATGTTTACCATCTGGTTTTGCTCATATATATGGTTTTGGCCCAAGATAATACAAGTTTAACCAATTTGAGAATGTTACTTTTGAGAGAGAGAGGGGTGTTGCTCTGTGTTTTTCAAAGTTCAGTTGGTGTGGTTGAAGGTGTGGGGAAATGCTGCCCCAAAATATTTTTTTAAAAATTTATTTCCCTTCTATCTGGCAAAGTTCAGAGAGGTTTTTTCACCCCATCTCACTGCTCCACCATTTCTGATTTGATCAGCTTCAATTCAGATGGAAAGCTGCTTTCCTGGGAATAAACTAAGTTGCTATAAAACAAAATAAAATAGAATAAAAGGCAACCAAAGTCTGCTCAGTTTTATGTATATCAAAATGGAAGTCTGATTTCTGTGTAGTAACATTATTGTACTGGGGGCAAGTTCCTGTGCTCCTAGCATTGCAGCAAGGGCTGAAGAGTTAATGGCAGATCCCTTGTTCCCCTCAGCCTGGAGCACACCCCAAGGAGCAAGGAGAGGGCAGAGCAGATGAAGAGCAGGGCAGATGAAGGGCAGAGCAGACAGGCTCTAGCAATGTGCAGCCTGAAGCCTTCACTGACTTTGGTGCGGGAAACAAGGAAACTGCATTTCCTCGGAAAACACGGCCAAACAAAAGCTGGTAGCTCCAGGCCCATGTCAGTGCAGGCTTGTTTCCCATGTTGGCTTTGCTGAGCTTTCACCCCCCTGGTCCTGTCCTCTCAGGAAGGCAGAGGGTGAACCCCACACACCCCACGTTCCCACACCATCACCCACGTGTCTTTAGGACTGCAGGGGCCAAGAGCTGCAAGGTGTGACTGGAGCAGCCAGTGAATTGCTGGCAAAGCCCCGACGCAGCGAGGGGACCGTGCAAAGGCCTCATCCTTACCAGGGCACTCTGCAAGGGGCGCTGGTAGCCGGTGGGGCGGTAGTGCAGCCTCTCCCCCCAGTCCGTGTGGATGTCCCCCAGGTAGAGCTCCTCCACCAGCCGGCTCCCGCTCTGCTGCGGCTGCAGCAGCGGCTGGAAGTGCCTCTCCACTCTCACCAGGCTCAGCTCGTGCATGGCAAAGCCCAAGGCCGCGGTGCAGTCGCGCTCCGTCTTGGCGCTCAGCACCTCGTACAGGGCTCCGGGCGCCCAGGAGCGCCCCGGGGGCAGGAACCCACGGCAGCCCTCACCAGAGGTCTGGTTGATCCAGGAGGCCACCTCCCGCATGGCCTTCTGGCTGTGGAACACGATGCCCACTTTGTGGAGGTGGTAGTCGGCCTCGGTGGCCCCGCGGGTGATCCAGGAGGCCTGGCGCAGCCGGAGCTTGCCCTTGATGACCAGCGAGTAGGAGGGGTCGCGGCAGGACGGGTCCCAGTAGTAGAACTGGAGAGCCTTGAAGAGCCGGTTGGTGTAGAAGAGGTAGGATCGGGTCAGGAACTCGGGTCCCGGCCGCACCTCACACCTGCGGGAAGGCAGCGCTGAGCCACGGCGGAACAGGGAGAAATCCCTCCCAGGGCAGCCGGGGTGCGAACAGAGCTGGGAGCAGCTTCCTGGGCAAGAGCCTCCCACACACGGTGGCCACCCTTGGGTGGCTTTACAGTCTGGGCATCTGCTACTAAAATCTGAAAGTGATGGACAGAGGCCTTACACTTCAGGTATGTCCACCAGAGAAGTGTGGAGGGCAGCAGGAATTAAAGCTGCTCTGCCTGTTTGAGCTGCATCCTGATGGGGAAATAGCAGGCGGCTCTAGGGACACCCGGGGGTCCCAGCCCTCCTCCAGATGGGAATGAGGGCTTGGGAAGGGGAGAAGGTAATTCTCTTCTTGCTGGACAGTTTGCTGTACGGGGATGGACAGGAGCTGCGGTGAGGGGCTGGGGCCTCTGGGGGTCCATTCTGAGATCCTCTGGGGTCTGGGGATGAGTTCCCAGTGGATGGGGGTGCCTTCCCAGGAGAACGAGGTGGCTTAGCCAGGGCGTTAAGGGCGCGTTCCCGGGGATCTGGGGTGCTTTGAGATGGATGTTCCCTCCCAGGGTATAGCGCGTCTCCCCCGTGGTTTTAGGGGGCGCATTGTCAGGGAGAGGAGCGGGTTCCCAGGCCCTGGGGGTGCCTTCCCGGGGTTGGGGCGCGTTCCCGGGGTGTGGGGGTGCCTTACCCGGTGGAGACCCAGCGCCCCTCCAGGCGGGGCGGCAGCCGCGCGGCGATCCCGGCGCTGTCCTGCAGGTGGCGCAGCTGCTGGCGGCAGCGCGGCTCCGCGGCCGCGCAGGCTGCGGGACACGGGGGGAGCGGGGTCAGCGCCGGGGGCAGCGCGGAGCGGAGCCCCCGCACAGGAACGGACCCCGGGCAAACCCTTAGCAAGGGACACACGGGGTTTTATTTCACTCAAGTTTTCCGACTTGGGTTTCATCTGAATCTAACTGGTTTTTAGATGAAATCTTCAAATAAAACGGAGCGCTCTTTGTTCGTGCTTTTCCCCTCTCATGCTATTGTTGAGGCAGTGGCTGGAACGGGGAATTACAGCATGGGAACGCTGGCCTCGCCTGTCGCCCGCCATAAGGACAGTAATTCTGTCACTTACCTCATTTCCCATAACAACGGATGTTATTGGCTTAGGAAATGTGTGAACACTCAGCTAAATCCTGAAGACCTTTGCATGCAAGCACACATATGTACATATATTCCTATACATTATTCACTCTTTGCTTAAGCACTCTGTGGCACTCATTGCAGGACTGCTTCTCTAAGAAACTTGGGATTTCCCTCTTCATGGCACCATGGAATGAGCTCTCGGTGAAGCTCCTCCCGAAGCCCCACTGATTCTCTGTGGTACAACTGACCCTGGTTCCCGTGGAGCTCAGCCCAGCCAGGGCTTTACAAGCCCAGATGGGGTTCGTTTGCTCCAGCTGCACTTTGCATTTTACCCAGGAGTCTGCTGAACATTTTGAAGCCAACTTTTATTCACTCCATGCCAGTGTTAGGACACAGGTTGCTTTCCAGCCTGCCTATCAGCTGGAACAAAAGATCCAACATCTATGTGTTGCCTTCCCACAGAATGAGAAATGTTTGCACACCCTGTGCCTCAGTCAAGGAGATAAACACACAGAGTCACAATATACAAGCTCTGGACCAAGTCAGGTGGGAATTCAGTAATTAAATGTCTGCTGTGCAAGTCAGAGGCTTCTGGAGAGGGAGCTCCACTAAATCCCCTCTAAAAGGAGAGGGAATCCCACTCAATACTTCAGACTTACCTGATGGATAAATTCAGCCACTTCACTATGGTGCTGCCATTTGTGAAGGTTTTACAGGTTACTTGAAATGTATTTGTGTACACAAATACATTTGTGTATTTATGTATGTGAGCACACAAAGCCTGAACTACCACAAAAGGAATAAAC
Source organism: Pyrgilauda ruficollis (assembly GCF_017590135.1). NCBI lineage: Eukaryota > Metazoa > Chordata > Aves > Passeriformes > Passeridae > Pyrgilauda > Pyrgilauda ruficollis. The sequence continues at coordinate 3,136,952 of NW_024526044.1, read as the reverse complement.
ACATGGAAAGGGAAGCCCCCAGTGAAGCGGGAGAGCAGTACCCAAAGGCCAGGGAAACCAGCCTTGCATGTTCTGGTACCTCACCCTTCTCTGGAGTGCATGAAACAGCTGGAAAGACACATTATTAGAGTTCAGGGCTCTTTTGGGAGCAGACTCACATTATTAGAGTTCAGGGCTCTTTTGGGAGCAGACTCACAACTGCACTGCTCTCACCATCCTTAAGGGCTGGACGAGGTGAGCAGGCACAGCCAACTCCTTCACAATTGCTTGTGCTTGTGCTTCCTAAAATGCAGTTCCTGTGATTCTTCATGTGAAAATGGGAAAATATGGGATGACAAAACCCACTGCTATTAGTTAAACCTTTAATTTGGCAGCTGCAGCATGTGTGAGGCTGCCCCACGGGTGCCTATTTAGGAGAGCCATTAGGAGCTGGGGAGCTGTATCCTCAGCCCAGCTCTGCCATGACTTTGCTCTGTGGTCCTCTGTGCTCCCTACTCCTGGGACTTTTTTTTAAACTCACACTCAGAATATGCCAAGATTCATAGGACTGCCCTAAGAGACCTAAGTACTGAAGAGTCATCAGAACAAGGGCAGTCCAAACTGAACCACACTTCAAACAAACGCAAAATTATTATCCTAGAGAATAAAGTAAACTAAAAAATAACTGCATTTGTATTAGCGGTAACAATGGACATAAGGGTCAAATTTGCTCTTGCCCATAACCACAGAAAGACTCTAGAGATATCAGTGCAGTCTATAGATACACAGAATGCAGCTATAAAATATACACAATATAACCCAGTCAACTCCCAAACTGAGCTCTGCGTGTGTTTATTGCAGCAGAAGCTTCAATATCTCGCTGAACCCTTCGTGCTACTCTTGGCAGAGACACTAATAGTCTACATTGTTTGGGAGCAAAGACACTTTGGCAGTGCAAGCACTGCATTTTGACACATTCAATACAAAAGGGAATTTTTATAATCGGGATCAGACTTCATGGGAAAAGAAAAAAAAAAGAAAAAAAAAAGAAAAAAAAAAGCCTCCAGAATGTAAATATTTGACATGATGGGAATTCCTAAGGATTTTGTCTTACTTAATTGTGCACAAGACTCCAAGCTGGATGCATCCTCAAACCAAAAGCTATTGGCCTGTGTCCAAAATTTGTGACTGCTTTTTTCTCCCTCAAATAATCCAGCCCCATCAGATCCAAACATCCTTTCAAGCTGGAAAAGTTTAGTCCCAGACCTAAAATCTGTACTTAGTGCACCTCTCTATTCCAAGAGCAGCATAAAGTGGCTGTCACTCATATGTCACTCTGTTACTCAGCCCGTGGTAAAGCGCATCAGAGCAGCTCCTCTTTCTTAAGAGTGACACAAATTAATTGCTTTACAGAGTTCTCAGGCAGGAGGAAGGAATTATTCACAATTCATCTTCAAGACAAAAATCCTCATTCATAGGAAAATCTAAAAAAATTCCTAACTGTGATCTCTCCCCCTCGCTCACTCTGCCGTCCGTCTGTATCAATTAACCACAGAGAGCTGCCCAGCACAGCACTTAGACAAAACAGGGGCTTTTCCCAGCTTTTCCCAGCTTTCCCAGCTTCCCAGTGCGTGCTGCATCCCAAAGACCAGCCCAAAGCCTGGGAGCAAGGCGCTGCACAAGCACTCAGGCAGGGAGTGGCAGAGCCGTCACTGCCATCAGCACAAACCGGACCGAGCCTTGAGCAAACAGCACCAGCAGCAGCTGCTGGCCAACCATTCCAACCCTCACTTGTATAAACCACGTCCAGGAAAATCAGATCCACGGCATCAAATTGACAAGAAGGGCAGAACTGGAAATTCTCAAATTCTCCTCACAGTAAATTGTTGGTAAAATTAAGGTGGAAGATTTCGAGACAACGGCCAAGCCTGGAAATGAGAGCCTTGTGCTGCACAAGAGCTGTGTGCTCCAGATGCAGAGCCACTTCTCACTTCTAAAGGAAAAAAAACATCAACCAAGAGAGAAATGCTGTCATATTCCTCCTTGGAAACAAATCTTGTTTGTGCTCCCCCAAGCAGATTGACTCTGGAAAAAAGCAAAGTTGAGTCACACATCTGTTTCTTCATAAATGGAGGAGAAAATGCATATATTACAGTTTGCAACAAATTAGTTACTGTGGATCAGCTCTTCTCCAGAGCTGGATTGTTTAATCTGTCACATGTTATTGCCTCCTATGGCCAGAATTTATCATTCCCATTTATAATTCTAATGTTTCAGTTAGTCACCCATTCACATGGATAAGATCAGGGCCTGAAATCACAGAGCATTACACATTTCTTCATTTAGAGATGACATAAAACCTTTGATATTTTCTGAGGAATGTTCAGACTGGAAAGAAATAGGCGATAAGAAATGTATCAATGTATTTTGCATAAGTGAATTACACTTTTCCACACAGACTTCATTAACACAGCAAAACGGTGTTTCTTTAGCATTTTTCTCTCCTGGGTGCACACAGAATGGATTTTGGGTTAGCCACTAAAGGAATAAGCATTCTTTTAGAAGCAAACAAAATAGTTGTATTTAGCAAATCAATTTTTCTTGCATTTGTGTGGAGATTAAGTTAGTGGTGCCTTTAATTCACTCAGAAAAAGGCATTCCCAAGAGAACAGCTCTGTGGGAAGAGATAAATTTTATATTATAATATTATGAAGTTATAAAATTTAAAAATAACCCACTGGGGATGGAAAAATGTATCACAGCAGAGCCTTGCATTTTGCCTATACACAAACTGAACACAGTTCAGGACAGGACTTAAGCACACGCTTAAGTCTAATTGGTTGCAGTGAAACTTAAGCATGTGCTTGAAATTAAGCCAGTGCATGAGCATTTTTCCTGATTAGTAATGCCTCCCTGAACTGAAGCCAGAATGTGGTCAAGTGGTTGAGGGAGGATGCCAGTGCTTTCACTGGAACACTGTTTGGTTTCTGGAAAAGTATTTCTATTATTCATCCCTTCTCTTATTTGTCTGTAAAATGGGTATATTCACATTTAGCTGTTTCACCAGTCTGGTGCTCAGTTCATGATATTCATAAAATGCTTTGAATTCACTAAATGTTTCTCAGTTATGCCCTCAGGGCTGGCACAGTAACTGTATTACCCACAAACTATCATTGCAGAGCATCACCCCGAGTTTCCTCAGCACAGCTGGGCATAATCACACATGAAATCCTGCAGATCCTAAGAGGAAACTCAGCCGACTCAAAAGTCCCAAGTAGTTTGGGATTTTAGAGAAGTTTTCAAAACATACTTTCATCACATACATTTAGCACAATGGCATATGAGTTCAGACATCCCATTCTATGGTTTTAGCCTGGCTTTGTTCTAAGGCTGTGAGCACTGCCTGATCTGTCTCATATCCAAAATTAAAATAGTGAAGAGCTTGTGGTGAGTTGTCTGAGGGTTTTAGAGGCACTAGAGAAATAAATATTTTGCTCTTGGAATTATGGAATAATATATTTTTCTTGTTAAGTGTCATGTCCAGCAACAGATGACAAGACAGATGGGATTTGTGGTAGGGAAGGGGAGGAAGGAGAAGTACCCCAAAGATCTTCTTCAGTATAAACTACATTTAAATAAAATGGCTTCTTAAAACTGCCTCTCTGGCTGTTTACCCCAAAGACAATCAAGCCTAACACTGTAAATGGGATTCAAGGACTTGATCCCAGTTTTACTGGAGTCTGTAAGTAGGAAAAGTCTCATCAGCACCTTATTCAGAAGATGCCCATCCCCATAAAGTGACAGCAAACACTCTGAGGAAAGGAGGAGAAATGAGATAGGGAGAATCACAGAATGGTTTGGGTTGGAAGGGACCTTACAGATCATGATATTCTCAAATGGGGTGAACTAAGCAGGACATGTAAGAGCTGGGACAGAGGACTTGTGGTGACAAAATAGAGCCAGATGTGAGTCCACCCTCCCATGAGCTCTCCTGCAGTTCATGCTCACCAAAACACCACTCTTAGGTTACACAGCAGAGCTCTACTCACAAAATCCTTGCTGTCCCTACAGAGACAGGAGCCATTTCACTTCATGTTCCTCTTTCTCAACCCCAGATGCTGCACAGCCTATGCTTTTTCTACAACTAAACTGGCCAGTGTCAAAAGATTGACTGGAGAACAGAGCAGAATTCCAGGCAGCCCAATGGCCCCAGCTGGCCCAGCCACAGTGGTCAGCTCAGGGGTAACTGGCCCTTAGCTCAGAGCCTGTCCTGCTGCCAGCCCTGCGCTGGGCAGCCCAGCCAGGCACAGGAGGGAGGGCAAGAGGGTTGAGAAGGGGGCTCTGCTGTGAGCCAGAGTCTGAGAACTCACAGCATTAACATACCATGACTTGTGCTAAACTCTGATCAGTATTGCCATGTAAGTTTGGCACAGGTAAATATGTAACCAAAACCCAAAAGAAAATAAAGGAAAGAAAAGTGATGTTAGAGCTTTTTAACTTGAGAACTGCTGCAAGTTTTAATTTCAGTTTGGCGAGATAGGTGAGACCACAGTGAGATCTCTAACCCCCTGGGTGCCTAAACAGTGAGAGGCTGGAGAGAGCAAATGGAGGGAAGCATTTGTTTTCCAAAGCAAAAACAAGGCTGAACAATACCCCGGGGTACCATCACGACTCAGTTAAATTCTAACCAGAATTCACATTCTTACCAAATTGCAAATATTACATCTATATTCTTTAATTCAGATGAGTTGGAAACCCAACTGAAAAAACAGCACATGGATGTGAAATTAATGCCACACTCTTGTTATGAATGTATAGAGCACCCATGCAGGTTTTGGCAGTGCCCCTGAACCCCTGCACAGACACTTTATTAGTGGCTATCATGGCCATTTTTAATAGTGATGGCTAAGCATATTTTTTCCTGGAGTGCTTTGAAGAGCAGAACCAGTAATCAGCCATGGCTTGGCTATAAAATGTCAACCTCATTTCAAATGTCTAAATCACTCACATGGACCAAGAGTGCAGAGAGGACCACCCACCACATAATATTAACATAAATACAGCATTTACCCAAAGCAAAATGAGCAACTGGAACTGGCGGGAGTTGAGAGTAGAACAACAAAAAATGATGAGGGGGTGGGAGGGATTGAGTTACAAAGAAGATTAAAAGAGCAGAGTACATATAGCCTGGCTGAGCAAGATGGATATGATAACAGCCTATAAATATTCACAAAGCACAAACACCAAGGAAAGGAAGGAATTCCTTGCAGTGAATAAAAGGATTCTGTTGGGAGTGAATGAAGAGAGGAAAAACATGTGGCTTGTATGGCAGAGTGAACTTCTCGAGGCACAATGGAGTAGGCAACCTAAGTCCACTTGCTTGGCAGGATTTGAGGGATTGAGCAAAGCATTAGTTCAGCAGGGAACAGCCTGCTCTTGGCAGGGAGTTGGTGGGATAATCTGAGTGGCCTTTCAGTCTCCCACTGCTATGGAGCCGTCCCAGTTCCCTGCTCCCACGGGGGACAGCTGCTCTCCTGTGTAAGCACATTGTTCACTGTCCTGCTCTTCAGAATCCCTCCCTGGCCTCCATGGGACTAGAAATGAGGGCTGGATGCACAAAGGCATTTAGGGATGTAGAGACCTAAGCAACTGCAATAGGTACTAAACTGCTGGACACAGCTGGGAATCCCAGCAGGTCCCTGCCATGTCAAGTACTCACTGCTGAAAATCTAAGTCCAGGAAATTAGGTTATAAACCCACTAAAGCAAGAACAATCCTTTTGTTCTCCCTTTATTTAGCACCTAACACAACAGGACTCTTGGCGCTGCTGCAAGGATACTGTTTATAGTAATAAAATTAGGATCTAATAGGATCTAATATTCTGAGGCTACTTGGCTCCTGTGAAGCCAAGGATGAGAAGGCCATTCAAAAGCAGTCATAGCAGAAGGACTCCTCAGGAAAAAAGCTCTGCAGAAAGGAGGGAAACTGATCCAGAGCCCACACCAGCAATACACTCACATTTAACTTAGAGCCACAAGTGACCACAGAAAAAGGTTACTTGTTCAGCTGCAGCACAGAATGAAAGTTACTTCTAACATGTGTTTTGGGGTCTGGGTGTGGTTTCTAGATAGCCTGAAATTTCAGTCTACTGTTTAGCCTGTCCACATTAGCCAAGTTTTGATGCGTTCCAGTTCTCCTAAACTCTGCCGACATGCTAAAATCAAAGCTGACATTCAACCTACGTGCTGCATAATCTAATAACAGGACTTGTGCTACTCAAAGCTAACAAACTCTGGGAGCTTTTCTGCAGCAAAACCTTGCTGTCATTTATGTTCTCGTCTGTCTTTTCCAGGCAGGCTAACTGGGAAATATGACTTTTTTTTTTTCTCTGAAAAGCTTTAAAAATAACATGTCATTGTGTTTTTGTATCAACAGGGGAGAGCCAAGCTGTAACTTGCCGTGTCCAGCACTTGTGGATTTAGTGAGAGTGTGAACAAGGTGAATCCAATTGTCTCAGTGGGGAGCTTGGTGTATACATTGATCCCAGAGCGCCAGGAGAAAGCTGCTTCCAAAGACCACAGTCTTGGAGTTAGACAAGGCCAAAATGTCACACATTTGTCAATGTTTCTCATTAACCCAGGAGAAACCATGGGTGACTTTTTCAGTGCTTGACATGCACTCAAGTTTAAAGCATGATTTTAAAATCTAAACTCAAGCAAATCTCTTCAAGCACTCTGTGGTGAGACTTCTCCTGTTGATTTATGTCCCCTCACATCAGCTGTAAGTAGAGGTCGCACCAATCCAAATATCTGTCTAACAGTGCCACAGGAGCTGAGCTTCTTTGCAGCATTCAGTTTCAGCTGAATTCAAACCGTAATGATTCAATAAGCTATTCACTGAAAATGAGAAAACACCACTATGAAAGCCACAATTATCACAACATCACCCTGCTAAAACTCAAAAATAATGATGGATTTCAACCCTCTTATCACTTAACACCCTGAAGCCCTGGCATTTCAAATAAATATCAGAGCTTCTTTTCTAAGACACAGAAACAGAACTGCCCTAATTTTGCATTTTAAACCATGAGACCTTTTAACTCCTTAAAGAAAAAAACCCCACAGATTGCAGCTTACTAACCCCTCAGACATTACACAAATTAAAATGGGAAGAGAAGGAGCTGTTCTATGAATCATATTTTCAGTTTCTGGCAGCACTCTTAGCCTACAGAAGAAGGGTTACACATTGAAATTCTCACGTTCTCACTGTCAGTTTCTTGGGATTATTATATCTGAGATACACCATCTTAAAATCAGGAAGTTTCTCTTCTTTCACACCTTTATCTTCCTCAGCAAATGAGTAAGAAAACCAAAGCACTTGTGTAAGAGCATTGTATAGGTGCTTCCTAATTTTGAGGTTGATTTTAGCAGTGATTGTATCTCGCCCATGAAAGCGTTGTCTTTATAGATGACATATGCTCTGTTGTGGGGAAACACAGGATCCCACTGAAAGCAAAACCTCTTTCCAAACTTTGTTCTGCCAGATGCAGCCTCCCCTAGCATTGGATTCCAGCTTTGGTTTTCTTCACAGCAATTTCTGGCTTTTGAAAATCTCCTTACTCAACAATTTGTGCTTGTGGGGAAAATATAGAAACCACACAATATTTTTTTCACTTGTGCTTTTTTTACATCTCAGCCTTGTTTTTATCTATATCCATATACTTTGAAACGTGGCTAACCCTATAATTATTGAAAGAACAAATAGAGTTCTATCACACAATCCAGCATAGCACATTAGGTGTTGATTTTTTTTGGCCTGGGAAATGAAGAATAAAAACCACCAACCTGGTAAAAAAAAAATTAGCTAAATAAATATTAACCAAACAAATATTTGAACCAAAGACAATGATGTTGGTTTAGTAGTAGGAACAGATATATTGTTGTGTAAATAGACACACATCTCTATGCTGAGTGTTGTTCTATCACTTATGGGATTCTCTTGCTAATCTCTTAACTGAGTGCAACTGGTGATCTTATTTTACCTCAACACTGTCACTTTCAAACTTAAAAATCAACATTGAAAGCAAGAGTAGATCTTTTATGTTAAAACCATGTAGGAGAAGTACACATGAAAAATATCAGTGCCATGTTATTGGAATGTACAGACTTTAATGAAAGCTTAGGTAAAACTCAGCAGGTCTCTGGGGATATTTCCAGGAATGAGTGATTCTTTTCTGGAGACTCCAAAGTCAGATCCAGTTACCTAACTAAAGTGGTTTTTCAACTAATTATGCACTGGTGTCATGCTCATGCTAATGTTCACCCTTATGCAAAATGCAGAATGCCAGTCTTGCTCACAGTGAGCAAAGCTTGCTTTGATTTTAATGAGTTTTGGATCTGACTTAGGTATTTAAATAGTTACTTTGAGGTTCAGTTTCTGTTCTTACTGAAATCAATAGAAATTCTCTCACTGACATCAGATGCAAGAAGCAGAGAGTTTAGGTTAGACTGGACTAAGAGAAACTTCATGAGAATTTAAGAAAGAACTATTCTAATTAGACTTCAGTGAGTAAACTTACATAATGCAGTATAACAGATCCCTGAGCAGAGCAACTTGACCTAGTAAGATACTTAGAGAATTCATATTTCACAGCTTTATTTTTCAAACACATGACAAAGATCCAGCATAAGAAGAACAGGAAAGTAACTCCACAAAAGTGCCCTGCTCAGAGATTTCTTTCTGTAGTCTGGTCCTTTACACTTAATGCAAGTAATGTCCAATAGCTGTCACTACACAGATCTTTTGCCTTGATCACTATGCCCTGAGCTGGAGAGGTGAGCCAATGTGGTATTTGCTGCCCAAAACCTCAGCTGAGTGAACTAAGTGGTAGAAAGAGTAGTAGAAACCAGGTGCCTGGATTTTCAGTGTCCAGACTGCACAGGGCCCTCAGGGACATCCTCCCACCCTTCCTTTCACCTGTCCCTTCTGTTCAGGAGTCTCAACCAAGGGTCTCCTCTGCATTTCCTAGGAAAATACTGTCTGAGGATGGAGGAGTCTCTCTCAGACTCTGCTGTTTGTCATAAACAGAAATAATTTTGCGTATTTTTCACAGCACAGTTGCCTTTGTTTTCCCATATGGTCTCTTAAGCCAGAACCTTTTCTTCTGAAACTGCTCCAAGAACCGTGGGGTTGAAAGATGCCTTTCTGAAAGGGAGCTGCAAAGATGCAGCTTGTGCTGCTCTGCGAGTGTGTCTGCACAGCTGGGGCTCAGAATCACGTCCCTGGAGCAGGAGGCTACTTGTGAGGTTGTCCCTTGCCCGGGCAGGTGCTGGATTCTCCTAGGGAGAACTCCCAACCTCAGTGAAAATCACCTCTAAGCCCTTCCTGCAGCGAAACTCTGCTCGATGCTCTCCGTGCACCATACTCGGGACAGGAACGAGTTGCGGTGACAAAGGGGATGCCCGACTGCCTCTGCCAGCACCTCCCTGGGCAGCTCAGCACCGGACCGCCAGCCCTTTTGGCATCCCTGCACGGCGCTCACTGGGAAAAGGCTTCAGGGGTTCAGTCCCCGCTCCCAATCCCACAGCTCGGGGGCAGCAAGCCGGGGCTCCGGGGCGCTCCCCGCCCGTCCGTGCCCCGGCGAACGGCGGTGGGGCTGCGGAGCTCCCGGCACTCCGCAGACTCACGGCGAGAAAGCCCTGCCCGGGCCGGGCGGGCACCGAGGCTGAGGGAAACCCTGCCCGGGCCGGGCGGGCACCGAGGCTGAGGGGAACCCTGCCCGGGCCGGGCGGGCACCGAGCTGAGGGAAACCCTGCCCGGGCCGGGCGGGCACCGAGGCTGAGGGAAACCCTGCCCGGGCCGGGCGGGCACCGAGGCTGAGGGAAACCCTGCCCGAGCCGGGCGGGCACCGAGGGTGACCCGGGCAGGCAGCGGAGAGCTCCGGGCGCCAGGTGCCTGTGCCCGGACGGGGGCACCCCGGGAGCCCCGTCCCGGCACCGGCTTCACCGAGACCCGCCGTGCGACTTCCTCTTGGTCCTCTCGCCCCCTCCTCGCCGCTTCTTTGCACCCTCTTCGCACTCCCCTTGCATTTTCCTGCATCCTCCTCCCCAGTCCGCTGCGCTCTCCTCGCACACTTCTTGCACACTCCTCGCTGTCCCTCTGCACTCCCCATAAAGTCAGCCTCGTTGCATTCCAGCCCCTTGCACCCTCCTGCCCGCTCCTGCCCCTTCACTGTGCTCGGATGGGTGAGGGAGGTGACGGGGAACCTCATGAGGGTACGACCCCCACTCCGCCACCCGCCCGCCCTCCCGTCCGCTCGCCGCGGGACGGCACCGGCCGCCGGTGGCACCTACCTACGAGCAGCCCTGCGAGCCACCAGCACCGGACCATGGTGCCCGCTGTGTGTCCCGGCCAGAGGCGCGATCGCCGCCGGTGCCCGCGGAGCTCAGCGGGGCGCGGCGCCCGGCGGTGCAGCCATGGGCCGCCTCCGGCGCTCCGGTGCCCGCGGCGGCGGCACCCCGGCTTCAGCCCTCAGGCGTCCTGCTCAGCCCGAGCCTTGCGAAGGGATAAAGTGGGGGGCGAAAAAAGAAAAGTATATATTTTAAAATAAAGCAGCGCAGTCCACTCCGCCTTCGCCGCGGAGCGCGTCCCCCCGGCTGCTGATGGCTTTAATGGAGCTTGGCAGCCACAGGTTCCCGCTGCCAGAAGAGGTGGAGACTCCGCCGCCTGCGCCCCACATGCGGCCGCGCACCGCACACGCGGGGGAGGAGGAGGAGGAGAAAGAGGAGGAGAAGAAGGGTAGCCCCGGCCCGGCACCTCAGATCGTGGTGGGCGCCCGCCTCGGGACTGACGTTTCTCCCTCAGGGACCGGCCCCACCTTACCCGACCTGAGGCCGCGGGGCTGTCCTGGGCCCCGAGGTCTTGGAGGTGGTTGGGGGCCGCGGGCCAGGTCTGCGCTGTGGGACGCCATAAGGGAAACGTCCCTCTATCCCCACGCCACGAGGGAATCTATCCTCACGTCTCATCATCCCCACACCATGAGGGGACCGTCCCCATTCCATGAGGGGATCATCCCTCTATGCCCGGGACATGAGGGGATCATCCCCATTCCATGAGGGGATCATCTCTCTATCCCCAGGACATGTCCCCACATCCCCACAGCCTGGTCCTCCTGCCCACTGTGCCCCTGGCACCCTCATACCCTTCATTATCACCAGGGCCATCAGAAGAATGTGGTAAATCCCTTAAAAATCCTCTCAACACTCTACACAGAAAAAATATGGGACCCTTTGGGCAAGTCAGAATGCCCACGTCAGGTGATGCTTGCCCATGCCAGCCATTCCCTCTCCATTCCTCAAACCAGGCCTGTGGGACAAAGCTGTGACCGACAAAGGACTCAGAATCAGCTCTTGGCATGAAGCAAAGCACAAATCTTAGATGTGTTTGGGACAGAACAACACTTTTCTTTGTTTCAGTGAGTATCCATGAACCATCTTGTTCTTTCCCTCTGAGCACATAAAACAATGCGCGTGTCCCGTAGTGTGAGGGCCCGCTTGCCTTTGGAAGCAGTGAGGGAAGAGGCTGAGCTGCCGTGGCTCTGCCAGGTCAACACTTATGGTGCTGGCACTAAAGGATGAAGTTTAATGCATTTTTCCATACTGAAAAGCTAGTTTCAGTTTTTGCAAATGAGGCAAAGAAATCAAAACACATGCATGCCCCTGGCAGAACCCCGGGACCTTGCACACTCACTTTTCCTGGTGAAACTGGCTGTTTCACCAAATAAAAGGAAATTTTAGGGGAAAATAAGGAAGCTCGTCTCCAAGTTCACAGCAGTATTCCTGCTGATTGCAGTGGGGAGAAGTTGAGGCCTGATTCCACAGTCCCATATTTGCTGAGCAGGACCTTCAGCGTGCTGGGGTGAGGTCTCACTGCAATGGGTTTAATGACTTTGTCAAAAATAATGCATAACATCTTTAATGTGAAGTGGGACAAACTTATCTGTCATGGGTGCGTAAAGAATTAAAGTTTAATGATACTTGCCAAGATAAAAAATAACAAAGTCCATTTGTAATGCAGGCACTCCTTTTTCTAGCTGATGTTTTTATCTCTTTTTGTTTCTCAAATTCCCCAAACCAGTCATTCTCGGTAAATGTCCAAACCACTGTGGTTTTATTATATTTACAAATACATAAATTCTCAAATGCATGGGCAAAAAAAGTTGTCCTTTATGATAATAGAGAGAAATAAATAGTTTTGCAAGAAGTTTTCTTTATAAACCAGCACTTACTCTTTTCAGGCATAGCCAACTTAAATGAGAAAAATAATGGAACAGGTAGTCTTTTACCACTAACAAACTTTTATTTTGGCTATACAGCTCTCATATGACACTTCCAGCCTCTAACACTAATCTCCTTGATTTCTTTCGGAGTATTTTAAAAGCATTTTTTGGGGGGAAGGAATAAAACCAAAGCAGAGCAATTTTCACGCAGGTGTCTGAAAATTTTAATAATCATATGTAAACCATCGCGAGCTTTTATCACATATCAGCCCCACAGGGCAAAGTGATAGATTTCATTAATCTGGCCTCTTTCATCCCTGCGCCTCCCAAGGGACCTTATCAAAGTAACTGAGCCATGAGCCTTACTCTTTTTTTTTTGGGGAAGAATTCCTCCTGCCACCCTGGTGCTGCGGAGCTGCCCCAGCACAGCGATGCAGCTGTTCAGCCACGCACTGCCCCGGGAGGATGAGAAGAGTGCCACAGCCTGTTAGAAATACCAGGAGGATTTAGACAGGCAATGGAGTCTTCCAACCTGGAAGTCTGCCAGGACATCAGGCTTGCATTCTCAGCTCGTGTAAAAATGGCTGGGTAATCTTCGGCTCCTGCAGAGGACCAGCAATGTAAAAATGCCTATAATTTTTATTATCAAATAATTACAGGCTACCTGCTGGGCAAAGCACGTGGAGGGAGACAAATGAGTGCAAATAGCCTGTAATTCCAGCAGAACTATGCGGCCTGATTTATGCATTCAAAGAGAATAAAAGCTGTTCCTATTCTGATTCAGGGGCACTTTACTTGCAGTGCTGTAAATACTAACACAGCTGCAGGGTAACTGGGAACCAGACCAAGGTGTTTTTACATTAGCTATGCTTCACTTGCCTGGCACCTTGTGTAATATTCATTCCTGTGCAAAACAGGTACAGAATATTTGAACTCAGGATCATGCACTCTTGTTAGCTATACAGGGCATTGAGTTGTCCAGTTCCCAAAGGCCAAATATTTTCTCTTCCCCTTGCCAGAACAGCAAGGGTAGGCAACCACACGTGAAGGCAGCAGGCCAGGAAACCAAAGATTGATCAGCTCTGAAAATACTGGTGTCTGAAAAGAGGGATCCTCTGAGTAGAGACTCGGGTCCCCAAAAAGCCCTATCCATAAGTCATAGCAATGCTGCTTCTGGAGTCCTGTCTCTAAGAGGGAATACCAAGGGATGTACTGGGTGACCTGAAAGTGCTGAGTATGTGCTTTTACAATTAATGTATACCCTCTAGAACCACTTGTGTTCTATTTCAGTTTCAGGGGTGTATATTTGAGGGAGTGGAAATTGAATAATGGATCCCTCTTTTGGGGCACTTGTGGGGAAAAGCTACATGTCCCTCATGGAACTTCATTGAATCTCATTGGGAAACTCTGGAGGGAGCTATATACATTTAACACTCTTGGGCTCACCAACAGATGGACCATGATGCACAGTTGGAACATGGGGACTGAAACAAACCATTATAAAAAAATGTATAAAAACAAACAAACCTGGAAAGAATTCTTTAATTTCTCAGGGGAAAAAATAAGGTGGGAATGCTATTGCTTTCACTTCTAAGTAAAAACAGTTAATATTTGCAGAGGATTCTTCTGGAGAAATACAATGTGCAGAGTCTTTGTTAATTAACTCAAAACATTTAGAGGAAGATAGCAGCATCTTTCCCACAGGGACACTGGAGCCATGGAGGATGTGTCCTGCTCAGCCATGTGAAAGGTGCCATCAGGACCTGTCTCAGGGCATTTCCCAGCTGGAATGGGCAGTAATAGGTAGAAATGAGTACCTTGCTTCTCTCAACTCAGCACAGAGCAATACTTCCATGCTGTTTTATTGCCACACTCCTCACCATTAGTCAAGAAAGCATAATATTGTCCTCCTTTACCCATCATTTCTTACATCAGCCTGATCTTAAGCAGGCTTTTCATGGTTGGCAGCAACCTTTTCACTTTTCCATGATTGGCAGCAACCTGCTTGGACTTGGCCATTTGAGGTTTGGTGGATAAAGACAGAGTTTTGGTTGTCTTTACCAGCCACCTGAGATGAACAGTGGAGGAAGTAGCACCTTCCTTTAGCCTGTTACTTTGCACTATTCACTAAGAAATAGTATTTTTAAAAAATATTGCAGAGTCATGCAATGCATACCCAGTGCATTTTACAGAGCAACAATAGGAAAATGTGAATAAACCTTGCAGAGCACCTGGCTCAGTGTATGTATTTATATATTAAAAAAGCACTGGAGTATTATTTACATGCTTAGCTGGAGTTTGTCCTTTCTAGAGAAGTCTGGGCTGCTACCTGTTATACTTGGCTCACGATGATTTAAATAAGAATTTATAGACCCTAAACCATCTGCAAAATGTCCCAGCTCTTCAAGGCCAATGTAAATGCAATGAGGGGGGAAAACCGCAGAAAGAAAAGGTTAACAAGGTTTCTCCTTGCCTCCCCCTTGGCACATTTTATAATTAACTTTATAATGTCTGAGAGCAAAAGGTTGAAACAGATGAAGTTCCCACATCCTTGGAGATAATTGCAAGAGTTTGTGTAGCACATGAAGCAGCAGCAGCAGCTCTGTTTGGTGTCACTGCACTACACGTTGCTGAGAGTGTGTGCACTGCAGCAGGGCACTCTGGAGCCTGGCTTCACATCTCCACATGAAAGCAGCTTGCTGTGATTTATACCATCATGCTAATCAGGAAAACGCATTAATTCAAGGTCCCTTTTGGGGCCTTGGGAAGGAGGAAGAATCAAAAATGAGCCAGATTTCTATTTTGTGCAAGGTGCCACTGTTTTCCAAGGTGTGAAGGAATTAAATGTGTCATTAGTGTTTGCAGACTCGTTAAAAGGCAGCTAGAGGAGAGAGCTCACTGCGTGCTGCAGTGAGAGCTATGGGCAGGGAACCTTCTTCTGCCCCCTGACTCTATCAGCATTGAGGAAATTTAAAATTTAAATAAATCTTGAAATTCTAGCCCACGTTTTCTTATGAATGACAGATCCTTCCTGCCCTCAGTCCACCACATTTCTCCAACCCTGAAAACTGACGCTTCCTTCTTAACAGCAAAAAGTAGGAAAGACATTTGTGGTCTGGTGGTTACACCATGGGGTTGGAAAGCAGAAGAAGTGGTGTTTCAAATCTGGGCCAAGATTCTTGTTCACCATGGGCTTGATCCTGCCAGATACCGAGCACCCACTGATTATCCAAGGCCAGGCCCTCACACAATTCATGTGAGTCCAAGTTCTTGTTCCAAAATAAAAACTGGGCCTGTATTCAAAAAAATTGGTGCTGATTCTGTGGTTATGCTGCTTCCTTCACAACCCCAGCAGTCCAGCATTAATTTCCATTTTTCCTTCTAGTGGCATGAGGGCTGAGACAGTCATATTCCAACACTTGACACCTCCAAAGCCCTGATTCCTTATGAAAATCTCATTTTACTTCCCTCTAGCATTAAGTTTTTTCAGATTAGTGGGAGGTCCTGTTCTTTTATGTTTCTGCCCATACCCAGGAACGGAGAAGAATAACAAACCTGGAAAGAAATTGCTCTTATTCTGATGAATTGCAAAATCACCACTACTCTCTCTTTGGCTAGAGGAGAATCTACTATAGATACAGACATAGTCTGTGCTGAAACTGGTTTTTTAGGGCAACATGTGGCTTACAAACAACAAGGAAGCATAATCATATGCTTCCTACTACTCTGATAGTTGGGCAAGTAATAAAATCTCCTCAAGGTTTTTTAATGCTCTCCCATTAGGAGGAATTTAGGTGCTAGTGTCTTATAAATACCTTAGGCGTGTGATTTTATGTATGTTTTCCATGGACCTTGTGGCGACTCTGAACTTGTTCTAAGGTTCTGCAAAATGTATAACCAAGAAAAGCAGGTCTATTGTCAGAGACTCCATGGGGGTCCATGAAACCAAAAAGGCTGGAAACCACCACCAAGGCCAATGGATGGATTATTTACATTGGATATGGCCCCTTTTTTCACATCCTTTTATGTAATACAATTTTCAGGGTGAGATTTCAGCGTGCCAGTTGCACCACTACAGGCAGAAAACTGCACAGACCTCTCTGACTCCAGCAGCTGCAAGCATGGCCTCTGCCATTCTGCAAAGACAGAGAAAATAAGAGGGAACTTGGGCCATCAGTGAGGAAAGGTAAAATAACCACATCTTTGTTCAGTGACTATAGTAACCATAAGCATTTGTTAAAACAGGTTTTGGAGCATGTTAAAAACCCAAGCCTTTCTGTGGTCCCTAGTCCAGGGCTGTTATAATAAGTCTTGTTTTCTCCTTGTTAAAACAATCAATCATTTACTCCTTACTTTGCAGAAGATAAATGTTCTCAAGGCACATAATGATATCAGCAGAGATAAATCACAAGGGCCACCAGCCAACCTCAAACTGCTGTGAGGACTGCACCATAAATTGTCTGCACCATTGCAGCAGACGTGCACCTGCTCACGCCTCAGGCCAGCCCCTTGCATATTCCTGCAGGGCATGAGGAAAGCACACAATCACTTATTAAATTCTTGCTCTATCTAAAAATTATTTAAGGAAATGAACTTCAGTTCAAGCCTTGCATGTGTAATACCCTTATATGCCCAAAACATCATTCCATCGTGTGCATTTTTTCTGGTTTATGTATGTGCATTTTCCCTGACACTGTACAAACCTATCAAAAAATGTTTTCAAAGCTTTTTTTAAATATATAAGGAAGCTGTGGAATGAGGGTGTCTTTTGAGTCTTTGGATTATATGGCACATGTTCATGTGAGGGTGCCCCATGGGTACCTGGGGCTTCAGCATTCTTGCCAGGATGTCTTATTGCACGAACCCTCCTTGCTGCCCCATAACAACCACCAACTGTCCCAAACTGCTGACCTATTAACCAAACAAACTCTGCTAAATATTGCCATCTGTAAGTGTACTATTATTTTTCTAATTGCTAAAAACTTGTCCTTCCTGCGTTCAATAGCCTCTAGAAGAGATTGTTAACAGCTGGGCATTTAGCACAACAGAGACTTTAGACTTAAAGGAACATTGTCCAGGTTAGCCAGTGAATTTGGCCATCTGTATTTTTTTATAGATGATTCTTTTCATGTTATCCATGTTCTGTTTGAAACTGTGAATCAATGGCTCTCATGAGGATTAAGTCAGCAGAGAGCAGAGCTCATTATTAGAAGAAAAGACATGAGAGAAGATGGATGTAACCTTGGATAGCTGATGATGGATTGGGACTGCTTTTTGACTGGATGTACAACCTTTTGCTGTGGGAATGAGGATTGGTGGGCGGCGAGGGGGAGCACGTGGAGAAAATACTTTCTGGCATTTTCTGATGTGGTTGTATAGGATAGCTTGGACCCAAAACATCCCAATCACTCCCAGCTATTTAGGGATCATGGATAAAGAGAGCTCCAAACTGTGCTTTGCCCGTGGTTTCAGTGGTGAGGGAGTCCATCTTACATATGGCTGCAATAATTTTGAAAACTTAATTTTATTTTCCACTACTAATAGCGAGAGGTTTTTTTTTACTCTGGCTTTTTGCTTGCTGTGGAGGACCAGTCGTTTTTTTTCTCATTTCTAGACAGCTTCAATCCCTTTAGTTGTGAGCTGGTTTGCTGTTAGGGCATTTGTATTTTAGGCATGAAAAACAGATGTCTAGACCCATTAGTGTTGGGAAGAGAGATCTCTTTGGTATTTGAACTATAAATATGGCAAATTTCCCCTCATCTTATATTTTGTAAAGCTTTGTTTTTGCAAAAATATCTAATCTTAAATCAAACTGTGTCTGTTTGATTATACCAGTCCTTTGGAGCCAATACAGTCTATCACATCAGCAGCAGTTTAGGTATTCCAAAAATTAGATGGTTATAAATCTGTGCTTTGTACCCCTGTGTCCCAAAATCTTAGGGACAAAGCAGAGATACTGTGCATTTACAGAAGCAAGATTTAAACCTCAGAATCTCAGTGAGTTGCATATGTGCTACAGCAACAATGGCAATCTTGAGTTGGGCTCAAGAGTCAAGGGTTCACAGGAAGAGATGACTTCTGTGACTTTCAGACCAGCCTCTCCCTTTTTCTGCATCACCACTGCAGCATCACAGAGCACAGCTGCCTGATTTCAGAGATGCTGAAGGGCCACAGCTCCACCAGGGCTGGAACTACCTCAGGATGCCCTGAATGTGCTGCAGGACGGAGGGGAGACAGGGACCTGCACCCAGCCCCTGAGTGACTGCCCAGCCTGAAAGCAGAGCTGCCAGGGGACCTTTGATCCTCTGCAAACAGAAAGTGCAATTGATTCTCTTCACTTAGAAGCATGACTGGTGTTACATTTCCTGAGCTGGACAAGGGTGGTCCAGATGTCCATGACAGATTTTTGCATAAGCACTTTACATTTTTTGTTTTTCTAGCTGTTTGCTCTTCTTCTCTGGTTTAAAAAAAGCTCTTCATACACTCTTGTTGAAATCATTGCCCTAAAAAAGGACTTACATCAGCCTTTAGCCTTCAATAGTTTATTGGATCTCTGGTTGCTAGTGGGGAAAATAGACAAAATTAGGCAGACAGGAAAAACTATGGGGCAGTTATTTATGTGAATTTTGGGTCATTTTTTTCTTTCAACCAAGTTAGTACAACCATATGGTGGAAAAATTATGCCAAGTTTTACCCAATCTACTCACAAGTCAAATAATTGGACATATAAACTGATTATTCAACCACATATGCATTTTGAACAATCTGGGATATTATTTTTTATGGACCAGATTCCAGATTATTCAGACATTCTGCAAAGAGTCAAAATGCCATAAAAATGTCATGATTCTGTCTCCATTTTTATGTGTCCACTCCACAATCACTGTGTACACAGAGGTCCCAGCCCTCCATGCAGGGAGCTGGACAAGGTCCCTACAAAGGAGAAACAGAGTAATTGCACACCTCTGGGTCTCTACAGAGATGGGCAAGTCTAAATCATAGATCCACTCACTCTCCAGTGAGATAATCATAGCAATAAATAATATATTAATACAGATCATTGTAAGTTGTCACAGATTATCACTTTTGAATTCCTTCTGTCCTTTAACATCTAAGGAAATAGAAAATTCTGGCTGTGCAAATATTAGCCCATCTTTCTGAGTGTGCCAAATCACTGGGTTCAGTGAAAAACCTGCTCTTCTGCTTCACTGTGGTCACCCCTGTGAGCCTGCAAGGTACTTATTTCCCTGACAATAAAAATAAACTTAGCCAGTTTCCAAGCCACTTCCAAGTTTGCTTCTGGAATATCAAACATAAGTCTTCATTCTCTTATTTCTTGATTAATGCATTGAACATCAACTTTTCTCAGTCACTTCTAAACTTTAATCAAGGATAAATCACCCCCAATGGGCATTTTAATCTTGTTTCCATATTTTTAAAGGAAATTAAATGTTAATTGCTGCTAGGTAAATTTATCTAAAATACTGATTTTCAATTCATCCCACAAACAGTAAGAAAATAAAGATAATTGTGAGGCATTTCCTGCTGAATAAAGGGAGCAAGGACTTTTTTCCCCAAATAATATTTCTAAAATAAAGTATTTTTAAAGATTACTGTTATTGTATATTTTTAAATGTCTGTTACTTTCAAATGCCCAGCTAAGCTGACTGCAGTAATTGTTAGGAAAATATTTCTCTCCCTGTCTCCGAGGTGACTGTGGAAGAACTATGACTTTGTTTAAGGAGAGATTAAAAAGTAGAGAGAAATTGCCATTGCATATTCAACAGCAATCAGAAAATATAAAGCCCAGCTGCTTTAGTGGGCTCATGTGTGACATCCCTGCTGCTGCTGTGTGTGTAGCTTGAATCCTTTGGGGGAAATCTTCACTGCTTAGAGCTCAGCCTGTGTTCAGCTTCCAAGTCCAGGCCATTGATTTGGGGCTCTCACCACTTGTACTTGCCCTTTCATTATCTCTTGGGGCTGCTCTTCAAATGTCCTGACTACACCATCCCAGGAAGTTGAGAGTTTCAAAAGATGTTACAGCCTGGCTACCCTGAAATCAAGACATCCCCAAACACACACAAATGGGGACCCACACGGCTGCCTTTCCAACAGCATTACCCACAATCATCTAAATTTTAGGATTGAGCTCTTGCATTGCCAAAGATTTAAACCTAAAAAATGGCTGTGGACTAAAGTTTTTATAAGACTTACCACTAAAATCATCTCTGTAAGCAGCAAGCAAAATCCTTATGGTTTCAAATCCTACTTTTTGATCTTTTTCACAAAAGCATTGCCATTATTCTATGAAGCAAAGAAGAAGCTGTGAAGGTCGAATCTTCTACGTCATTGCAATCATAAGAAGAAAAATATAACTTGAAAAAATGTCTCTATTATATAATCTGCACATTAACAGGTGGAAAAACAGCAACATAATTTACCTTTCGACACAGAAATGTCTTCCTTGGAGCCAAGCAAATTCACTCTGGTGTTTAATCTGAATAGTTGCCAATTTTCTGTCTGTAATGGGAATCCAGTGGAAACTCAAGAAGGAGAAAAAATTAAAGATAAATGCCACTTTCAAGGCAGGATCTTTGTCTAAGGATATTTGGTCAGGCTGGCAGAGCATAGACATAGGGACTGGTCTCTGGTCTAGAGCAGAGTATGCTGGTTTGCTTTTGGGAGCCTGTGCCAGAGTACCAGGGTGATTTTCTAGAGTGCAAAATTATCATTACCAGTTAAGACTTTAGTGAAAATACAGATGAGGCCCTCCAGGCTCACTCACTCTCACTCACGCATGCACAGACACCACCTTGGCCACATTTTGGACCAGCGATGCTCTGCAGCCACTCCCTCATCTAGTCCACAACCAGAGCTGATGCTCTTTGCCTCAGGAAAAGCTTAGAGAATCCACTCATTATGGTCCTGAAGGTTCCCTACTTTGAAGAAACATCATATTCTTATAAAAAGATGCTGAGACTAAAAACTGCTCCCAGGAAAGGCTTATAGGAGGAGAGGATCACCTGCATTAGGTTAATAGAGCCATTAAAAATCCAGATGGGGTCAAAATTAATATTGTTTTCTAAATTTCACAGATGTTGCTTTATTAAAAGGAAACCCCAAGATGTTCAAAGGAGGCACGGAGCTAAACTGCCAGTGTCATTGAATTTTAATGATGAGTGTGTTCCTTAGGCTCTTTTAAAATCCCAGCTTTAATGTGTTGCTTCATGCAAGGCTAGAAGGCTTGATTGCAAGCAATAATTAAAAGTCTTCTAATCCCAAGAAAACTAAATTAAACCAGAGCTCCCCTTTATAGTGATTAAACTAAAATTACTAAAATGTCTCTGAAGCTTCTTCAGAGACATTACTTTCCATTTTTTATTCTTAGTGTCTCACTCTGAATCAAGAGCTGCTAAAAGGGGTAAATATAATGTTAAACAGGCTAACAATAAAGTTTTCAGTCTAATCAATCTCTCTGGTACTACAGCAAGTGCAATTATTTTAATGGAGTGCCAAGATAAGTAAGAAACTGAAAGTAATCTGAAAATTTCTCTAACTGCCTGTTAATAGTAGACTTTCCTTCCTTTTCTCCTTTGAAAACATTCCAGGAGTGTTCAGAACTTGAGTGAAATATCTCCCTAAATATTGCCTAAGAATGACTTCTGTGCTGTCTGGTTC
Organism: Pyrgilauda ruficollis; assembly: GCF_017590135.1. NCBI lineage: Eukaryota > Metazoa > Chordata > Aves > Passeriformes > Passeridae > Pyrgilauda > Pyrgilauda ruficollis. Next base: position 3,115,018 of record NW_024526044.1, on the reverse strand, counting down.
AAATGCAAAAAAAATCTCAAAAATCCAGCAAAAAAACCTTTCTGTAAGTTACTGCAGTCTTGCCTTTTGCAAGAATGGTGAAAAAAAGTCTGGAACTTCTCCTTTGTTTGCAGTGATAGGTATTTTATTCTGGTACTGGAGATTAAACAGACATTTGGCTTTTCACCTTCAGTATAAAACCAGGAAAAAAAATTAGGAAAATGAACAAAAATGCAGGAGAGAAAACTTATAAGACAAAGTAGTTGCTCAGAGATAATAATAAAATAAAATAAAATAAAATAAAATGCTTCTGATACCAAAGACACATGGCCATAGCAAGGCCTCAGCAGTACCATAGCTGTGTTGGAAGGGTTGACACAAATAAATATTTTTAAAGCTTCTCGCATGAAGGGTAAGAGATGAGCATATATAAAGATGCATACGTAAGAGTTCTGTCCCAGCTGGCAACTGGTATCCCACTTTTCTTTTGAACTGGCTGCAACTGGGGCAGGCTGTTCCTTGCTCTGCTGCTCAGGTATCACAGGACCCATCCTCTGGGGACAGGGACTCGGGGATCGTGTGACAGGCGTGGTTTGATGGGCGCATTGTGCTTCAGCCCTTCCACACTCACCTGTCTCGGCAGGCACAGAGACCACACACACAGTGGGAGCTGGGAAATTCTCACCAGGTGCCACCCGCGTCTCCCGGCTCCACCCAGAGCCCACCTTGGAGCGTGGTCCTGCAGGAGATGCCCCGTCCTGGAGCACCTGGGGGACAGGCACCCAGCACGGGCAGTTTTGGCAGAGCCTGCAAAACATTTCATTTTTTTCTCCTCACTCCAGTGCTCTCCTCCGGTTGTGGTTTGCTGCCTGTATATCCTCAGAGAGGCATTTGCAGCAGGAGAGTCAGGGCAGAGATGTTTTTCACTAGATATAAATAGCTTGGAAATGCTCCATCCTGTTTGGAAAAGGACTTCGGGGTTTGTGCCATGTTCATGGGGGCGAACAGCAAGGAATCCTCCCGCACCATTTGTGCTTCTAAATACCAGCCACACTGCACTGCTGCCGAAAGATCCCGGTGCCAGGCTCCGCTGGAAAAGCCCTCGGCAATTCCCAGGGGAATCACTGAAATCCATCAGCGACCAAGAGTTACTGAGCAATGGGCATCGCTGCCAGAGCCGCTGTGCCGGGGCTCGCTCCGGGCAGGAGGCTCGCAGCCATCCTCCCTTCTGTCCCGGCTCCGCCTGCCCTCGGGGCTCGCTGTTACCGCAGCCTGCCGTGCGCTTTTGAGGTTGCTCCTGCCATCAGCTCTCCGCAGCAGGCTCCCTCCTGAGCCCCTCGCTCCCGTGCCTTAAATCATCGTCTGCCATCATTCCAGGGCTGTCCCGGCTTCTAAGACATATTGGTAGTGACAATAATGGCTCTCAGAGCAAAGCTTACACAACGTGCCCGTTTGTGTAGGTTTCCAATACACAGCACTCTAAAACATGGCCATTTCTGTGGTTTCCTCCTAGCGAGCAACTGAGTTTCAGCAATCAGAGGAAAATGGGCCGGGGTAATTCTCCTCTATCCTGATTGCTCTTACCTGTCATGTCACTCACAGATATTTCAACACACCAGCCCTAGGACAGTTGTAGCATGTGAATAGTTCCCAGAGCTTCATTTGACAAAGCTTCTTCCTTTCAGCTTGTTTTATAGAGAGGAAGAATTTCTCTGTGGAGAGGAATTTCATTGCATTTCTTCATGCTTTTCAGTAAATTGAGAGGCCAGGAAAAAAAATACAATACACTTGGTGTCAGGATATTCAGTGCAGCCTAAGTGGGAAAACAACTGAGGCAGTGGAGGGGGGCTCAGCTGTGTGCTCTCTTACATGGAAAAAGTGAAGTACAATCAAGTTGTACAACGTCATCTGAAGAAGAAAACAGACAGGAGTACCTAACTGTGGTGCAAGAGGAGTCCCACCTGTGCTTTGGTGTTGGGAAAAGCCAGGCTCAAATCTCCTGTTGCTTTAGTGTGCATAGCTGCAATATAGACACCAGCAGCTATGCTCACATGGGAGCAGACACTCAGATATTGTCCTAATTTACTTGCTCACTCTGTTTCTCAGTGCTTTTCTTTCTTAAACTTATGCAAAGTCCAGTGTCAGTTCAGGCAGAACTCCTCTGCCTAAAGAGCACTTCATTCTGTGTGGAAACACAAGCAATGCCTTCTGTACAATATCTCAGACACTAATGCAGGACTTTTAATCTTAAAACAGCAAACCTGTTTTTCTCTAAAGATAGCTTAGTCTATCAAGTGGCCCTGCTTACTGGAAACCTACACTGACTTTTTAATAAGGTTTCTGTTCCAATATATGTGCACAGAACAAAGTGCACTTTTTGCTGCACTAGAAGAATTTGAATAATCAGTCAATAGTTTTAAATAAAATTCAGATAACTCAATTTGAATTGAGTTGAAATAATCTTTCTTTCAGTTGAAGTAGTCTTTCTTTTCCTGCAAAAATATTTTCTGTAAAATCCTTTTGACCTCTTGTCTGTTTATTGAAGTGTATTGATGAACTCAGGTTTATGGAGAGGCAGGGTGTATCAGACAAGATTTGGACTTGGGAGAGTGTCCACGTCCAACACTCACTGAGCATTTAGACAGGTCACTGTTCCACACCTTTGCAATCTGAACATCAGTAAGTGATGCTGTGTCCTGCACTGCTTTAATATAGAATGTAAAAGAGTAAAAGCACTAAAATCTGTTCAATCTGCTGGCCCGAGCAGGAGGCAGATGCCCCAAAGGACTGCAAAGAAATTCCTGTAGGCTGTTGAAAATAGTGCGAAGGATTTGGATGCAGCTCTCTGGCTCTTTGCAAAGCCTCTCTTTTTATCTGCCACTTACGGAGATGCAGTTTTTAAGAATAAGATTTTAAGCCCTCCCTGAAGAGCCAATGCCATTAAAGGGCACTGGGAATCCCTGCCTCTGTCAAGTTCAGACCAGTCTTGATAACAAAATTCTGCTCCTGCTTTGCATCCCTGACTGCCTGTGCCTCCCTCACTGCCTTTGCTGTCTTGCCCATAGACATATAAGGGTCCCTGGCACAGGAATTGTTATGGCCCATATTTGGGGTTTTTTGTAAGGTGAGAATTATGAACAGAACAAATTCTAACGTTGTTGCTGACCTGGCTGACTTTGGTCAGGTCTGTACCTGGTTTCCCAGGGGCACACTCAGACTCCCTGTCTGGTTCCATCTCTGATACACACATATATATCTCAAAGATTCAGAAAACCAGTGTGAACCTAATAAAACATTTTTACAGGCCTTTGAATTGAAATTGAAAAGGAAGCCATTCCAGTCACCATAAGTACTTACTTTTCCTTTCTGGCATATTTAAGTAGGTGAGAATTTGAGGCAGGTGCCCTCCAGTGTCTGCTACTATTATTTGCTGAATTTTGTAATGTAAAAGTCATTCTTTTGGATTAGTGTAGTGTGTGTTTGTGTACACATCTATGAAAGATGAAAATAAAAATGGATTCCAATAATGAAATCTTAACCCAAATTGCTGAAGTACTCTCACATTATCCAATTATTAAAAAAAAAAAAAAAGCACTGTTTAATTTGGAAGGAGATGGTTCCAGTTATAGAATGAGTTATGTGGATTTGATTACAGAGCAACGTTCTTGTTAAATTGGTATTACATAATGTGTGAGTGAGAGTTCTTTGGGTTTAATAACCTGGTCTTCCTGCATTTTTCAGTTTTCCTATTTATTGCGAAAAGTGATCTCTTTCCTTCATGGACATGAGATCAGTGTCAAAAATTTAGAAACTGAAAGTAAAAAGGAGAGGACAATCAAATGAAATGACAGGGGAGCTGCTGTCCTCCTAAATAAACCACAGCCAAGAAAAATGCAATGCACTCCCCTTGCTCTATTTTAAAGAATGCACTTTGTTCCTAGAAACTTTCCATTTCTGTATAAGTTAATCTACTGAGAAAATCACTTGACAACAAAGAATATAGATTTTGTGGCAAGAATATTTGGGACAAAATTCTTTCTGTTAGAACAGGCTGGCTTGTTCCCTGCTGCTGCTGGCCTGGGTGATGGAGCCAGAAAAGGACAGCACTTCACTGCCAGTCCCCTGTCCTCAGCTGTGCCAACACCACCAGGATCAGCATGGGCTGTACATTTGTAATTTTCTTTTCATGCACAAGCATGAAAGGCTCTGACTTGAAATGTGTCCCCTGGTATTTCTGTAGTTTGGAAAAATTCAGCTCAAAATCTGGGCTTTGGAGTGGTTTCCTCCAGCTCAGAGTGGTTTGTTCCCATGTGTCGGATGCAGGGACCCCGTGGCACATGCTGGTGCAGGCAGAGATTTGGGGAGCACACAGAGAGCCTGCACACAGGACGGGCCACAGGCAGGGTGAACAATGAACTCCCACTGCTGGGAAGAATCAAATTCTCTTTTTCAAGTGCTGCCCTGGCTGCTCTGTGTGATGGAGAGTGGAGAAGACAGTGCAGTGCAGTTTGTGTCAGCTATCACAGGAGGGTGATAAATGTGCTGTCAGAGTCCTACAGCTCTATCTGTTTGCTGTCTGGTGGTTGCATGATTCAGGATCAGTTTATGAGTTTCTTCTGGAACCAGATGGTTGCAAGGCAACAAAATGAATGCCAGCCACATATAAATGTCAAATGTTCAAACCATTACATGTCAACATAGCCAGGGTGTGCAGCCAGCACTGCTGCAGAGCACAGAGCCACAGACAGGCAGTGGGGCTTGTTTAGCCAAAGAAATAGAGAATTCAGGAAAACTCTGATTCTAAAAGAGATACTTGGTGAAAATAAATCAACTCCTTATAACAAAAATATGACCAGGTCTGTGTGTCATGAGATAGCCTGCAATATATGTCATGAAAGCAAGTCCTGTCAGATTTAATTACTTTTTTCTTGCAGCTTTAAACAGAGCTGGCTTCAGCATGAAGGCAGCTCCTTATTAAAAAAGAAATATAAAAGATGAGATTACTAACCACGAGGAATTTACCAACAGAGACAGTATCTAATCCTGTGCAATATCCTGTGCAATCGTGAAATATCTGGGATATCTGCAGCATTCCAGAGAATTATATTTGGGCATTAATTATTCTTCTTAATTAGCGTAGTCAGACGGAACCTAACTGCAAGGCCTTCTCAGGTTGGTGAGCACACTTCAGTGGGTTCCATTAGCACATAAGATGTACTGCTTTAATCCAGAACAAAGTACTCTGCCCAGTAGTTCTGCCAGTTTATGCCAAATCCCATGGACTTGAGTGGGGCCAGATTTTGTACTTTGGCTGCTTCTCTATATTCTGGCAGAGATGAATGCATTTTTATAATGAACTATTCAAAATCTTTCCAAACAAACTCAGTTATAAAAGGATTTCCCCGCTGTCAGAAATGAGGTATTTAGCTGATTCGTGATGAGTACAACCTTTTCTAATAAGGCCTGCATATATTTCCTTTTGAGCTGCACTTCGTTCATTTGCTGGAAATCCAGGAAACATTTGAATCAAGTTAGGACCAAACAGCACAGAGGCTGCAATGTGGTTATCATCATGTCAGGCACAAGGAAAAGACTCAGGCAGAATCCACTCCCTCCAGAATGTTCCCATCAATATTATGGGTGTGAGAAGGAGCCTGCAGCCATCTGGCCTTCATTAGCTCTGTTTCAAACTTGCTATACATAGGGAAGGAGTCTGAGAGACAGTCTGTTACAGCCAAAGAACTGCATCAAATGCCCAGTCCCTGTGTGAGTGATCCCAGGAACTACCTGCTAATGAATAGAACATGGCATTTGGCACTAAGGATGATGTTGAAGTGATAAGTTTAAAAATGTAGTTTATTATTGTCTTCCTTTATAAAATTGAACACAATGCACCATCCATTTCAGAGCCTTTATAACCACTCATTTTGCTCTGCATTATTTAGCAAGAATGAGTCTTTTGGTAAAATCTGTGTCATTCTAAAACTGATTTTTCATGGCCTGTTGCAAAATTGTTTGTCCTGCCCATAGATCAAGTTTTATTGCCATCAGTTGCAGCTGTACTACAGGGTAATGTGATTATATTCCATAAAAGAATCAGCAAATCACTGTGGGTGCATCTATAAACCTTTTGGGGTAAAGTGTTATCTCATACCTGTGTGTTCAACAGTCCAGATAGTGAATTAGTGCTGGACTCCTCCATCCTCAAAATTGGGACCAGGATGGATCAAATCCATATAAAGTTTGACCTTAAAAGACCTCTGCATTCTAAATTCCTACTGACTCCAGAGGCAGCTGAGTGTGGGAGGTTGGCAAAACAGAACTGGGTTTTGCTGCAGGAACCATTAAGGGACATCCCACTGTACACCCCAAGAAGGTTTCCAAGGCCTAAATTAGATCTGGGCACCATCTGGGTCAGTGGTTACTGGGGCTGCAGAGATTTATATGGAGTCCTCAAAGGACAGGCAGTCACTCCGTCACAGTTGGTCCCTGGGTTTGTTTTCTACAGTGGTTTAAACAAAATGTGGGGAAATGTCTCCCAAATCTATCAGCACATTCTGCAAAACCCCACTCCAGCCCCAGCCAGGGCAGTCTTGGGGCTGTAATTACCAATGTGGTCCTGTCTCCTCCCTGGACAAAGCAGGAGCTTGCAAAGTCCTGGGTCAAAAATGGCGCTTTTCTCATCACATTGAAAACTGCAATTCTTCCTAAAATAAAACCAACAAACCACCTATTCTAAGATTAATGTGCAACATAAATCAGAAGTAATCCAACTGAGACTGTTAAAACAAAGCTGCTTTTTCTTACCAAACTGAAATATTTGGATGTGACAAAAAATAAATGGTAAAGGCAGAACTGCTGCTTTTGACAATTTTAAATGAAATTTCACTTTAATCAGTGAGATTCTGCAAAGTGTTTCTGACTTGTTTTCCCTGGCTATTTTCAGAGCCTTGCTCTATTAATATTTATTACCCATATTTTCACACCTGGAGGACTAAGTTGCTCCCTACAGTTAGCGAGCTACTATAACTTTGAATTTCCTATCATAGTTAGCACAGGAAGGGAAATAGCCTGGCTTTAGTCTTCCACATGGTTTGGGCTCATCGTCTTCAGCTTCAGATTCTTGTCTGTGAAGTGGAAGCCAGTGTGTGCAATTTTACTTATCCACAAGGGAAATTTCCTTTGAGATGCCCAGATGAAAAGTCAAGAAATTAGGATGGCTGGTACAATTGCCCTGGTACAACAAGAGGTTTGTCTGCAGAGGATACAGTCTGCTTGGCTGTGCATCCTGCTGGTGTGGCATTGACATCTGGGTGCACTTAATTGTCTTTACCATGGTTCTCCAGCTGTTCCTGAGCAGCAGGGCGAGAGCCAGCATGAAAACACAGCATCTTCTACAGACAGAACAGTTGGGACACTGAAAGCAAATAGAACCTCCCTGCTCTCCTGAAGGGAAGCTCTTTTTCTGGTAGTTGTCCTTCTGCTCCTTCTTCCACCACGGACAAGCTGATGAAAGCAGACAAAGTCACAAAGAACAGTGATTTCCAAGGAATATTTTTGCAGAGAATTTTCATACTCAAAAACGAAGAAGCACAACTCAAGATCTTTCAGCTCTCAGAAAGGTGGGAGTCAGTTGAGAAAGCACTTTTCTCCTTAAGATTATTCTAGTAACTGAAAATTTCTCCACTGGAAACCAATGCAAACAGGATCCCTTCCAAACCCCCCACATCCTGGGTCAGTACCTCCTTTTTTCTGGCTTGAGGAGCCCCTGGAGTGAAGAAGGCACAGTGGTGGCGAGACCAGGCTGTGCTGGGGAGATGGAGCTCCTCCTCATGCCCTCCTCTTGTCCCAAAAACTCAGAGGCTGTTCTGGGGCACAAGGAGATGCTGTGTCACTCTGCTGTCTCTCTTGACTTGCTGCCTTCCATTTGATACACCCTCACTTTGTCCTTGTGCTCAGCAAAAGGCTTTTCAGGTTGCCTGCACAGGTAATTTTACCTCCTCACTTCTCTTGCCACACCAAACGAGCAGCCTGGCAGCAGCAGCTCATCAGGAGCAGCGGTGCGTGCAAACAGCACGGCCTGAACTGGGTCACAACACCTCCACTCACTGCAGGGCACATCTTTTGATGCCCCAGACAGATACCTGAGACAAGACAGCACTTATACACTCCATTATCTGTCAGACAGAGATGGAAAAGGGGTGATAAGGAAAAGAGGTGGGGTGGGAAGCGCTCTGTTGACATTGGTAGGGAAGAAGTGAGTGTGGAGGCTCCTGGGTGGCCTTGGGGAAGCTGTGGAGGCAGATCCAGGCTCTCTGAGAGGGGCAAGGCTTGTGCCTCCTCAGCCCAGCAGCACGTACAGAAGTGACCCGGAGCACTGCTGAGCACAAGCTGTTGTGCAGCCAGGGCAGAAGGTTTGCTTTGTTTACCAAAGTGAAAGAAGTCATTTAATATAGAGACCCAGCCCAGTTCAGTCTGCCAGGAAAAAAGAGAAAAGAGCTGGGATTGGGCCGGGAACTGTTGCTCTGGCTTGCAGGCTATGGACAGGGTGTCTGCTCCTTGCTGTGATGATGCAAAAGGCTTGTCCATTAGTTTTGTCTCCTCAGGCCTTAGCCACTGTTCTTACTGAAGAAGGGGTCAAACTGTCTTTTCATCGTGGGACCAGGTCAACCCATGGAGGAGCCTGGGAAGTGCTGCTGTATCCCATTCTCCTGCAGTTGGTAGTTGCCCATCAGCACTCCAGGTTTGATGGAGTCAGTATTGCAAGGCAGACACTGCCATGAGTCACGGACTGCCTGATGCACTGCCAGCCCAGTGCCGTGCCCAGCTGTCTCCAGCACAGATTCCCATGGGAGAAACCCCTGGATGCAATCCCTGAGCAGGGCCTTGCTTAGCAGACTCTTGCTGACAGTAATTGTGTTCCCCAGAGGGGACTGGGCTGACTCACACTCAGAATTTTCATACAGCATTTGGGATGGGCAGTGTTTCTGCTCTGAGTCACAATGAGCCATTCTGTACGCTGGGAGGATGCTACTGCAGGGTCCCAGCCCAGAGCTGCGGTGCAGAGGATTTCATGCAGTTGTCACGGGGCCTTTATGGAGGTCACATTGTTCTCAGGAGTATCAAAGTCCCTTGCCTGCCACAGCCGTTCCTGCAGCATGCTCCAGGGGCTCAGCTTTGCACAGGAAACGCTCAAAGCAGTCACTTAGCAATTGCAAGTAAATATGTAATTGGAGCTCAACACTCCGAAGTGTCAGGAGCCAACATCACCACCCTCCCAAGTCATGCCTGAGTTTAAAGATCCCAGGGAGGCCCTTGCTGTCCCTATTGTAGTCCCAGATGAAGAATGAGCCTCTATTCCTCTCTCTGAAGACAGCAGCTGCTCTATGGATGCTCAGCCACTCTGGAGGACCCCAGCAGGCTGCCTCAAACTCCAGCCAAGAATAACATCAGAGCACAATGTAGTGAGTTTGTTTTTCACAAGGTTCTCCCAACTTCCATGGGCTGGGTGCATGACTCAAAATTAATGGAATGCAATAATGAATTTCACTTGTCAGGCCAGCATTACCCTATCTGCTGTGCTGAAACTGCTGTTGCATCACACCGAGTCCTGGGATAGGCTGGAATCCTGGAGGAAATTGTACATGGAGAAGTCCTGAGCAGGCCTAACCTTGGACTGGATGCAGCATATCTAAGAGGGACTTTTATGCCTGATAGTTTCCTTTTAATTAAATGCAAGCCTGCCTAAGAAAATAGAACTTGAGGTCAGGGTTTTTGGATGGAAAATGAAATGACTGGGGCACACGTCGTGTTTCACAGAGGGAGGCAGTGTAAGGATTTTTTATTCAGGGTGTAGATATTAGCTGTTTTCCATGGCATTTCCAAAAAATCCTTCAAGTGCAAATATACCCAAAGGGCAAAAGCAAATAGTGTCCCTTCTTCAACAACACCTTATCTGAACCACTGCTGTCCTGCAGGGAGTCCTCAGAGCTGCAGGGAGTGTTACTTGGTGAATAAATGGGCAAGGCATGGGGTCAAGCCCCTGCACTTCCATTTCCTTCCTCTCTCTCTTGCAGACCCCAGTCAGCTCTCCCTGGAGAGAACCTGGGCTCAGACGTGAGCTGAACACGTGAGCTCACAAAAAAGCCCCAAAGACTTAATTTAATACCCATGTCTCAGTGACTGTGCTGCAGGTTTCTCAGCCAGGTGAAGAGGAGCACCTGTAACACTGTGGAGAGCCACTGCCTTCAGAAAAATATCACTTCCCTCTGTGTAGCAGCAGGGCTGGAAGGACTGGAGTTGTATGAGCCACTATTGCAATTTACTGGTGTTGCTGGATGGATGTTTTCCTTCATGCTGTGCAAAGTTGTATTCTTTGGGAAAAGGAAAACAACTCAAACCTCCTCAGAAACCACTTAAGACATTAGATGTAGAGAAAGATTAATGAGAGGAATGGACAGAGTGCAGTTTCTCAGACTGAGGACATGGCTTGGTTCAGCTGCACTGAAGCACAGGCTCAGAGGTGTCCTGGAGGGCTCTGGGAGCCACCGTGCACAGGGTGGGCTCTCAGCATGTCTGCAGTTTCTCTCTCCACAGCAAATGCACACGCTGCCAGAGAGCAGGTGAGGCACTGGCTTGTGTCATTTGCACACTTTCCTCCCGCCTTCAGGACAGATTTAGTCCTTTTTCTTTTGGCCAAAACCATCCTTCACTCCTAGGAATAAAAATTATATTCCAGACCCGCTGGGTTTCCCCTTCCTTTATTGCTGAATATTGTTTGCTCCAGGAGTGAAGAATCATGAAACCCAGACCCAGAAAAGTTATTTTTTTTGAAGGAAACAATCTTACACCAGTGAATTTTCTGCATGAATATTTGTTTGCATCCCACATTTGTTGCTCTCTGAGTCAAGCCAGGCAATCTGGAGAGAAGGAGCCCAGGGTGATCTCTGGTGTCCCGGGAATCACGGGCAACACCACCTTACTGCAAGGATCCTAGTTTGTATTTGATCATTTTTTAATGATTTCTTTCTTTCAAGAAAAGATTTATACTTGGGAAGATCTGTTCCAAGTCACCTCAGCAAAGAGCAATTCCATTATGAGAAAATGATCCCTCTATTCTCAATCCCTCTGGGACAATTACGTTCTTTGGTAGATTTAGTCTGGCACAAATGGAAGTTACTAAACTGATCATATAAAGTTGTGTGATCACTAAGTTTCTGCTTGGCTTTATGAATTTCCTGTTGTTTAACCATTTATGCCTTAGTGTGGCATGTAATTCATTGCAGGGAAATGCAGTGATCCACTTCATTAAAATTTCTGCATACCTAGGGAATTCATCTTCTTTTAGATAACTTATCAAGCAAATGTGGAATTTTTTTTATCCTCCTTTTAAATTTTGTGCTAATTTTGACCCTGATTTAAGATTATTAACGTTGAGATTTGCCCTCTACGGACCTTAAAATTCCAGGCTCATGAAAAGTATTTGATCTCTAGGAACTGATTTCAGTCCTTGAAAGGCAAGCACACGCCATGGGGTCATATTTATTTTATGAGATGATTTTTTCCTAGTGAGATCAGTTGATGGAGCAGCCAGTGTTGCAAAATGTGGAATAAATTTCCAATACTATACCACAATACCCAGAAAAGATCTCACCTGCAATTTAGCAGTCAGTAATAGGTGCATTTGAATAGCTTGCATTTTATGTACCTCTGGCTTCATAACTTCCCTTCCCTTCTGTATCTCATACATATATTTATTTATACGTATGAGATAGAATATATATATATATATTTATATATATTTATAAATGGTTTCCTGCTTTCTTACTGAACACTGGGGAATTAAAAGTCAACTCTGCTTCCTTGAGCTGCTGAAAGATTGCTTTCAGGTGCTGTAGGAGTTCTTCCCAAGGTTTACTATAAATCAAGACAGCATCCACACAGGCCACTGCATACCCCAAATGTTTGCATAGCAGCAGGCTGGTTACTTGAAAGACACTAAGGAGCAACCCACACAAACCACAGCTTTATGCTGAAAAAATCCAGTAAGCACTGAAAATTTTGTTGTGGTCTTGGAAGATTCTGCTCCAAGGTGTTGCCGATACCTGTTCCAGAAATCCAGAAAGCTGTTTTGTTCCCTCAGCCCTCGCATCAGCTGGTACCCAAGGATGGAATTGTAATTTAGCCTCAGTGCTGCAGCACTAAATTATTTGGTCCAACCCCCCCTCCATGGCCACCAGATCAAGATCTTCTGAAATGCTGCCTTCTGCCGCCAGCACTCTCCTGATTCCAGCTGAGTTATCCAGCCTCACCGAATTTCAGGAAAAGGAGCATGACGATTTAAGGGCTGGGGTTAGATGTAGGCTGCAGGAGAACTGTTCAAAACTGTGCACTGGCTGCATATCCCACTGGAAATGTTCAGTGTGTTCACCAGCAGCACCAGTTACCCTTTTCCCACTCCATCCCAGCAGGAGACCCTGGTTCCTACTGGGGCAGGAAACCTCTCTGCATCCCGGGTGCAGGCAGGGCCAAACGCTGCTCTTGTTCACGCATTTCTCACTAACTTGGTGTTCCAAAAATGGTATTTTTTCCCGCAATAAAGTTTGAAAAATGCCAGGACACTCCCAGGCAAGTGATTCATGTGCATGTTGAGGGGTTGGGGAGGGGATGGGAGAGTGTGGATGTTCACACTGTCTAATTTTAGATGTCTAATTCAATTAAGGTCTGGCCTGGTTACACAGTCAAAAAGACTCGCCTTCCAATGGGGGTTACTCAGAATTCCTAAATTAGGAGCCTGCTGCTGGCCATGAGCTGGGCAGCAGCATGAGGCTGGAGTCAGACAGGGTTTGTTCCTCCTGGACACATTACTTTGTTCAGCTCTCCCCTTGGTGGCATATTGAAATACACCCTTCTTATTTTGTCTCAGAAAAGGCTTTATTGGCTTAGCCTTATGCCCCATTTTAACCTCTCCTTCCCATTTGTTATTTGTGAAGTCTCAGCCCTGATTAAAACCAGCCACATCTTTTATACTGTGTGATGGCTGTTGCTTCCTCTCCATGGATTTCTTCCCCAGGATTCAGAGTTTCCTCAGCCCAGCACGTAGGAAGCCAGCACGCAGAGCAGGCCAGAGAACGAGAGCTCCTTTGTAGCTTTACTTTACTTTACTTTTCCTTCTGTTTGATTTCCAGGAGAGGGGCTTTATGTTGCCTGATTTAAAAAAATTACTCAAGGGTGCCCGACAGCCCTGCAAGACACTTCTTAACCCTTAGAGCCCTTGCACCACTGTCAGAGAGTTTAGCAAAAGTTTCTTTGTCCTTCTTGTCCTTTACCTTTCCTCACCTTCCCTATTAATATAAAGTGACCATGGATTAATTGATGCTCATTTTGTCTATTATTCAAATCAGAAGAGCTACATTCTCAGTACGTTTATCATATTCTGAGCTCTGTGATGCCAGAGAATAAAATGACCAAACCCAAAGTGCATTTCTGGCCCCTTAGCTCTTCACCAGTAACTACAAAGCCCCCTACATTCTTATGGAGCTGAGATTAGACTGGAGGTGTCCCAGACACCAGTTCAGTGCTGTCCTCATGGCCAGCAGATGATGGGAACCCACTATGACCCCAAAAGAGGAACCAAATTAAACCCTATTGACCAAATCTATTTTCAACTGGCTCTACATTCTTAAACCAGCATGTATAGGGGTGTGGGCTTGTCAGATAAAGAAATAAACATCTGCCTCTTGACTCTACTGTTCATTCCAGTGAAAAAGTCCTCTCTGGCTGTGGCAATCTTCCATGAGTCTGAAGAGGTAGGAATTGTACACTGGGCATAGTTTCCTGATGCTTTGAGCAATTCCTTTTAAAATTATGCATAGGAAACCCAGGCTGTAACCCTAAGTCATGCCAAAACAGTCTCCCCCTTCTAGATTTATAAAGTTTGCCCAGCTTTCTACCACTGCCACCCAGGTGGTACTTCACCTTACTACAGAAAAACACCTATAATTTTATTTCTTTGAAAAACATGTGAAACTTTTGGCTCAAAGGCTGGGTGGGAAAAAAGTACATTTCTTAGTGGTTTATTGCCCTTAGGAAAACATACTTCAGTTATGAAGTATTCCCCCCTGAAAACTTACTTGACATTTTGTCGAGAAAATAGTAACATTTCTACAAAGTTAGCCAAACTACTTAATATCAGAGCTGTAAAGCAAAGACCTATGGAAATGTCAGAGTGTGGATGAGACTGGTGACCTGGCTTCATTCCACTGTTATGAGCCTGCACTTCTGCTGAGGGACCATCCTGGGAATCTTTGCCACAGTAGCAGGAGTTGCTGCTGTGGGAGAAGCTGGAGGTGTTTCCCTGCAGCAGCACCATTGCTGCCTTGCCAAGGGGCTGCTCTGTATGAGGCTGGAGGGTGGGAGGTGGAGGCAAGAGAGGTTTGGGCATCATGGTGAAGCTCCTGAGGGGCTGGACCAGGTCCCTGGAGATTCAGGTGGGCTCTGAATCCTTTTTGTCAGGCAGACCTGACAAAAAGGACCTGAGTGCAGAACAGCTTTTCTCTACATCCTGGGAGCTCCAAGCCACTCCCAATCCTCTGTCCTTCCCCATGCTGGACTCCCAGACATGTGCCATAAGGAGCTCAGGAGGGGACACTGACACACTTCTGGCAGAGAAATAAAGAAATAAGCCTAGCTCAGCTCAAATGAGTTAATTAATTAATATCTCTCTCTCTGTCTGTCACCCATCTCTTCAGCTGGAGTGAAATTCTGGCTCTGCTGAAATCAATGGGTGTTTTGCTACTCACACATTATGGGAGCACAGTTTCACTCCTCATCTCTCTGCTTTTCAGCCTGACACACCAGAAGGTAAAACCCTGTCTCAGCTGCCACCACTCCAGACACCTCTCAGGTGTCCCAACATACATTCGTGGCCGTGGTTCTGCTCTTCCAAACTCTGCAGTTGCTCCCATCTTTCAGGAGCAAGAGAGTTAAATGCTGTGTCTGAACAAATATGAACTGCAAGAAAGTTCAGGCCCATGCTGGGATGTGAACTTTCTGTCTCGAGCCCTTTTCTAGCTTTGCTGTAAACAATTTCAGAATGTGATTAGATTTTAAGGGAAACTTGTAATAGAGCTGTAATAAGATATGATGTAATAGGTAATAATAATAATATATAGCAGCTGTTAAGGAAAGCTTTTTCTGCATTTATCCCAGAAGGATACAAGGAGTCAGCTGCAACTTCATATTTTGAAAGAGGGAATATTAAACACTAGGACTGTGATGCAATGATGTTATTGTAAACGCTAACAGGAAAGCCCAACGTGTGAGGGTTAAGACCAGCAGAAGATGCATGCAAACAGCTGCCCTGACACAAATTCCCTCAAGTTTGGGTCATTTTCTTTTATTTAACTCAGAGTTAATACACTGGACTTCCAAATATTGCTTTCAATAGGTTTTGGGCTGCTGAGAACAGTGGGATTTTTGCTCTTGCTTCCCACCATGGCTCTAATGAACCCTCAGAGTGCACCTAGAGAATTTAATGTGAGGTGTGTCTCCAAACACCCGTCTGCAGCAGTGTCACTCAGCTTCCAGCAACACCCTATCCTCAGTTCCTGCCTCTGGGAGAAAAGAAATATAAAATCAACAGAAGTTCAGGCTGGAACGTCAACTCCAAAATGGAATTTCCTGGTGTTTTTTGCAGCATGGCATTACTTAAGTGTTAACTAATATTGCTCTGTGTGTTTAATCTCCATGTGTTGAAGGAAAAAGATCTTTCATGGAAAGACTAGAACAGATAAACCTATATTTAGCCTTCTATAAACACCTCACAGGGTCACATTTCTGAAATGCAGAGGCCAAGGATTGCATGGAGAAAGTGGATGAACACGGGCAGAGTTATATTTGACTAAAAAAATGGGCATTTCTGTGTATGATGGACAGGACCCATTATAAATTAGGCAATGTATTAAAATAAAACTTTTAATTGTTGACTGTAACAAGAAACGATCCAATAGGGGAGAAAAGGAAACACTTTTTTTGGATCGTTAACCTGTCAGAATGTTTCCAGGGTGAAGTTATGTGCAGAAACATCAAACAGGCAGAGGGGCTGACTCTGCTGTACACAGCTCTTCTTCTCCACCTGCCTTTGGCAGACAGTGGTGCCAAAAACCTGCCCTGGGCTCTGCCAACCCATTTCTGACATCAGCTCTGCTCTCCACATAACTCACTTGACTTGTGCAGCCCAGGGGAGAGCTCTGGGTCCTGTCCTTCCTGCCAGGAAGGGGCAGTCGGGACTTCTTGGTAAGATGAGGACCCCAGTTCAGCATCTGCAGACGCAGTGAAATGGAGAAGTTTTTTCCTTTCAAACCTAAGGACATGCCGGGATACTTGTGGTGTCAGTGTTAGGGAAGAGAAACAGAACTGAGTGTCCCATTACACCGGCTTTCAGCTGTATTTGGGAACAACCATTACGTGAGAGGCACTGCCTACTGCCTGTTCTAAGTAATCCAGGCCTGATCCAAAGCCCCAAACCATCCGCCCTGCCAACAAAAGCATGTTAAATAACTTACCAGAAAGTACATTAAAACAGTCTCCTGTCCTTGGTGTTATTTTGGTATTTTGCTGCCTGTGCAATGTTACCACATTGTGCTTGCTGCTCAACAGTGTTTTTAGCATAATAAAGCAAGGACAAAAGTCATCCTTTCACCTAAATTGCAGAAACGAATTAATTTTTAATATTTAAAGCTGTCCTGGATTCAGACTGGCATTTGAGTTTTCTGTAGATTTGTCTCTTAAGTTGAGGGGGATTTTCAGTAAGATTTGCCATATTTTTTACTGTCTTTTAAGAAATGAAGGCCTTTGTGTCCAGTTGCATTTCCAACTACAGAGAGAGAAAACAGGTATTGGTAATCGTGCTGATGAATCCAGAAGAATCTGAGAGTGATTAACTTGAAACAAAGAAGTTAGGTTGGTCTAATGATGAGATCCTTATCTGAGTTGAATGCATTTAAATGTGTATTTTACAGTCCACCAGTCAAGTCATAAAATTACAGTTAAATGTTAAAGGACAAACTGAAGGTTATTAGGTCAGAAATCAGACACAGAATTTTACAGGTCAGGGAACAGCAGGTTTTATTTTTTTCAAAGTGCCCTGCAAGACAAGGTGGACAGAGATCAGAGAGTTTCACATTCTGAAACAGGGGAATGGCCCTTGGGCAGTCACTATGCAGGAAAGGGAGGAAGATCACATTCCAAAATCTGGGCTGTCATACTGAAGAGAACAATGATGCCAGCAGCAGCTGCCTGCTGTGCTTTCACAGGGACACAACTCCTGGTTGGTGCTGGCTCCATGGTGCTTCATCCTTGGAAAGCCCTGCCCAGTGCCAGCGTGGTCATGGAGAAGAGGCCACAGCACAGCCTCTGCTTGCTCCTGATGAAGATCTAACCAAGCACATTTCCCATCTGCAGCAGAGCAGCTACGTTTTCTCTTTTGAAATGGGAATGTTGTTCTCCTGCAATTGTATTTATTTTATGAGTTGCACTAGGAATGCTGTGTGGCACTCTCTTGGCCCCTCTCGCCTGTGATTTACAGTAGTTATAAACATTCCAAAGTATACATGTAAGTTAAATGATACATTAATATCATAAAGTTACAATTCTGGTATAAATGTGTCATCAGTTTGAAAATTCAGTTTTTCCTTTGCCCAGCTTTGTGATTAGGCTGACTGGAATCACCTCAGTGCAAAAGCACCACAGACATGAATTCAGTGTGCCTGCATGTCCCCAAAGTAAAATGGTGTGAAAACAAGAAGAGAAGGGTATTCTGCCAAGCTGAAACACTTCTGAATATTTGACCGCTTACATACATTTTCATCATATTCTTCAATAAATAGAACGAAAGGGAAAAAGGTAATTGAACCTCATGCCCATGACAGGAAGACAAATTAGACTCCCTGCAATACTCTCCAAGGTCCAGCCCTTGCCGTGGGGTCGTGCCATTGAAGTCGCGGCTGCAGTGCCAGAAACCGCAGGGCCGGGCTCTGCTCGGCAGGGCACGGCTGCCCCGCGGCCTCGCAGAGCCGGCCAGCGCTGCTGCGGCTCCCAGCGCTCGGATCCCAGCCAAGCACACGGCAGTGCCTGCCCGGTGCTGGCCCGAGTGGGAAGTGCCCCTGGGACACTCGCTGGGACACGATCCTTCCTTCTCTTGTGGCTGTCAGGGCGTCTCAGCCCCGCCGCTCGCTGCAGCTGTGGCACCGCTGGACTGTCTCCCACTTGTCGCTTGATGAAAGGAAGCATTTACATCTGCTGGGAGGAGTGACCCGGCCTAGCATTTTCACAGGAGAATTTTCACGAAATTCAGAGACAGCTGTGTCTCCTGCATTTGCAGATTAACTGCAGCAGCAGCGGTGAAACAGCGAAATCAGATGATTCATTCAAGATCACGCAGGAAACCAACATCACTGAGAGGAATAAAATGCAGCACCTGAGACCTCTACAGATAAACTTTAACACTAACATACAGAAAAAATATACAGCTGGCAGGTATTCTGTAAAATATCACCCAGCTTTGCAAATAAGGCTAAGAATAATCACACAATCAATGCAATGCAATAAATTAAGATGAAAGAAGCTATCAAAAGAAAAGGAAATTTGTGTCATTAAGATTTTAGGGGATTGGTCTCAAAGTTTTCTGCAGACTGCTTATTTGTAAAAAGATTAAATTACTGTATTTATGTCCATCCAGCTATCTACCACTACCCTGAAAAACCCTTAAGAACGCTAATTTTCAGATAAAATATATTAATGAACTATTTAATAAAAGGAGGCAAGCTAATTCCTTACATTTGTATCACAACCCTGATCCAGGTGATTAGTTTAGCTGATTCATGGGAAGGCTGGAAATTCCTTAAGTCCCTGAAAATGTTACCTGCATTGTATTAATAGTCAGCTCCTCATCAGTCATTCAACAAGAATTTTTTTTTTCTTTGTAAAAATCTCTGAGAGAACAGCTTGGCATTCAGAAGTTCAGCTCTTGGGAAACATTTCTGCCTCCTCCTAGACCCCGGTGAGGGGAGCTGGGTGAACTATCAGATGAAACAAGCCTACCACAGAGCAGCTTCAGCTTTCATTGTTGCAATATGAAAGTATTTTATGATGCCTCATAAGTCATGTGTGAGGCTCTGATAATGGTCACGTCAGCCCCCACATTTCACACTGCGTTTAAAAATACAGCTTGTTTATCTACCCCACAGGCTGCAGCCTGCCATCAGATTTACATTTGAAAACACTCAGCACCCTCACACAGCCTCAGACTGCCTTATGAAAAGCACCCTGACACAAAACAAAGCTGCCACCCTCTCTTTATAATTAGTGTTTTAGAATTTCACTTTTTTTTATCTCTGGGTTTGGAGTCAAACCGAGTCAAACCCATACTCGGTGCCCTTTCAGGAAATGCATTGAAGGTATTTTGCTCATCCTTTTCTCCCTGTATCCCTGCACCCTGTGGGTGAGCAGGGTAGGTGGGTGGCCAGATGGCACAGAACCACCACATGTCTGTGCTAAGGCTTCCCATGTCCTCTTAGTTTTATTGTGTTTTGGTGCATTTAGTATTTCACTTACAGTCCAAATCTTGCAGACAATTGTGAGAGGATCTCTGCTCTCAGCCATAAAAAAAAGCCTCATAACCCATACAATTACACTGAAAATCCTCAATATGTAACTGAGATGAACCTTTGGGTCATAATGAACCTCAAGCATGCATTTAAACATACAAACAGATAAAAATAAAACAACGTGATGAGCTCTAAGCCAATTTCACAATTATGCTGCCTGAGTCACAAAATTAAATTGCTTGGAGTTGGCAGTAACATATGAACTTTTATTTGGGCCTGTGCTCTATTCCATTCCTGTATTAGCTCCTTAAATAGCAAAATGAAGTATGACTTAGCATTCAGCAGTAAATCCTCTCCTTTTTTTGTGCCCTGTGCTGCAGTAGCATGGTTTAAGGGAAAGCATTTTTTGACAGTGACAATAAGCGCAAGATATTGCCTGACTGCAAAAGTGAGTTGGTGTTTCAGTTAACTATTTCTTCCGCAATGCAGAGCATTAAATGTCAAGCAGAGGCATTAAAGGAGCCTGTTGATGATTTTAAATATTCAGCTGGTGTTTTTCTGCCGTGTTTGTACAGTGCTGGGCAGCTGACAAGGAGTCCTGCAGAGCATAACGGCCGCACTGTATCACCCCAGAGCCGAGAGGGAGCCAGGCCCTGCGATAGGAGGGACAGGGGCTTCCAGCAGGCCAGCACTTCTTGCTCCAAGTGTGGAGGCTGAGTATTTATCACTAATCCATGTGTATTCTGGATGGGGAGCCTCCCCCCATGTCCCTGGCTGGCCCATTCCCCCAGCGCCCCCGTGCACACCGTGCCATTCCGCCTCCAATGCCGCCTTTATCTGCCGGCTTGCCGAGGCTCGCTGCCCACCACACAGCGTCTCTTTAATCTCTGTAAACCCAATTCCCGGCCAGAACAAACTCTGCCTGCCAGAACACATTTGGGAGGGATGGCAGGGATGAGAGGCTGCCTGGCAGAGCAACGGGCAAAGGGGATTCATGGGTTAATTTCTGCTCAGGCACCTTCTTTTACCAGGCAGACCAGGTGGTAGAGAATTGTTAAAACCCCTTGGAGGTTTTTCCATTGATTCCAGCACTGCTCCAACCTGTATTCTCAGGCTTAAATCACACACAAACCACCTCGATATGACCTGAATGTCAGCCCTGAAATGCCTTTTTGTGCAGAGTTCCCAGCCAAGGGCTGGGTTTGGGTGTTATTTCAGGCAGGAGGGCAGGTTGCTCTCCAAAAGCTCTGCCTGGATGCAGGGAAAAACAGGCTTTCATGAAAAGCTTATTCTGAAAAAACCACTGTATATTGTATTTGGAAGAACATAGGGGGTTATCCACACAAGCAAAGTGCTATGTTTTCCAATTGTCCAATAAAATAGATTTACATAGAAGCAAGGAAGAAATAAGGCGTTTTATAGGACTGTTCCTAACTTCCATGAACTAAGACGTCTTGATTTAAAACTGCTCTGTGCCCAGCAAGAGGAAATAGTTTAGACTATATGTGAGAAGAGAATAATGGCTCCATCAGGTAGTCTGTCAGCTCATGTAAATAGGGCCAGACTGGAGATCAGGGAGAATGATCTACTCTCCCAGGAAAGGGCATCAGTGAGGCATTTAATGAAACTGGAACAGATGGATTATTCTATGGGACTTGTACAGCAATTCCACTGGGTCCCTTTGAAAACTACAGGAAACACAACAGGAAAAATAGAGACTGTATTTCCAGGGGGAAAATTGAGTGCCAAAGCATTTACAAACTCAGTCTAAAGTCTTTCAGAAGTACAGGCTGTATCTCTATTCCTTAAATCCTATCACCTTCTCTACAGGAACTCCTCATTCAGTAGAAGCAGCACAAAATGTACCATTTGACAGTAATGCTGCTCTCTGTGCAAAACTGGACTGAATTTATGTTTCAGGATGTCTCTTTCCTGCTTTATTTCAAGCAAAACTTCACATTGCCAAAAGACTTCAATGCAGAACAAAGTTTTATGAACCTAAAGACCAAGGTCGATTGAAAATCAGGAATCATTCATGGAAAATTAGCAAATGTGACACACGCAGAGTGAAATCTGCATTAAGAACTGCCTCCAACTGGCAAGGCCCTAACCTGTGGGACAGTTTTATTGGATCTCCCAGGATTACAGCATAATTTTCTTTGACAACTCGTTCACAATCCAAACCGAGCAGAAACCCTTTCTGGGGGCAGCTCTGAGGCTGCCTGCTGTGTCGGAATCTGTGAAAAAGATCAAACCAGAACAAACAGGAGGGATTTTTCTGCTTTGTAGTGCATGAGGAAGAACCAGGTGTGAGATGGAGAGAGCACCGTGTCTCTGCTTCAGGCTCTGCAGCTCTTGTGTCCAGACACACATGGGACCCCTCTCAACATCAGCTGGAGCTGCACATGCCAGGCAGGAGGAGCAGATGATAACCCAGGACCAGGCCCATGTATTTCCAGACTCCGTCATGCCTCAGGTACGTCCGGGGCACGGCGTCAAGGCTGAGCTCTTCCCACACCTCCACCCACTCTCCAGCACTCCTCACTTAGTTTGACTGTTTAACCAAAATCCTGGCCAGAATAGATCATCAGAGCTGGCTTAGGGCCAATGAAAAGCCTGGGAGAGTTCATTCACATTGTGGAAAATGCTGGGGCTCTTGGGCATCGCATTTAGCCCTTTGTGATCCCCTTCCCACAGCTGCTGAGTGGAGAAGCTGATGAAGAGCACCAACCCCACAGTCTAACAAAATCTCTGTGGATTTTGGTGGGGGTTGGAACCATTCCCCAGTGACTGAACATCCCCAGGGTGCTTCATCCCCACTGTGGGTGCCAATCACATTTTGGGTTACTGGGCAGGAGTGGTCACCAGGTAAATGAGAGGCATTTTCTGGGAGGAAAGCACAGACTGGCTCATTGCAGTGCTGTGGCAGCAGGAGTGTGGAGGGGAGGATCTGGGGCAGCTGCATGGTGTGCAGGACACAGCCTGGAGAGGATGCTGAAGTTGTGAAACATGGGATGGGGATGGGATGTGACCTGGAACGTGGGCAGCGATGCGTGGAAGGTGTGGCATGGGAAGCAGCCACAGCCTGCACGCCCCGCTGAGATCGGCATATGGATTCAATGTCAAGAGATGAAAGGCCGCACGTCTGGGGACAACCAATAAAAATGCAAAATATATTTTGGATGGAAATGTTCAGGAGGAAACCAAAGGGGAAACAGTCCTGCTGGCAGCAGTAGCTGCAGAGCAGTCGGCCAGGGCTGGGGATGGTGAGGGCTGGGGGTCCAAAGTGAAGGAGATAACCGCTCTCCTTCTCTGGCCACATCAGGAATTCTGTAATCAATGTCATGCAGTTTGGTTTAAAAATTACGTGGGGAAAGATATTCCACAGGAAAAAAACCTGGTATTTTCAGGGGCTGCACTTTCAGCAAGGACCATCTTCTGCCTTTTTTCCTTCACATAAGCAGCAAATGGGTCATGGGATGGAAGTGCCAAAAGTAATCTTTCAATCTCTTGTTTTGTTAATATGAAAAATGAATTGCATTTTTCTAAAAGGAAAAAAAAAAAAGACAAAGAGAAAATACTTTGTCTGGAACCAAAAAGTAAAAACCCTAAATCCTTCCTTGCAAAGTGAGCTAGGAGTGACTTGGATAAACACATCTATTGACTTTAAAATGTAATACTTTTCTTCAGAAGGAATGAAGGACATGGAGGGTGTGTGTATATCAGAAAGCTATTTACATTGCCTTAACCTGGATTCACCTTTCTTTTTCCCTATGGTATTTACTTTCTTTGAATAATGTTCTTCTTCATGTTAGCCATAATTGCAGAAAAGGGTTTGCAAGAACTCACATTTTGAGTGCAGTTCTGCTTTAACCTTAATGCAACTTTTGTTTCTAGCAGACTCTTTCTAATTTTCCACATTATTTCTCATTTCATCTTCTTTTCTTGATTATTCCTCTGCCCTTGTTGAATCCTTTTTCCTGTTATTTTTCTACAGATAAAACCACTAGGACTGATTAGCAACTTAATGCAACTTTTGTTTCTAGCAGACTCTTTCTAATTTTCCACATTATTTCTCATTTCATCTTCTTTTCTTGATTATTCCTCTGCCCTTGTTGAATCCTTTTTCCTGTTATAAATGCAGATAAAACAGATAGGATAAAACAGATAAACCACTAGGACTGATTAGCAGAGTAATGTTGGCTTTTGCTCAGTATGAGCTGAAGCTCATACTCCAGAAGACTAAATTTGTGTCTTTTCTGTTTGTAAAACTTTGCTAATTCAGCTTCTCACCATATGAACAAAGATCCACTTTAAAGAACCACATGGTGTTAATGTTCATGCATTTGATTTATTGGTACACCCATTGGAGGAGGCTGTGCTGTTACCAGGAGGCTGCCAATACTCAGTAAATACTGCAGGGCTGTTCCTCTCCCTCCAGCCTCAGCACGAAGAGGGATTATTACTCCTTTACAGTGTTTTCCTTCACTTCCCCAGTGTAAGGAGATGTGTGGGATGTGGGAAATGGCCTCATCACTCTGCAGAATAACTTGCTGAAATGCATGATGGAGAGGAGCTCAAAGTGTATGGGCTTAGTTTGTAACCCCAAGGATGGCTGCAAAGAGACTTGAGCACAGCTCTGCAACACAGGGGAAGCCTGAAAAGGATTGTAGGGACACAGGCAGGCTCAGAACCAGTGCTTTTAAACCAACATGAGCCACTGAGCTGAGGAGCTCTGTGCCTGATGTCTCATATTGGGAAAACAAAGTCCCACTGCATCCAGCCACAGCAAAAAGGGAACGCGGTCACAGCTGATCCAAGGATGGTTTTTTCCCATGTGAAACCTGATTAAAAGTACCAGAGGAAGCCTTTGTGGTTGAGAATTAAGCTTGTTCAGCAACCATATAGGATAATAAACTTGTCCAGAGCTATAATGGTTACTGTTAAACCCTAGAAGTATTTTTAAACCTAATGCTTCTGGGCTGAAACCAACTTTCACTCGTTACAGATTAAGAAGTGTCTAAAGCAGGCGAACCTCCCACACCAGCATCGTAGGCATTTCATACCAGCACAGACTGGAGACTGCTCAGGGACCAGGATAGGTTTTATCAGTAATGAGCATCTTGAAATGAAGATGCTTACATGAGTGCTAAACTCCTTTAAAGAGCTTGGCCCAGCCCAAAGAGAAAAAGGAAGGGTTCTCCAAGGTACGGTTATTTCTTCGGGCTGTGTTGGGCAGCTGCCAGCTTTATTCACAAAACTGCTGTTTTCCTCCTTCCATAATTGCAGTGGGCACAGAGCCACCTCACAGAAAAGAACTGGCACATTCTTAAGGTCCTTCCTCCTGCCTCAGCAGAGTTCTTAGGATGAGCTGGCAGGTGCAGCCACTGTCTTCCCACAAAAAAAATACATGTGACCTCTCTTTGCTCCTTCAAGCTCAGTGCCCACTCTCAGAGTCGAATTTTCCAGAGCTATGAATGTCAGCATTTGATTGTTCAGGTACTTTTTCACATCAAAAGCTTTCAGTTTTGCTCCTCCAGCATGTGAAAATTGATTATTTATCCTTCCAGTGCTGAAGCTGATCCTGTCTTGTGTCAGGAGCACCATCAAACCAGTGGGAGCTGTATTCAAGTCACCAAGAAGTTTTCAGTGAATTGGGGTTTGTGTTGTTGGAAAATGGCAGTTAATTAGAACCAAGGTTTTCTGTGCAAATGTATTTGTTCTGCTAAATTTAACTCCAGACAAGGTGTGAAACTGCCGAGCGAGGAGGCAGAGCAGGAGTGTACCCCTTTCTGTCTCTCCTGCCCTCATCATCCAGGAGAGTATCTGGTGTCCAGGCCCCTCACCTGCACTGTGGAAAGTTATTTTCAAGTCTTTTTAATGGAATGGTGCAAAATCTTTCACCTGGTATGCCAAACAATGGGTGAGGGAGCAGAGAAATCACTGGTTTCTGCACCGTGAGAGATGGATGCTCTACCCTGGTGCCTCAGGCATTCATCCGGAATAAAACAATTACCTTATTTTTTTTCTGGGGGGGAAAAAAAACCAACCCAACACCAGAAGTTTTCAATTTCATTCCTTTGCGAAACAAAGCAAATGTTGACACCTGCCTGTTTCACAAAAGATAATTATTGGTGTTTTTGTTATCCCTGGCATTTGAATGGTGTGGTGACCCTGTGGTGACACACATTCGTACCCATCGTGTTCTCCAGGCCCCTGACACCAGCACTCCACCAGTCCTGGCACGTCTGAAACTCCCAAGCAAAATTTTCCTTTTAATAAGAAGTCTCTCATAGTAAATTCATAACAGCTCAGGTAATTAGGAGACCTGGGTGAGGAGTGAGGAGGTGAGGAGAGCCCTGTATGTCTGAGGATCAGCCCTATAGGTCTTATCCTGACTTCCCTGAGCTTTTACTCCTTCAAGGCCAAGTGTGGACCATAGAGGAAAAAGCAGAACAGTGAGTTGCAAAATCACATTCTTTTCCCTAAAACACGAAGGGACTTGTTTGCTGCAGCACGTTGGGTTTGGTAATGATGGAGTGTAAGCAGGTTAGGGAAATAAACCTGTGTGCCCATGGTAATCAGCTGTCTTTGTCCCTGTATTACTGTAACTGTACCAGAGAGCTGCTGCCTGCCTGTGAGCTGCCAGCAAAGAGCCTTCAGGAGGCCAAAGCCTTTGCTCCGGGCAGTGTGGCTCATTTGGACGTGTGGAAGAAAGTCTGACACCTTTTTGTTTCTCGAGGAGTGAATGTGGGAGCAAAGGGAGAGGAAAGGTGATGCAGGAAATCTGGCTCCTTTTAAAGGTGCTTTGATAATCTCCTGCACAAAAAGCAAAAGCCCTCAGGTTTCTCACATTGTAACATGGAACATGGGCTGCTTGAGACCTGCAGTTATAGCTCAGTTACCAGGAGTGAAATGCTTTACTTGCCTCAGGAGACACGTGAAAGGAGAGCTGCCCCCAGTGCACTGCTAGAAGCCATGCCAGCAGTTCAAATAATTTTTTTCCAAAATTTTATGATCTGATGCTTGGATTACATTTGTTTAGCTGTAGAGGTGTGAGGTCTGAAAAATTTGTCAGAGGAAAGAATAGCCCCAGCTCCAGACATGTGTGCATTTGGAGTTCAGCTGCAACCAGGACACTGTGGAAATGCTTGAGGAGGGATGAAGTCACAGGATGTCTTGTCTGAGACTCAAAGTGCAGGAGAGGGGAGACACATCTGGTGGCAGAGAGCTGGAGAAGTGGCTGTGAGCCAGCTGGGGTGAATCCAGAACCAGGTGAAGCCACCTAAGGGCTCACCTGGACATGTCCCACCGTGCAGTGGATGTGTTCCACCCCAGCCAGACATCCTGAGGAGCAGGAGGGGCTGGACATGAACCATCAGTGCCTCAACCACCTGCACTGCTATGAAAAGAAAGACCTCCATTTCCAAATATAATTTCTTTAAGCTGTTTTATTCCCACAACTTTCCCCTCAAATTTAAGGCTTCAGACATTTATTCTGTTTTTGGAAGGTGACTGTGGCGCTCACCCTGCCATGCAGGAGGGGCATTGAAGCAGGGAAGTTTGTGACATTTCCAAGGCCACAAGTAGAGCCACCCTCTCCCCCAGCCCAGGCAGGCACTGGCAGCACAAAAGGGCAGAGAAGCTGACATGACAGCTTGGACAAGTCTGTGGGAATCCACCCTCAAAGTCCCAATTAAACGTTAAATATCAAGGCAGTGACCCCAGGACCCCCATCCTATATCCTTCTTTGCCTCCTATTCCAAAGAAATCTTTTCTCACTTATCCTTCCCTGACTGCCTTTTCCTTCCTCATTTCCTCACTCTAAAATCCCCTTTTTTCCCCATCATCAGCCTTCCCAGCACAGGTCCTTCTGCCAGCCCAGGATACCCTGACCCTCCATCATCTCCCCATTCATCCACTGACATCCAACATCTGCCCACTGTGACAAACCAAATCCACACCTACACACACACACACACACACGTGCACTTCAGGGTTTGGAGACACCTGGGTATGAGCTGCACCTTTCAGAAACCCAGAAAAAGATCTTGGGGGCAGAAAAAGAAGACAAATGGAAGAAAAAAAGTGGACATATGGTAGCCCTAATAAAGAGTGATAAAGTCCTCTGATAGGGCTGGAATGACTCCCACCTAATTACCAGAGCTTTGGACCAGACTCCAAAGCAGCTCCCTCTCCAAAGCTGAGATAAATCCCTGGCTCCTATTTCCTGCTCTTGTGCTCAGACTGCTCAGCAGGGCCCATCCTCCTGCTTTTATTTATATTAGGGAGTCACTCATTCGTAATTCATCTGGGACTGGAGCTCACTTCCCGTGTCAGGATGCAGATCGTTTATAAAGCGATAAGGGACTGTGTTAACATTGGAACCCCGTGTTTGGAGATGCTCACATTCTCTCTCGAGACGTTTATCACCAATAAACACAACAGAAAATCTGACTTCATTGACCTTTTCTTCACAGATAATTGTCTTTCACACTGTACATAAAATGTGACATTTATTTAACGTAGTGCTGTGCTGGGTCCAGTGGGGTTCAGCACATAACACTGCAAATAGAAGCTGTAGGCTCATAATATTTGAAAATACTCCTCTTACAAACCTAATTAGGGGTTTTAATTGTCACATGTGCCATTAGTATATTTTTACTTGATCATCAGGAATTTCCCCTACCACCCCAAACTCAAATTCATTTGCTTTCATTTGAAGAACAACAAAACATATAATTAGCAGGCACATGACAAGACTTCCTGATGGATTAACAGCATTTCACAG
Organism: Pyrgilauda ruficollis; assembly: GCF_017590135.1. Taxonomy (NCBI): domain Eukaryota; kingdom Metazoa; phylum Chordata; class Aves; order Passeriformes; family Passeridae; genus Pyrgilauda; species Pyrgilauda ruficollis. Next base: position 3,086,641 of record NW_024526044.1, on the reverse strand, counting down.
TTGAAAAGAGACCTGTAGACAAAAGGCCAGTATTAACAGATATTCACTCAGTGAGCTCAGAATTTCCACCCCATCTCTAATTGTGCTGAGATCATTTTTGCACACTGCATTTATGGAAAGGAGTAAGGAGCATTCCTCTTTTATCTTTGAAATATATTTAAATGCCTTGTCCTCTTCATGACCTGAAAAAAAAAAGCACCTTTATATACTGGGCAGGTAAATATCAAAACAGTTTTTCATGTAAGATTGAAAGAACTAGTACAGGTGCCAGCAGCAAAAACTGGGCAAGGATAGGAAGTGCCTTGGGGACACCCTTTGGTTCCTATTTTTAGGAGTCTCATTTGCAGGTGACAGGTTTGACTCTACCAGCTGACAGTGAAGGGTGGAGAGGAAACTCAGATGGCATTGGGTGCATTCAGAGTGGACAGCCCTGGAGGGCCAGGGGCTCAGTGGGTCAGGGGCTCAGTGGGTCAGCCCTGAGCACAGCAACATTGGGGGGCTTCTCCTGTGCTGGGATAACAGAACAAGGCACAGGGGGGTGACTCCATCCCAGCCCTGATGCTGATGAGTATTTCCTGTTACTTTGGAAATAACAGAGCAAGACTTGGGTGCCCAGCTCTGCAAGCTTGCAGGAATGTGATTTCCAGTAAGTGGTCAGCACTCACCTCTAAAAATAGAGGCACTGAAAATCACTGATGACTTTTGATAGTCTTGGCCAAAATCAACTATTTTTAGCCCATCTGTTCCCTCTGAGCTCAGTGCTCTCAGGAAGAATGTATATTTTGGGGGAAGGGGAGGAGGCAGAGGTTCTTGTCACTTTCACAAGAGTGAAAGTTGAAACACGTTCATATCAAGAGTACTAAAAAATGACAGAACCACTTAATTTCTTTAAATGGATTTGAGAATGTTGCCAAGTTTTGTGAGCAATTAAATTTAATGCAGGATAAGATGGCAGGGATGAAGGATAATTATATGCTCTCAAAAGCTTGGTCTTTTTGTAAATGAAATGGCCTTAGGGAGTTTTCCAGAAAAGTTTGGGCTCAGCCTTTTAGTTCCAGCAAAGCCAATTGCCAGTAGTGGCTCTGCACTAGGTGTATGTGACATGATTTTTAATGAATTCCTACTCAGATTCCCACTCAGCTGCCCAGCAAACTTGACAATATTTTTTTTTTCTTTGGCAGTTTTGTGCAATCAAACCTTGCCTGATGTGTTCACTTCCCCACAACCCTGCACTCTCAGCAAGCCAATAATTCAATATACTGGACACTGGGACATTTATCTGGCAGGTAAACACTGGAAGCTTTTGAGGTGATAGTGTAACAAATGCATCAATAGCAGCACTAATTACAGGCCCTGCTAATGAGCCCAGACCTGTGAGGGATTTGATATCTCCTAAGAGGTGTTTAGTGCCACCATTCCCTTTGCTGAAATTCAAGAGAATTAATTAGTTCTGAAGAGACAGGAACTGATCTGTTGGGCACATCAGTGAGAGTGTGTCCAGACAGCATCTGGTGGCAGTCTGAGAAAGGAATCTTTAGGAAGATTAGAGGCTCTGCCACAAGGCTCTATCCTTCAGAATCTGAGCACTGACTCATGATCTTTTGAAGTTATTTGTGGGTGTTACATGAAATTATTAATTTATCACTCTTCAGACAATGTTAGATGATCTAGTCATGAAAACTTTTTCACTTTTCAGAAATGCTGTAAACTCATTAGTGCTGATTCTCCAAGATCAGTTGTTTAAGAAACTGGGGGAGGTGATACAATATTCTCTGTGTCATGCTCATTACTGTCCTGATTGGAAAGCCTCACTTAGCCAGACACATAACAGAGACAAGACAACATGATTTAGGCAGTTTATTCGATACATCTGATAGTTAATCTGAACAAATTCCCAACAATGGAAATTTTAGGAGGGGATGGATTATTATAAAGGTCATGAATGATTAAAACATCATAAGAATGAAGGATTAGCCATTAAAAATGAGTAAATCCTTTGGATCACTCATCTGATGTTTGCTATTCACTCTTGCAGGTTGCAGTCTGACAGGTTATAAAACACAACCTTAGGCCAGAAACCAACTCGTTGATTCTAAGAGAAGGAAAGAATATTTATGAGCAACTTGTCCAAACATGTGAAAATATTTTTTCCATTTTTCTATTTTATCTTTTTTCCATTTACATCTTTTATTTAATAAATCTGTTTTGTGTTATTTTGGCAACACTGTCTCCATGTAAAACATACTTGATTTGCAACTAGCTACAAAAATATTTCCCAAGCACATTCCAACCAGCTGCAAGGATGATAATCTTACAGACATTTTTCTTTTTATGGGTTAATTATATTTATTTTTAGTTGAATTGCTAGGCTTATCCTTGGGAGCCTGTTGGATCCTGAAGATGCTTGCATTTGCTGTTGGGAATATGGCACAAACAGCAGCACTGGATAACATTTATCAAGGCTCTAATAGCTTTGTTGTTGGGGAAGAGCTGGGAATGCCATTTTCCCAACCCCACCTACAGATTTCAGGACCTAACAAGCTCTGAAACAAATTTTGCATTTTAGTTTTGTGAAAATGATTTTATCTATTGCTGGAAACCCCTCCAGCACTTTAGAATAAAAAGAAGGGGGGAAAAGAGATAAATATGGTTTTATCTGATACATGCATTTGCTTCTCCAAACACGGCTGAGCATAAATCATCCTGACTGGTCCATGGCATTGCCCAACTCTGTGCCTGTGCCCCTGCAGTGCCACAGAGCTGCTGTGGCCGTGCCACCCTCAGCCAGGACAGAACCAGCTCGTATAAATCAGGGAGATGCTCTGGTGGCTCAGTCCAGCTGGAGAATCCTCTACTCAAGGACATGGATGGTGCCAATGGATCCTGATCAATGCAGCTGGAAGTGTCTCCTGTGATGGCAGTTCTGGATGGGACCTTGGGAAGGTAGGTGCCCTTTGTGGCACCCTAATGTGGGTGACAGAAAACAGTTAATGGCAATTTCATCTCTCATGATTAAAAGCACCACGTTCTTTTCCGTACGAAACACTTAACTTCAGATTGTGTAATTGCAATTTCCTCTCTAGTTTTCTGCTCTCTTTGATCATTTCCTATCCTCCTTTCTTGAGAGGAGATTCTGAACGTTGTTAAGCAGCTTTTGTTTCAGATATTTACATTCAGTAACTGATGCCCAGTGCAGAGTCTGCTAATGGCTCATTCAGGAAGGAATGTGCTAAGTGTGAGGTACAGTGAGGCTTATATTAATCTTATGTGTTCACAGCTAAAATTGATTTGATATTTTCAAATATTTTGATGAATAGTGCCACATTTGAGAAAACAGAAAAACTAAAGAAAGCTTGAGTAAAGATTTCCTGATTAAACATTTTTCACAGGAAATAAACCTGAAATCAAAGCTGGCTCCAGAGTTGTGCTCAACATGCCAGTAGTGTGTTGCAGGTGGGTGGTTTCCTGTTTTCCCATTGTTTATGATTATGGTGCTTTGAAAACCTAATAACAGTAACAACTTGATGTTTTAATATTTCATAGATTTCCTAAATTCCCATCCCTGAGTCAGTCTCTGTGGCTTGAGAGCTCCAGAGGCAGATGTGGTTCTCATCCCTGTGGTTCTCATCCCTGTGCCTCGAGTGCAGCAAAGTGTGTGAATCAAAAGTGTTTGTACTTGCCTGGAGGGGTCTGTGCGTTTATATTGGCCTAAGTCACACCAGAATCCTGTTCACTAAACCTTGAAAACAAATACTTTGGCTTCAGGAAAGAAAATGGATCCACAACAAATGGTGTAGCATTGCTTAATGGTTTCCTCACAAATCCCTTTCTCTGCTTTGGAGCTGTGAAAACAGACGTGGAGACTGCTCTCGTTTCAGTCTCAGGAGGAACCTGACAGGTGCAGAGAGAGAGCTGGTCTGGATAATAAACCCAGAGGTTCAGGCACTGCTGAAAAGGCTTTCTGCACACTGAGCTCAGCTGAGGGCTGCCTGAGCGTCTCGGTGCCGTGAGAGGAGAGTCCTGCACTGCTGGAGTGTGCAGGGCTCAGCTCCCTGCAAAGGCTGGAGAACAGGGAAGGAAGGCAGGTTCTCCACCACCTGGGACTCCCCAGGATCACAGGGACACAGAACAGGGGCAAGTGAGATCAGAAAATGATATTATCGGTTCATTGAAAAGTCTGACAGAACTAAACAGACTCGATCCAACAATCTTAAAAATTCATGCCTCCCCTCTTGCTCCAGCAGAGTGGCAGAGCTGAAAGGGAATGTATAAAGTAATAAGCCTTCTTTTCCTCTTCAACAAGACCACCTAGGTCCCTCTCCACAATTTGTCTAGCCTGCTCCTGGAGACAGCAGCCTGCACAGACTGCAGCTGTGCTTCCCAGCCCTCACCCCTGGGAAGCCTTTTCTGATGTTTTGCCTAAAACTCTCCAGCTTTAGGTTAAGCCTCTTGCTTTTTGCCCAATGCACTTGGGTGCAGAGGAAGGCTTTATTTGTAAAATACTTCATAAATCGATAGGAGGTAAGATGGAGTTTTTGTGCTTCCATTGTTACTTATTTACTTTTAACCAGAAATTTGGAGGATTTATTAACTTCCTCAGAGTGATTCAAATAAACCACACAGAAGAGCAATAGGCTTCTATAGAATGCTTCAGGGAAAAGTAGTTTCATGCACTACTTAAACCTGGTGTGCTGAAGTCATGGGAAGTTTTGCCATGGAGTAAAACAGAGCCTGGATTTCAGCCAGTGAGTGGCAGATTTCATATTCATGTATTTGTGAGGCTCCACTGGCTCATCCATCCTGAGAGAGACTCAGTGTCTTCACGGTAAATACACATAAAAACTCTGGAGCCTCCAATAGGTCTCACTGAGCTGTGGCCCATTCACCTCCCTCCAGGGGAGAGACAAGAGGTCTCCTCAAAGCAGGCTTATTTGGAGCTGGATGGATTTGTCTGATCTTGACTTTAAATAGAGAAGAAAGAGCTGAGAGTGTAACTCTCTTACAAGGAGAACACAGGCTTGGAGGAAGAAATGAAGAAATAGAGATTGTAGAAGAGGTGAAGACTCGTGGCAGAGCACCAAAAGCCTCAGCCCCATCCATCCTTCACCCCAGGCACAGACCAAAAGCCCATCAGTCACAGCAGTTTATTCCTGTCAAATGATTCCTGCTCCCAGCAGGAACCACGGGCACAGCACCAAGCAGAGGAGGTTTGAATCATCTGAGCTTATCACACAGAGGTTCCACAAAGTTCACATTACAGAGCCCCAATGCATTTTACAGCTTACTTGAAGGAAAAGGACTGAAACATCCAATATATCTCCCACAGCCTGACAACCCAGTAAACACTCCAGCAGGATAACCATGATCCTTAGAACAATGGAAACATTTTAGTTCGAAACTGTAGAAGTTACAAGGCAACGATTTATGTGCTGTGGGGCAAATAAATATTCAGTTCCCATTAATGTTAATGGGAGTTAAGTGGCTAATTCCCCACACATTATGCTGAAGATTTACTTCTTTGTGTTTTATGGAATAAATGAATTTATAGTCTTCCTGGAGGTTAGACCTGAGAAAAACAAAGAGCTCAGAGTTTACTCCATTTTTATGAGGTCATTTTTTTTAAAACAGGTTTATTCCCTGAACAGAAGGAAAGGTTAGAAGAGCACCAAGTTAAAGCAATCCCCTCCACGGGATGCCAGGGAGATTTGTGGCAGGCATTTAATCCAAACTCACAGACGGAGAGACACGCAAAGATCCATATAAAATGTCTTAATAACAGAAGCCGGAAATTTGTAACAATAATAAAGGCTGACATTTATACAGAGCCTTTCATCCACACATCTCCAGCCCGGATTTTGCATTCAAAGGCACTCACAAAATTCTGCTGCAAACCACATGTGATTTCACACTAAGAGGGCAAAATTCATCAAATAGGCTGACTTTGACACTGGTGACACAGATGACATTGGGTGGCTGTTTAATGCCCCAGGAAGGTACTTCAGCATGTTTCCATTTTGAAGCTTAGAGTATTCTCATTAAATTAAATTGATTTTTTCATGTGGTATAGACAGAAATGAGCACCCTTACCTTGATGAACTCACACCTACGCCAGCACTTAACAGTCACTGCCTGCATCTCCATGAAAAAATCCCACAGCATTTGTTCTCTTTTTCTAATGCTCCAGTCTCTAAGATGACCCCATACATTTTCATTTCTGGCTAAAACCCATTTAAAGCCAGTTCTGTGAACAAGTTAAAAGTCACAAGGATCCATTGCCCAAGATGTGAACAGTATGTCACAGTGTCTGTGCTCAGAGACAGCCAAACATTCATTCCAAACAAGCACATTTTTCTCTTCCTCTGTTAAGGGCTGCTACACATTTGTGCCGAAACTGAGATTAGAGATTATGTATGAGACAATTACACATTTGTTTCCCTTTTGCCTGATCTGAAAAAGAACAGCTTCAAAAAGAGGGAGAGAAAAATTCAGGGCAGTGTTTTCAATAGGGCACAGTAATCTGCCACAGATAAGCAGCAGTCTTTTTTCCTTATTCAAATGTTAAGCTTTCCCAGGAAAATAATATTTTCCCCTGACTGGTCATTCACTCTTCTATAACTCCATGCAAACAATTTCTTTTCATTAGCAGGGTCACTTTCACAGCTTCATTTTGGTCAGACATTGCTTTTGTATTGCGTGTATTGGTGTGGGTTTTTCCCTTTTGGCAGCCTCTCTCAAGACCTTTGACAGTGAGTCCACACTCTCATCTTTCATTAGGACCAAGCTCTCTCAGATCCCTTGGTATTTAGCAGGCCAAGAGCTGAGGAGGTAGAGCAGGATCACATGGGCTGGGCACCAGGCTCTCTGTCCCATTTTCTGTGAGTGCACAGAGGACAGCAGCAAGCACGAGGAACTGGATTGTCCCTGTCTTACCCAGGACACTGCTGCTCTTTGGGGGCTTTTCAGTGCTCAGTGACAGCCTCCTGATGAGGCTGATGGGAAGCCCAAGTCAGTCTCTCTCTTCCCATCTCCTCTGAAAGCTCTGCAGGGAGCCTAAATTCCATCTCATATGGAGAGGACTCCCCACAGCAAGAACAGATCCTGGAGGGAAAGAAGGCAGCAGAGACAAAGCAGGGCTGGAATGTGATTTCCTTGCATATTTGAAATGTTATTTACTATCTAGTAAAGCTTTTTTATAGCACCCTGCATTTTATTTTCAAACACTTCTATCGGCACTCACTGTATATCAGTCACTATCTGATTAGAGAAGTTTTCACAATGGTTTCCGGGCAGCTTTAAAAAGCTGCCAAAGAATTCAGTGCAACAGAGATTTGAACTTATTTTCTGTTTTCCACCAAAAAAAAAGGCTGAAGAACAAACAACAAAGATGGAAAAAATGGGCTTCAATGACCTTTGTGAATGCAGTAAGGCACAAATAATGAAAAAAAATATGACCTTTTCAGGGTTGTAGAGTTCAGACAACCTGCTCACAACTCCCTGCCAGGGAATCATGAGATCTGTAGCCCCTCTGGCTTCTTTATTAATTCTTGATGAAGAGCAATAAATAAATGTCCTGTCATTACCAAAAAAGCACGTTTGAGACACAGAACAAATATTAATTGTACTCAAAGTAGTCCAGTCAGATGGTACATGTGCATCCTAGAGAGATGATGGACAGGTAAAGAACAAAATATCTTCATTTAAAGGAGACAACCGACTCAGCCCATTTGTTTTTGCTGGCCACACGAGAATAGCATTCTGCCTGTACAGATTACTTTTACATTCTCTGCTTCTCCTTGGGGACAATACCTTGTCTTTTAAAGCCATTTAGTTATGTTGATAATTTTTATTCTTTACACTAGGCTGTTAGCCAAGGCAAATGTTTGTGTTGTTTTAAAAACTTGAAGTGTATCACTGTGGGAAACTTAAAATATACAGATAACTTCAGAAAGCATTTTTGAAAAAAATTGTGATAATATCCCATGTTATTTCACTTTCCTTCTGTTAGCTTTACTTGTAGCAGTGTTCAGTGCCTTCACTGCCTGTTTTTCTGTCCTCCTCCCTTCCCATTCCAAATATATGAAATACTGATATGGTGATAATTGAACCAAACCATCAACATTTCTGTAGTGAAAAAAGTTACAGAAAAAATCAAAACCATGAAACCAAATGTTATTTTTGTCTTTGAAAGAATGTGTGAGATATGCAGCTGAAATAAATAAAACACTTAGAAATGCATGTTTATTCAACATTAGGGCTACACAGTGCTCAAAACAGCAAGGGAAGGACAGGCAAAACTTAATTGCAAAAGACAAAATTAAATAAGACTCTGAGTTCATATAGAGAACATTGGTCTTAGTCAAATGCTACCAGTGCTCTGCTGGGGCTGCTGAACACACTGGGGCTGAAGTTGGAAAGATTACAATTTTGTCTTGTGAAGGCTGCTCAGACTGAGTAAAACAAAATCAGATGGATGAAAAGATTCAAGGAGTGCTCAGCACCCACTGAGAAACCTGGGGGGAAAAGCAGAGTGAGGAGGATGGTATCAGGGATGAAAGCAGAGGAGGATCTTCTTCCCTGGGGTTAATTTCTGCTGCCTGCTCTGCCCTGGAAGTGGATCCTGGAAGGATCCTCCAGCAGCAGGACACAGCTCACTGTGAAGGCAGATATTGATTAAGGGTGAACCTCACAGCAGAGCCTGGGAGGCAAATCTGAACCAGCTTCACTCTGAGCTCCAGCATGAGGAACCACTCTGGCACCCCCTGCCAGCCCTGGAGGACTGGAGCAGAGCACGTGGCCCCAGGCTGAGCAAGGGCAGGTTTAAATAAGTTATTAGGAAAAATATCTTCACTGGAAGGGTGGTCAGGAATTGGGACCAGCTGCCCAGGGAAGTGGTGCTGTCACCATCCCTGGAAGTGCTGGATGTGGCATTTGGGACTACGGTTTAGTGGTGACCATGATGCTGCTGGCTTGGCAGTTGGACTCAGTGCTCTTAGAGGTATTTTCCAAGCTTATTGATTGCCTGTGTGCTTCTGCCTCAGTTTTCATGGTGAGGGCATTGCTGTGTGTTTAGACAAGCCAGGGGCTGTCCTGTCACGTGAAACAACTACTCATGTGTCTGTTAATCAGGTGGTGATCAAGCCCCCAGGGTCCTCCAGCTAATAGTGGCCCTGTGTGGACCCAAATCTCTCCACCAGCTTGTCCTCACAAGTCACCACAACCTCAGCCCTACCTCCCTTTTCCAAGACACACACAGAGGCACAAGTCCCCACAGGTTTGTTGTTTTAGGGATGGATGACATTGAAGTGGGATGGAGTTGTGTAATGCAGCTTTACTAAGCATGTGCTTTCTATTTGTCACTGCTTAAGCTGTGCTTTCATACACCCAGCCCAGGAGTCCTGCTGAAATCTGCAAAACATTTCCAGCAGTGCAGATGAAGGTCCCGAACCCTCTGCAGTCCAGGAGAGCATCTGGCTGGGGAGGCTGTGCTGGGAAGAAGTCATTTTGATGGAATTAAAGGAAATAGTAATCAGGGTTGTAGTGAGAGCTCTCTTCCTCCCGTTAATGGATTTGGTGGAACAAAGCACAGGAAGCTCTAACAGAAAGCTCCTCTGTGCTCCAGAGGCTCACGGCGCCCGGCATCCTTCGGCTTAGCACAAATCCCCTTTGATTGGGGGCAAAGCAGAGATCCTCCCTCAGCAGCACACAATCCTGGCCATGCCCCGTTCCATCCCCCCTTTGCCCACTCCAGGGATGCTTTTCCTCTTCCGTACACCTCCTTGAACAGATGATCTGTTGGTGGAATAAGAAGAGAAAAGTCAGCTTTACTTCCTTTTCACTGAATTCCATTGCTCCAGCTCTCCTGCTGTCTGTAAGGGTGCTTGGAGTGTCTGTGTTTCAGCAATAAGCATTCCCTAGCCAAGGTCACACACAGTCTAAGTGCCAGCAACCAGAAACTTTAAATTTCTTGCTGAAATAACTGTACAAATATCTTTTTCACAATCATCTGCTTGTTGTCTTTCATGTGTTTGCTAATGAGCTTTACCTCCTGTGGAAACTCAATGGGCTCTAGCTGCACAATTTTCCAGGATTTGAAAAATGTATCAGTTTTGCTGGAAGGGGAGCTGGTGTTTGTTTTTCTGTGGTGAATTTTGTTTTTATTGCTCTAACTGCAGCTTCACAAAATGAAATGTCTGTCAAAACAAATCAGGAGTAGGAATGCTCCAGACTTACATTTTTGGCACCGTTCTGCAACATCAAGTGTTCATTGTCTCAACTCTTAACTGCTGAACATGGTTAAAATGAACTTCAAGATCAAGACTAAGTAGATGTCCCATTAATTATATTTCAATGTGTAGCAAGCTTCCAAAGTGGAACCCGAGGCCATACGGAGCTTTTCTGATGCCAGAGCCTGAGGGCTTCTCCAGCTCTGCTCTGGCTGCTTTAGTCACTCTCCACACATTCCATCCCCACAAATGACTAAGAGCAGAGGGGGCTGGAGGAATCCCAGTTTTGCAAACATGTGCCACATTAATCATATTCTCAGTGCCAGTGCTCGCAGCACTTACACTGGAAGGAAAACACTCATTACCTTGGGGTTTTAGGTGTGCAGCGCAAGCATGAGGAATATTTGCAGGTCCCAGCAAATGCTCTCAAAGCACCACAGTGCAGTGAACTGAGGTATCTTGGACTATGAACTGATAATAAAAGCAAGGAAGTGAAAACAGAACGTGTTTTGTCTTTGAAAATGAAATTATGTCAATTTTTTATCTGCAATTTAATTTGCACAAGCAGGTGGTGTGCATAAGAGCTGGTTTGGCACGTGTGTCCTTGAGTGCATCCTCCTCAGCACAGCTCGTGACTTGGGGCTAGAGCCTGCATTGGACATGGTCTCTGTGCTAATGCCAAATATCCTGAGTGTAGAAAGTCTTCAGGTAATTAGTAAAGAAATGCTGAAACGAGTGAAAGCATTTAAGATGAATAGCATTGTCATGATATTAGGCTTTAAAGCTGATAATGCTGAAAGCTGGTCATATTTATGATGTTACTTATCAATAATTAATTTCCTAGTGCATAATAATAATAATAATAATATCAATCAAATATCAACCATGAGCTACTAGTTGTGCAAAGCCATGTGAGCCTAGTCTTGTGTGCCTCAGGACAGCCCATACAAATTTTAATGTGCAATTTCTGTGTCCACAGCTGAACAGGTGCCTTCAGAGAAATGTTGGTAAATATTTTCTTAAACAAAAATAAATAAAAGAAAGCACAGGTGGGCTGCCTTGTTTAATGTCTTCCACATGCAGAATCCCAAAGTCCAGAGATTAATAAGGGGGAAATTATTCTATGTCAACAATACTGCAAGTTTTAAAAGCCAAAATCTTCTTGAGTCTGAGCTCAGCCAGGACAATATTCCCTCCACGGAGAGCCACAGCTCTCTGGTAATGAAATAATGGGGAGGATAATGCCCAGGGCTGCATGGGGAGTGGCAAACGAGGACAGTGCTTGCATCTACAGAAAAACAAACTCCAGGCTGGGCTCCAAGCCAGCTCTGCTGCTCACCTGCATCTGAAAGCAAGCACAAGCATTTTCTAAGAAACATTTTATTGCAGCATGAAGAATTGAAATGGGAAGATTCCAGAATTTATTTTTTTTTTGCAATTTAAATTCATCCCCCCTGTGCACCTTCATTGTGATGCATTTATACCAGTACATCTTGCTTTTTCTCCCTGCATTGCACGTGTCAGTGTGGTGGTAGCTCATCCTTTTCACCCTGGTGCATTGCTGGCTGACACCCTGAGTCAGCTCTGGGAGGAGCCCCCCGGCAGCTCCAGGGGGACACTTTGAACCACAGCTGCAGTGAATTTGGGGCCACAGCTCCACCCCAGCTCCACAGCTTCCCTGGGCCCACTCTGCTGGCTGCTGGGGTCACGTCATCAGCACCATGCTGGATTTAGGGGATATCCCAGACCACACAGGCAAATTTTGAGGTGGCCACAGGCACCACCTCTGTCTAGACCTGCAGGATGGATTGTGGGGGCCACTCTGGCCAGGTCCTGCCCCCTCGTGCAGCAGCACAAGGAGGAGGGTGTTAACACAAAGGTTTGCACATCACCATTCCCAAGCATCCAGGCAGCTTGGCTGGGACACGTGGAAGGAGAAGGGTGTCCAAGAGAGGCTCTGCTGGCCATGCTTCACCTCTGGCCACCACCCCTGAGAGTGCTCAGTCCCACAAAGAGTCATCCTGAAAAATCAAGGGCAGCTATTTACTGCTGCCTCCCCTCTCTGCACTGTGCCAAGCAAGGGTTTGGGCTGATAAAATATGCTTGACCTTAGGAAGAGAAATATCTTTATTACTTTGTGGCAACATTTTTCTTTCAACTTCCATTCACCAGGTTTTGTGTGCCTTTACATGGTGTTTTATTATGACTTTTAGATGTTAATATAAATCCTGTTGATTAGCATTATAGCTTCACTGATCTTATTTCATTAATTCTTATCTTTGCTCCTGTGGATTTTATTAATTTCTATCAGTACATAATTAGATTTTTAAGAGCCATCATAAAATTTCTAGCATTTGAAATAGTCCTCAGAGAGTTGCCCTGTAAATGTGACCATTTTCAAGCACTTTTTCCCCTTAATAAGGAGTGCTGTAAGATCTTTTGTTTTATTCATGAAATGTCACACTGTCTAATATCACAGCACTACATCACATAACACATCCAGCTCTGTAGTAGTAAATCCCTTTATGTTTCTACATCGGATTGCAATTTGCAATATTAATGCTGCAAGTAACGGATAGTGACAACTGAAACTTTCAAAAGAACATACAATTTCCATTCCAGACACCCACTATCATTCCCAGTAATGGGAATCCAGTCTGAATGTATGTCTCCAGCAGATTTAACAGCACGACTGTCAAAGCACCAGTGGTACTTGTGAAACCACAGCTATGCAGGTAATCTGTGAACAGTGAAACATTTCCAGGAACTTTGACTTTCCCATTCCAAATCTTAATATCTTGTTATTCCTCCAAAGTACATAATAATAACAACAATCATAATTATAATGACAGTAATGGTCAGAGGCAGAGTAACTGTGAAGTGTCTTGCAGTAATGCAAGTGCCCAGCTACATTTCTGTATGTGGCACAGCAACTCATCCTGTCTAAAAACACCAAAGATTTAATGCTAAACCATGGATGCTATCAAAAGGCAATTTTGACTGTAGCTCTTGAATGTCCCAGAGGTTTTCCCACTTCTTTCTGTGCCACCACTTGCTGCCTTCCCACCAAGTGACCCATCCACAGTACCCTTGGTAGAAATCCCTGCCTTCAGGGTTTCAAATCAGGTTTATCAGTCTCCTTTTACCTCACCAGAAGTAGCTCAGGCATCTGCATATAAGCTGCCTCAGCAGAGAAACAAACTTACTACCTGGCCCAAAGTCCAAGGATTTAGCCCATAAATCTCAAGGCTTTGATTAATTCCTTTCCTTTGATTCTTTTTTTCCTTCGCAGATGTTAACATTTTCCAAGCAGTTACATGTTACCTTGGTGAAGTGCTAAGAAAATAGAAACCATGTCTGCAATGACACACAGGATAAAGTAGAATAGCAGACATTGGTTTAATGCAGCAGTCAAGATTAGATAAGGAGCATATGCCCAAGGCTGGATCTGAGAAATTAGCAGGAATGCAAAAGACATCTTTAGCACGTGTTTCTGATATAAAGTCACTTTCACTCAGAGGGGAAATCTGTTGTGTGCTAATACCGATATTTTCTCCTCTGATCCATCAGGTGAAAACATATTGGAAGAGGCAGGATAATGGCATTTCACCAGCAGCACAGTTCTCTTCTTGCTAGAAATAGATTTATTGTGCCTTCTCAGTCAAAACTGATAGCATCCAGCATCCTCCCATTTACCTCTCGCTGCTCCTGTCATCTGACATTCTTCTATAAACAGACAATGATTTAAGATTTCAGCAGAAATTAAATCATTTTGCCTGGTAGAGGATGGTAAGCTCTGAGGCTGTGCAATCTTGATTATACAGATTTAACATGAAAAAACAGATACAGCTAAAACTTGCTTCCTTAGTTTCCCAAGATTTAGTCATTCAGGAACACAATTGTATTCATCATCCATTATCACAATAATGGTGATCAGGAAAAGACATATTAGCCATGCTTAAATTATTTATTTAGAAAAGCATGTTTGAATATGAAAGTCCTATAATCAAATTTGGGAACACAGAAATAAAGGTTTTCATGTTACACTTTGTAGCTGATTTGTGGCAGTACAGATGTACCCAAGAGTTCAGAGAAACGTGGGATTCGTATTGAGGCCAGCAATCCCAGTCCCAGCTACACTCCAATAAACAGTTTTCACTGGGAATCTTATGGTTTGGCCAGTGGAAATGAGCTAAGGTGTGTTTCCATTTTTGAGGGCTGTACAGAAGGGATGGGGGCTGTTCACAACACGCTGCGGGTGCTGCGGATGCACCAGGCAGGCACCGCTCTGTCCTCCTGACTCAGCCTGTGCAGCAGCCCCAGCTCCCTCCGTGGGAGTCTGGCAGGATGAGCTGTCTATTTTAGGGACTCAAATTAAAGCTAAACAGGAGAGAATACTCCTACAGACACAGAAATCTCTTGCAAAAGAGCGGCTGAACAACTGGACCATTTCTGCAATTATTTCTCTGTATTTTTCAGCCAGATCTTGAAGAGCCTCACTGGTTTTGCAGTGTGGTTAAACAAATACATGAGGCATCCATCCTACCTGGTCAGCCCTGAGCACTGCTCTCAGACCACTCCTATCTCCAAATTCCCAGTTTTATGTCTATATTATTCTTTTATGCAAGAATCAAATTCCATAGCACACTGATTTCCACAAGGCAGTCATTATCCTCAAACATCTGCTGCTCACCTGATGCTGCTTCCAACATTACCAAAATCCCAGGGCTGGAATTCTCCCTTCTCCCTTCTCCCTTCCCACTGAAGGGCACCACAATCCATTTTTTTATAAGTTTGTGTGCTCCCACACAGCCAGGGCAAGCGTGGTGCTGCTGTGGTGTGTGTGTATATCTCATAAAATAAATTCTTTTGCCAAAGAAGCCCCACAAATTATAGCCTGAGGCATAAAAAAGAGAAATCTAGATCCCAACTCAGATTTAGATGTGAACACACTGTGATCAAAGATCTTGGAACTAAAGATAATTACAGCCTACTGCAAACATCATTGCTGCTTTAAAAATAAATCGGGCTGGTTAGAATCTTTTCACTGAAAGCATTTCCAAATCCAAAATGGGAGTTGGATCCAATACAATTTTGGGAAAAATACTGGGTTTCTAATATTAAAAAAAATATTAGAAATCTGAAGATTTTTGTATTAATTGCATTTTCACTTGAAGCAGAGATAATGTTGACATTTGGTTACCTTTAGAAATCACCCACCCAACATTTCAAGTGAAAAGAAATGTAAGCAGAAAAGATTCAGTTAAAAATTTTAGAAGGAAAATAACACAGCCTAAAAAAAATGGAAAAACAAAAAAGCGCATGATTGGAGAAAAATAAGCTTCTAAATTAATAATTATAGGATCACCTTTTATTTATAAAAGCACAGGTTTTAAATAGGCATCAGCCTTTAAATGTGGGAGCCCTTCATGTTGTCACCTGAACCACTGTAGCTCCATCCTTGGTGACACTGTCTGGTGACACACTGGGGTTCTCAAGTGAGAATGTCTCACCACATGGGTTAAGGAAATTACTCCTGTCATGCACAATACCTGCATTTTATAAATTACATGAATGAAAATTGAAATTCCTGATTGCTCTAAGCACAAAATTACTGGGATAAATTTAGCAGCTCTTCAGATTTTCAGGGTTCCTACGCCATCAATCCCTCTCTTTCCTCCTGTTATTACCACATTAAGTTAATAAGACCATAGCCAGGAGAACTATCACAAACAGAGTCAGCTGGTAACTAATACAAATAATTTATTTCAGTTCTGAGATTAATCAATATATGACCTAATTTTTCTAGCTGTATTTTCCTTTATGTGCAGAAACTGCAGAGAATCTCAATGGCCACTTCAAAATCCTATTTAAAAATTGAACACTAGAGATCATATTTTCCAAACCTGCCCAGTCTGTCTCTCCTAATTAATGATGTGGTGCACTAAAATAGAGTATTCTGTGTATTCTGCAGAGTGTTGCTTGAAGTTTGACTTGTATGAGTGCCATTGGCTTTCACAGCTGTTGCCATGAAAACCCCAAATCGTTGTTAAAAAAAAAAAAAAAACACAGATGCCTGTGCAGCAGAATAAAGGCAGAAGTAGCACGTAGCACAGTGAGAAATGAATCTGCCTAAGCAAGTGTGCCACCACTGCTGTGCACCAAAGGCTGCTCCTCCAAACTGGGCTCCAGCCAGCAGGAGAAGTGACAGTGATGAGGCTTCTGTGCCAGTTAATCCGCAGCCCTGAGCTCGGCAGCAGAATTAGCACCAGCACCTTTCAAATCAGTTCAGCAGAAAGGACAGTGATGAGTCATTTTGCAGGAGAAGTCAAAAACCGATCAGCTGGGAACACTTGTGATCACAGCCCCCTCTGTGGCCCTTCCGTGGTGTCCCCACGAGGGGGTCAGTGGCCCACAGGAGCTGGCAGCTGCCCCAGGAGCAACTTGTGACCACAGACTCTTTTTCTGGTGGATCTTTTCATAACTGAGTTCTGTTTAAAACCGTCCAGCTGCAGAATCTTGGCAAGGGGGCTGCTCCAGAGCACAGGCACTAACTCAGCTGTCACTCTGGACCCAGGGCTTTTGCACAGGGTGACATTTGCACTGATGGATGATGTACCCAAACACCGTGTCCATGTAATAAATGCATATCAATGAGTAAGCACATTTCATTCCCAAACAATAATCATGCCTAGGAGGTGGAGAAATCAACAAGAGCATTGCGGGAGAGAGGTCAGGGGAGGGAGCTTTTCTCATTAACCCTTTAACTTCTGAAAAGCTGAAAAGAGTAGTCACTTAGTCAATGCACAGAGAGCTAAAGATCTACATTGCCTCTTTCCTTCCCATTCATACCAGCATCTAACAATGCTGATACTGCAAAACATGTTGTGACTTGGTGTAGGCAAAAATCACTGTGCTCAGTGCCCACAGATTCTGGCATATTGTGGCCTGTTGGTCACAGTTTTGGCTCCTGCCCCTGAGCAGAGCTGTGGCAGCACTGCACCTCTATCAGTCCATGCATGTTGGAACACCACTTAATTCAGCTGATGCCTTAAGTAGTGACCCACACAGATGAGTGGGTGGTGAAACCTTGCCCACACACCACACAGGCAGCAGATCCTCCAGATCCCACTGGTCCCTCCAGATCCCTTGGGGTTTGTTCCACCAACACATCTCATCCGCCTGTGTGCCACAGCTTGGCCACTACTGTTCCATTTCAATGGCTTCTTAGGGAGAGGAAAATTCTCTCCCTTCTCTCCATCAGCACATTGTCTTCCTCTTCTCCATCCCACTGGCTGAGGCAAGAAGGGAGCAAGAGCCAAGTGAGCCCTGAGGCATGTCTGGCACAGGAGCAGCCCTTTCTGCTGTGTGCTGTGCCCAGAAAGCTCCCTCTGGCCATCGGGTGGTCCAGGATCCATAACTTGAGAACCACTGACAGGGAGAAACAGGCTTTCTCTGTTCTACTCCAACACCATTTGGTGTTTTCTCTTACAGGCTGTTCTCTCCACCTCACTGCACAGAGAAAACACCCCAGAGTATCCTGTTCAGAGCCACTTCCTCACCCTACATCCCAGTGGATGCAGCTTCTGAAAGGAAGCAGAGTCGGCAAGGATGGAGTACTTTTGGGAATCATTCCCAGCATATGGAGACTGCATTCTGCAGCAAGCAAGGGCAGCTCCCTCAGCAAGTGGAAAATGGGCTTCACCTCCCTGTGGTCTCCCTGTGGTTTGCTTCCCTTGCGATATTATTTTTGAACAGCAGGCAGGAGCTCTGTGCTTCTTGTTCTGTTTAGTAAATCCAATAACCAAACCTGGCCCACTTCTGGGTGGTCCTCCCGAAATACCCAAAATCCATGCCAAGGCCATGTGATATAATAATCATAAGAAATACAGGGATTGCTTTGACAGATACCTCAAAATCAGTTTTTCAGGAAATGGGATGTTTCAACCAATGTGTCCATTCCATATGGATTCCACCCTCCCCCCCGCTTTTCTTTTACTTATTCAGTGCCTTTGTCCTTCATTCCAGTAAAGCCAGAATTACAAGCCTGGAAAATGAAGATCACTGGTGCATGATTCTTAACTTGGTCTTATGCTGGTAGACATTAGACTGCACAAAATGCCTCCCAGGCTAAGGAATTCAGATCTGGATTTGCTGGGCAGCCCGACTGCTTTCATGACCAAGAAAAAGAAAGATGTAGAAACCCATCCATAAAAAACCAGCCATGAAAACCCAAACGTAAGCATGGTTTCCTTTTATTTTCCTGAATACTTTGTGGGTACGGTCGGCGCTGGCGGGGCGGGCGGGATGCGGAGCGCGGAGCGGTGCCCGGCCCCGGGGCTGTGCCCGGCTCCGTGCGCCCCCGCGGGGCCCCTGCTCCGAGCCCCAGCAGCATCGCTGCCTCCTGCCCTGCTTCCGACATTACCAAAATCCCAGGGCTGGAATTCTCCCTTCTCACTGAAGGGCACCACAATCCGTTTTTTATAAGTTTGTGTGCTCCCACACAGCCAGGGCAAGCGTGGTGCTGCTGTGGTGTGTGTGTATATCTCATAAAATAAATTCTTTTGCCAAAGAAGCCCCACAAATTATAGCCTGAGGCATAAAAAAGAGAAATCTAGATCCCAACACAGATGCAGATGCTCCTGGAACCGAGCATCCTCCGCGCGGTGTGAGATCGCTTAGGGGAAAGCAAAATAATCCGAGTGCCGGGTGAGCTGAGCGGGACCAGGAGCAGAGGCTGCTCACAGACTCTGTGCTGCCTGGTCCCTCGTAGAGCTGGGTCAGATCACCAGCCAGCTCCTCTCCCTGCAAGTCGGGGATGTCCCTAAAAGTGAAGAAACTATTTCTGAAGAAATATTTATTTTTTCTGAAGAAAAATAAACATTAAATTGCATCACTTACAAACTCTTTCCCAGCTACCAACTGGGAATGTTGTAGCAGTTTTTCATTCACAGCTTTTTGCTGGTTGTATATACACAGTCTTTTCTAGGAGGACAGGAACCCAAGCCTCTTCAGATGGAGAGGACAGGCTGGGCAGAGACACTGTAGTAAATTCCTGTTCTGATAGCAATCAAATTAATAATTATTTGGAGCAGAAAGTGTAGTCCTTCTTAAGGGCCTGATCCAAATCACATTTCATCAGAAAAATTTCTTTATTTTCTCCATATGCCTGTACAACAGCCCCTAATTGGATGTCTATGCTCTTATTTGTCACTGCCCTGATTTAATTAATTGTCATAGAATTAAAAATACTGGTTTAATTCATGCTCATATAAATATCAATCATTCTTGTCTCTTTTCATAAACACAGGCCCTAATTCAAGTACCATAATTTTGCACTGCAAACATAGCCAAAAAGGTGATAAAGGAGAATTTCACGATCTGCTGGCTGCTACAGAAACAGCAGAGCACAGGATCAAAGCAGAGCAGTGTGATTGATTTACTCCCAGCTGCTGCAATTTTTGTGAAATGTGTCTCGAGACATGGGATCCCATGAAGGGAGCAATTGGTGCCAGGAAGAAACAGTCAGCATTGCAGGAGCTACACGTCCTTCCACTGCTCCTGGCATAGATATCCCTGTGGATAGACAATCACTGGATGCCCTGTCTCCTCCTCCTGACCTGGGAACTCAGCTTTAAACGGTGCTTGCTGAGGAGCTTGGGGTTCACCAAGCACACCCCGACCCACAGAACCTTCCTCCCACTGTCAGCTGGCACCTCACAATCCTGCTGCCATTTCTTTGCCACATTACATCCTCACAGAGCTGCCCCTGCTCTCCCAGCGAGTAAATAATGTAAAAGACACTCTTGTTGTACTCAGTCACTGAGGGAAATGTTCATGGTTAATGGAGCAGGTGGGACTCAGGAGATGTGACTTCAGTTCCCAGCGCTGGCACACGCTTCCTGCACAACCGCAGCTTCCTTCACACCTCGTCACATTCCCCAAGCCCAAAGGAGAGGATCAGAGCAGCAAGTGTGATTTCAGACTAGCCCAGGGTGCCAAAGGCCCTGGCACAGGGGACACCAACACAACACTGCCCATGCACGGCCCCGTGCCAGCCGGGACACTGCGGTCCCTCCCTGTGCTCAGCAAGGAAACCGCTCCCAGAGCTGCGGCTGCGGTGATTTGGTGATTTTGCTGCTGTGATTTGGTGATTTTGCTGTGGTGATTTGGTGATTTTGTGATGATTTTGCTCCCTCCCAGCCCCTCGGAGCGAGCCCGCCGGGCCGCAGGGAAGCCAAGGACAAAGTGCGATGGAGGGAGCGCGGGTGTGAGCACAGAGAAGGGCTTGTGCAACTGCACAGGCAAAAGGTCAGAGCCTTTATTAAAAAAAACCTGTAAACAATTAAAGTAGCCACGAATATGGGAGGTATGAGTGCAGCATTAATATTTAGGGGAGTGGAGGAAGGAAGACAGAGAGATGAAAGCTGAACACCTTTTTGAACTTCAGCCAAAGCTTTATCAACCATATAAATAAGAGAACATATCCTGCTCAGTGAGACACGTATTCACCCTGTTTCATTACATTCTGTTCTGTCCTCAGTCATGATGGATCCTGCTGAGACTCGTGTTTAACAGTTCCTTCCTGGAGTGGCTCGAGCAACAACAAGAAAAAAAATATTGTGAAAGTCACACCCCATTGAAATCACATCCTAAAGGGACCTGGTGAGCACGGTAATTACCAGGATGACTGTGAGCACCAGGGCCACGCTCGGCTCAGCGGCTGCTGTACGTGTTAAAATTAAAAAGGACTTTAAACAGATGCAAGGAAAGTGGAAATTAGGGACCAAAGTGTAGGCTCAAGAGCAATTCATCATCCCTGATAAGGAGCCATTAGGCTGGACTATGATGGGAGCAGAACCCAGGGAAGCTGGCAATTTTAAGCTTACAAATGCAGAGTAATCCCCCTGTTTTCAGATAATGGAAAACTGCATTAACCTTGTGATGTTTCCCTGGTGACTCCAGTACATTCCCCCTCTTACCTCTCTGCTACTTTTTTTTGCACCCTCTGATTTGTACAGGTTCTGATTTCCACCCTCCATGGCCAATCCCAGAAGGTTTGGTAGGCGAGATCAGAATCCAGCCCCGTGTTATTTCAGCCGGAACAAGATTTCTGGCTTGTTTTAGCCATCAGGATAGCCTTGACATGCTTTGACTTGCTTGCACCAAAAATGTAAACAGCAGCCCTAGGCAGAACAATTAACATTGTGTCTCTGCAGATGTTTGTTTCCCTTGAAGGAGCTTGGAATTTGAGTGGGGAAAAGCAGGGTAGGCAGCGAACAGAGGCTAATGCAGTCTGGGGCAAACTTCCCAACTGGAGTTTTATAAACAGCTCAAGCTGCTTCCCTTTCTATCAGTGATGTCACTGCTAACCTTAGTTTGGGCTGCAGCCTTGCTATCCATCATCTGCCAGCTGCTATTCCTTCCCCACTGTATAGCAGCAGGAATATGTGAGGGCAGCCGGAGACCCAAAGAGTTTCAGTTTCATGTGAATGGAAGCCAATAAGCTCCAGATTCCCTGGATTTTTCATACAAATTATCTCACCCAAGTCTGCAGATAATGCTGTCTAACAGTTGTAGGTTATAATTTCCAAACAGGGAGATAACCTTCATCATGAAGCAAAAGCAAAAATGCCATTAGCAGATAGAGAGGTGATTTAACTCAACCTAGCCATTTGCTCACAAGTCTGAATTTATGTCACCAGTTGTGATGAAATGAGTGTTTTCTTAGATAGATACGGACGACTAACACAGCGCAGAACTCAGCAATCTTCAAAGCACTCTGAGTTTTAAATTCCCTGGCTAAAGTCAAACATTTGTCTTTCTTATCACTTTCACTCAAAGGATGTGTTTTTGCAATATTACATCAGGTTCATTTGCCAACAGAAGAGGCCAAAAGGTGATGTCCAGGAGATGAATGCTGCCTTCACTTACACGACAGTAACACATCAGCTGCACCAGAGTTACTCTGGGATTCCAGGGAAGGCCTTGACAGCAGGACCATAACACCCTGAGAGAACATTTCTTATATCACCATTGCAAGAGCTCCATAAATCCAGCAGTTTCCAGCTGAGACATTTCAGAGGAGAGCTCAAAGTTGAGGTGATCAAACAGCCAGCAAAGAGGTAACCGAACAATGAACAGCAGTAGGACACTTGCCTTCCTTCCCCTGCCAAAAAAAACCTGTTAGGTCAGAGTAATACTAAATGCAGAGTTATTCTGTTTCTAAACCCATTCTGTCTGCAATTATACCCCTTTGCAGCATGAGACCTGGATGCTTTGTGAGTAGGACATATTCTTTAACAGGTCACTTGCATTTTCTCTTCCTCCTCTCAAATGCCAGCACCTGGGCTGCTCTTGTATCCTCCTTTAAACTGTTTCTGAGCCAATCCTGTATGCTTCCTTGCAGTGCTGCTCTCATCCCTCGACAGGCCATGAAAATCAAAGCAGATTTCATTTGCTTTGGGAGCAGATGTCTTGTGAAAAAGCTTCTGTCTGTTTAGCAGCATGGCAGATTCATTCCTCCAACAGTCAAAAGGCTTTAATTTAGTGAGGTCACACAGTCAGAAATTGGCCAATTGAACACTCACCAGAGAACCTCTGCATAAGCCTGGTGTGATTCTGCAGGACAGAGAAGTACCTGTGGTACATCAGGTAGAATACTAGAGCATCTCTCATTACTCAGACACAGCGAGGTGGTCTCGCTGCTGAACACTGTTATTATTACATACAGCAAATGCTGCTGCATCAGTTTGACTTCCCTGCAGCCTCCCGTGGGGCTCTCAGCAAAGGCAAATGAAGAGAGCAAAGAGGGATCGTGGGTCCGGACAGCCTCAGGCACAGGAAGGGCTGAAGGTGAGTGACTGCCTTATGCAACACACACTGCAAATCCTGCTCTGGTCGTTTGCCACTTTCCTACCAAGATAAACAAAACATGTCCCTACTCAGTTCGTGCAATTTTCCACAATGCCCCGAACTCTGCAGGTGACAGCCTGGGCGAGGGCACAGAGACAGCTCTGCACACACGCTGATGGGATTGCAATACACGGCTGTGACAGGTGGGGATAGTTTTCAAAAACTATCTCTGTACCAGAGGATTTGAAATGTTTCTTACCTGAGGCTACCTGCCAATAACTACTGCTATTCTTTGCAGCTGCAAACACCTTCAAAATAAAGGCAAAGTTCCAGCTGAGTGTGATGTTCAGACTCCAGCTCCAGCGTTAAGGTATGTGAAGAATTCATTCAACCTACTCCTGCATCTTGTTGAACAAAGATGAGTTGTTTCCATACCCACAGTTTCTGGACAGTTGTGTCAAACCTTTGGCTATACCTAACCAAAGACCTGCCTAAACCCAGGTGCATCACTGGATAAGTTTAAGTCATGCCAGTGTCTCCACAGTGGCATTAAAGAAGGCGACACTCTGCATCACAAGCAGCCAGCTTTGAGCTTGAGACAGATGGTTCAACTGAGAATAACTAGGTAAGGATGACCAGAAGGCTTCTGCACAGAAGAAGCTAAAGGAAGGCACTCTAACACAGTGAATTTAGCCATCACTAACACTTATCGAGTCCATCACTAGGAAAAAAAAAAAAAAAACCCAAAGGTAGCTGTAATTCCAGTCTCTGCACTCCCTGTCTTCAAAGAGCTTCCAAAGGCAGCTTGAATTCTTCACCCTGATGCTGGCATGCTCGGAGTGACATTGGAAGCCACTGCTGGCAGTCGCTGCTGTGACAGCCCCAGCTCTGTGGCAGCAGCAGGAGCGGCTGTAACTGGATCCGTCCCAGCCCGGAGAGCCGGGCAGCCCCGCTCCCCTGCACAGCGGATATCTGCCCTGCACACTAACCATAGACTTGATGAAACATTATCATACATGAAGGACTAATTAGGTGTGCTGGGCCATTAGCCATCTCTGAACATTGACTGATGAAAAACGTAATTAATGGCAGCTTTCATAAACAGACTGCAGAATGGAGAATTGAATTAAAAGGAAAACAGCTGTTGCTAATGGAAATAAGGGCCATTTCTTGATTAAAATATCTGCCTGTCTTTCCGTGGGAGTTTTTCCAGAGTGGTGGGATGGAAGAGTGTAACGAGATCTGGGAGCAGAGAATCTGCAAAGCTTCCTGCTGAAGAAAGTACAACTTCTCTGGCTGGTGAGTCACAATGTTTTCCTTTTGCAGATTGGAGCAGGGGAAAGAACCATACAATTGCCTTGTTCATCTTGCTGCCAGTCTGAACAGCTTTATAAACCTCGGGGATCAACCCTGACATGTAGGAATCCAGCTCAGCTTTAACATAATGTGATATTTCATTTTACATGAACCCACAGATATAGGAGGGTCTGGGATTCAAAAGCTACTTGCTCAGGCCCTACACAGTAGCACTGAGCTCTGAATCCAGGAGGCATCTCCACAAATCCCACTTAAGCACATCTATTGATTCTGACACCAAAGTGCAGCAGGAATACACAGCTGAGAACATCTATCACAGAGACACTTCCACCCAGAGACAGCCACTAGGGACTCAATAGGAGTTTGGTGACATGAGTGAAAGGGTCTGAATGATGGAAAATGTCAGAATCAAGATTTTTTTTCAGGTCATGAGGCCTTTCCTTCATGCTGTGCAGACTCTGATTCCCACTGACAAGAAACACTGCAGGATAAACCTACAGTGTGGAAGAGCTAAAATCCAGATTTTCATAGGGACTGAGCAACAAAGCTTCATCTGCCTCCTGTGACAGAAATCACACAGCAGTAGGATGAAAGGCTGCTTTCTGAGTTTCTGAAGCCATTTACTTCCACATTTACTTCATTTAGCATAAAAATTTTCATGGTGCTTCCAAGTGCCACTGGGACCTGCGTGTCAGTGGACGTGGCCTTCTCAGTTTTACCCTGTGTGTTTGAGTGTGTCCCCTCCAAGGCTCAAGGATGCTTTAGTGTCTCTTCATATAAAGTCCTGAATGGCAGGGTTGATTCTCTGGGAAGGCACGTGCTGCAGATGAATTCTGGTGCTTCACTGTCAAGCTGCTCTCTGTAGATCTGCACCCCACTGTGTACCTGGGGCGGGAGAGCTCTGCTCTGCTGCTCCCACTCCATCAGTCTCCTCTGCCTTGTTCAAAATGATAGATCTTTCCCATCAGTGATGCCTGAGAGCTAAACCCTGCAAACCCCAAGCCCCACAGAGCCTGCTGACAAGGAAATCCATGCTCCATCCCACTCGTGCCCCGAGGAACGGAGGCGCATGAAAGGCAGCGCTCAGGCTGCATTATCAGATCCAAAGTGGAAACCAAAGAGAGAGAAAGGTCTGAAAGATGAGCCAGATGGGAATGCCTGTTGCTTTCACCTTTGATCCACGTGGTGCTTTGATGTGGTATTTCAGTCCTTCAGACGAGGTAACTTATCCCAGCCTGCAGCTCATGGCACCTCTGATGGATATAAATGAGGCAGCAAGCCGAGCTCCTGGGCTCTGGCTGAGGCACTGCCAGTCAGAGGCATAATTCAGTCCCAGCTCCCTTCCAGTGCCCATTTTTTTTCTCTGCCTGCAGAGTCTAAAAGGAAATTCCCTCAAATAAATACAAAAGCACTTGATGTTCATCTAATGGCATTTCAGGGAAAGGAAGCATGAAACCACACAAGTTATTCATCTCCATAAAATGGTTTTATCAGGACCCAGAACACAATTCCTTAGCCTGAGGTGGTCTGATCTTCTTTGTGAGACGTAAATGCATGACATTATGTGCAGAATGGGTGCTGCTTAAGAACCCAGATAGATACAGAGCAGGCATGTGGGAATGATCAGCATAAAATATTTCCTTTTAATGATGTGCACACTTCTGTTCCTTTGAGGGAGAACAGTATGTGCAGTGAATACTTCAGCACATTTTTCTAGTGGTATGGAGGTCTTGATCTGCTGGTGAGGGCTCAGACTCAAGTGTTATTTGTGTCACTGTCAGACAAAGGTTTGCTTCTCCATTGCTCTGTGCATGGAAAACCCTGTGCCCAGGTTTGCCAACAGCAAAATAGAAACAAAGTCCACATCCATGTTCTCACCATTTGGGCAATAACCCAGCCTGGAAAAACAGGCTCCAAACATCCTGGGGTTTGCTCCTCTCTGCAGTCAACACCAAAACTCTGTCCCAAAGAACAGAAAGAGTGGTATTAGTTTAAACAAGAACTCCTCAATGTGCACATGAAACAAATCCTGGGAAGGGAGGAAAGCTGGAGCTGTTCTTACTTGCTACCTCCTGTACAGGCTTTAATTGCACATTATTCATTAATCCTTTGCTGTTCTGAGCAAACAGATCTGTTTCAAGACACTTGTATTACATAAAAAGCCAGAAACCTTTCTGGATGAGTGTGTATGTACACATTCACCCAAGGGAGCACTGCTAGTCCTCATTTCCCTGTGCAAGTGCTGTTCTAGAGCTGACAGAAATTAGCATCTGTTGTGTGGCTTTGTTGGGCTGGTTTTGACATTGGTTTTACAAAATCCACATGGGAACCCCAAGATAATTGCCTGGAACACTCTCAGGGGTGGCACTTGGAGGGAGATGGATCTGCAGGACTGCTTGGAGCTACAGGAGCCATCTCACTGAGGAGATTCCTCCTGTCATTCCCCAGCATTTTGTGCCTGCTGTCACCCCCCTGTGTTTGCTCTGCTGTCA
The DNA here is from genome assembly GCF_017590135.1 of Pyrgilauda ruficollis. Classification (NCBI taxonomy): domain Eukaryota; kingdom Metazoa; phylum Chordata; class Aves; order Passeriformes; family Passeridae; genus Pyrgilauda; species Pyrgilauda ruficollis. The sequence goes on along the minus strand of NW_024526044.1, from coordinate 3,059,754 downwards.
GACCTCATGAAGATTAAATATGCAGTTCTGATTCTACAACTGCACTGACCACAGTGATATGGTTTTGTGACCATTAATGGACAGCATCATTCTATCCCTGGGCCATGGAAACAGGAAGAGACTAACAACTGTGCTGCAGGAGAGGGCAAGTTCTCCTTGTCCAGGGGTTTGATCTCTGTAAAACAGCTGCCATCATGCTTAAAATGGGAGAAAAGTTACCCAGAAACAGAAGTGAGGGAGAGAAAGGTGAAGAAGCAAATGCAGGGAGCACAGGAATGTGTTCACAGGTCCTTGTCACTCTGCAGGATCAGGAGAATCAAATGCAACTGTTGCTCTGTTGTTCTTTAGCAGCTCTTTTGTTTTCAACCCAACAGGAATGAATCCTGGTCCCACAGGGAGGAGAACAGGGTAACTGGTGCAGCAGGGAGACCTTCTGAGCTGGATCTGGAGCCAGACTAACAACTGGCCAAAGTCGTGTCTGATAGAATGGTGCCAAGACCAGCTCAGCGTTCTTCAGCTCCCCTGAGCTTCAGCAGGGACAAACCTGGCTGGGCTGTGCTCAGCCTGGATAACCCAGCCGTGGCAGGGCCCAAGCCCAGCAAACCCACCAGCCTGGTGGGCACTTGCCAGCCTGACACGTCTGAGTTCGTGAACTGCAGCTGGTGCTGGCCCCGGGTCCCGTTTTCCCTCGACATCCCCAGCAAATCCAACCAGGCCTCACCACAGAGCCTGGGAGACCGTGGGCAGGAAGGGATCAAATTTTCCAGTTTTGCCTCAAGTGTGTCACCACATCAGCACACAACTGCTTCGCCTCGTGCCAGCGTGCTGTGTCACACCTCATATTTCACACGATAAAACACAGCCCAGTGATGTGAGTCCCTTCTCCTGCAGGACCGCTGGTATTTATGGAGATAGCCATTACCAGGAAGCCAGGATTTAGGGCACGCAAGGGCTGGTGGTGGCACAGAGCCCTTGCTACTGGTGGGTGGGATTGCTTTACCTCTCCCTGAACTCCAGCCAGGCCACTCAGCACATCTCCAGCCACAAGAAGTTTCCAGCTGTTTTGGTTTGAAGCACCAGAGGAGGGGGAGAAGCGGGGGAGGCTCTATCAGCTCTTCCCAGGGAATGTGGTTCAGTTCCTCGCACCTCATCTTTGGTCAGGAAACTGAGATGGGGATAGGCAAAGCTGCTGAGCCTACTTAGACAGAATACCTCAAGAAAACATGCAGAGCCAAATTATGTCTCGCTAACTTCTCCCAGCCCAACACCTTCCACGGCTCTGCTGCAGGGAAGTGAGGGCAGCACTGGGACCTTTTCCTTGGCCCCTGCTATGGAACAGCTCCTGGGCTCTCACATGCTCTCAGTGGTGGGGAAAGCCACTGCTGGGAGCTGGGACACTGAAGCACCAAGAACAGCAGATTCAGGCAGACCCCAGATTCCACGGTCCTTGTGCCCGGTGTTTCCTGCTGCTGATTCTGACAGCCTCTTCTGTGGATTTTAAGAGGGACAGAGTGGAGAGAAGCCAGGGTGAACATTCCCATGCAAGGAAAATGAGGTGGCTGTGTCAGAGTAACTGGCACAGACTGGATCCAGCCCTCCCTTGGGAGCAACAATTCAGCCACGGGTGTCTGGTTTTTCCTGCAACTCAGCTCAGGAGTTTCCTGAGCCCTCTGTGGTCAATGCTGGATGTATTCCAAGCACGGGAAGATGTGGCCACCCCTGAAAAACACAGCCAACAGGCCCTGGACTACCGTTCCCAGCAGGGATACAACAAGGGCAGCACAGCACAGTGAAGGGGGCACACACCCTGGAGAGCACAGAGCCTCCCAGATCAGCCTACACACAGCAGCAAGGAGGTGTGGGGTCAAAATAACCCTCTGCCCACTCTGCCCACCACTGACATCACCCACATCCTGACATCATTCACATCCTGATCCTCCCCCAGCAATGGGGATGGGTGGGGAGCTCAGGGCACGGGTCATTGAAGGAGGCATTCACTGTCACTGCAGAGCAGCTGGAGCCACAGACAACAGCTGAGGGGTCCTGACCCAAAGCCAGCCATGGGGACATCAGGGGGAGGTGAGCTAGAGGAGCCTGGGCTGTGTGAGCCATCCAAGATCAGGTATCCATGACATCCAGAGGGATGAAACGAGGGTAGCTTGGAGAAAAAACAATTGTTGTGTTTCAGTCCAGAAGGCAGCAAAACAGCACCCAGCCCTCACTCAATCCCCCATGGTGGGATGGGGAAGATGACTGGAAAAAAGGCAAAACCCGTGGGTTGAGACAAAGACAGTTTACTAGGACAGAAAAGGAAGGAAAATAGTAATAATAATGATAAAAGAATGAACAAAACAAGTGATGCACAGAGCAATTCCTTACCACTCACTGAGCAATGTCCAGTCAGTCCCCAAGCAGCACTCACCACCCCTGGCTAACTCCTCCCATTTTTTTTGTCCAGCATGCTGCCACACGGTCTGGAATATCCCTTTGGTCTGTGGAATCAGCTGTCCTGGCTGTGTCCTTTCCCAGTTTCTTCTGCCCGCCTCCAGCCTCCTTGCTGGCAGGGCAGCATGAGAGGATGAAAACTCCTTGGCCACTGCTCAGCAACAACTAAAACATCAACATTATTCTCATCCCAAATCCAAAACACAGCACTGTACCAGCTACTAGGCAGAAAAAAATAACCTTCCTCCAGCTGAAACTGGGACACTGTCAAATCAGCATCAAAATCCCTTGCCTCAGTTTCTTCAAACTGGGGACAAGAGGATGTGTTCCCATGAGGCTCTGGGGAGTGGAAGTTCTCAGATAGTGGAGACACTGTAATTCTTTTATCTGGGCAACAGGAAGAAAAGAGAAAGAAACAAAACCAGTTCATTTCTTGGAGCTGCTGTTCTGATGTTCCTTGCAATCCCTCTGTTTGATTTCAGATGTATGGTCTGCTCTGGGTTTTTTGGTCTTTTTCCCCACTGTGATGCTATTTATGGAGAAAGGGGATTTCATCATCTCCCCACGGCCATTCTCAGCAGCTGCTCTTGCCCCGCTCCCTGCTCTGCTCCCCTTGGTCTAATAAACTTTTTTTGCTTGGTCCAGTTTCCTTCCTTGCACATCATCTCTTACATCACCTCTGTACTTATCTCAGGTTCTATCATTTCCTATTTCCAAGCACCTCTGAGAATAGCAATAAACACCATGAACAGCAGAGTCTTGGCATGACCCAGTGGCTGCAGGCAGTGGTTCTAAGTGACAGAAAACCAGCCTGGAAATCTAACATTTCTTCAACACAGGACACCCACTTGGTAATAACTGGGCACCAGTTCATTAAGAAAATCAGTATGTGCAGTTCCTCACCCTACTGGAAGATCTAGGCCAAAAAAAGTGAAAATTTGTTAAGCAGGACCTCACTCTTACGTGCCCTCTGCTGCTCCCAACTGGCACTGAAATTCCCTCTTTTTAGAATGATTTATGGCTAAATGCTATCATTATACAGCAGAACCAGACTACTTCTATGCAAGATAACACTCATTAGGCAGACTTTCTGACTTGATTTTTTTCGCTGTTTCATTGATTATTTTTACATTGTAATGTGCAAAGACCTATTCATGTCTTTATTAGCCTGACTTGTTTCCTACGTTTATGGAAAAGATCTTTCTTTGATAACAGTTGTTATTGCTGGAATGAATGTCAGACCATGATCTGCTGTAATACATCTTTCTGAATTGCCTTCTCTAATTTTATTAGTTGGAAAAAAAAAAAAAAACCACGTAATTTAAAGAGATAAAACCTTGTGGAAGTGGAACATTGCCACTAATTAGGATAACAAGAACATAGGTATGAGTTGCTGGGGATACTGGAGTCTAAGCTTATTTTTCTAACACAAGAAGAGGCATATTTTTCTGGAACAGTCTTTCTTCTCTTACTAAAATTCTGCTGCTTTGAAGGAAATTATTGACATTAATCTCTTTATCCATGATTCCCTTAGGAAAAATGCTGACCAGGATTCAGCAGCTCCAGATTCAGGTTCTGGGTTTGCTACAAATACCTTGTATGACCTTGAGCAAGCCACTGCTGTCCTGTGACTTAGTTTTTCCATCTGTAAAATGGCAGGAACGATGAATCCTGTGTTTTATTGCCAGCTCTTACATTACACATATCTGCAGAGAACTGCTCACTGAATCTCCTCATGCCTTGGCATCTCATCCCTAAAAGGGGAATAATAATATTTCTCTTGTCTACTTATTTTGACTACATTTTGTTCATGTTTGGATGTACTGGAAGTACTGTGGGAGTCTGCCCCAGGATGCAAACAGCACATTTCTCTCCTCTCTTACTGCAGGCAGGGTACTGTTTGACCCTTGAATGTCTGCTGTGTTGCCTGTGGTGGTTTGACCTCTCAGGGAAAGCTGCTCTGTCAGTGACTGAGCTGACTGACTTGCACTGAAGCACGAGGGAGGCACTCACAGAGTGAGATAAATTACAGGGTAACATCCTCACTATGGTCAGCAGCAAACATTTAGGGGACACATCTTGAATTCACACTATCTCTGCACATCAACATATAATTACTGCCAAAGCTCCAGCCCCACAATTTTGCTCTGCTAAAAACCAAATCCATGATGCTAGGAGTCCCACCTGGATCTAAAATGATATACACCTTACAAGGAAGAGACCACTAACACATTTTTATATTTGATAGCTCAGTTTAAAACCAGAATATCCTCACATGACTACTGGAGAGAGAATTAGGGTAAGCAGAGATATAAATGTCTACAATGAGCAACCTTTTATCTTTGCTGCAGAGGTGACCTACACCATGGTGACACAGAAGATTTAATATAGTGCCCAGCTGAGGGAAGGAATTTTGCACAATATTAGATGACAGAGTTGTTCCATTGTTTAAGTACCACAGGCATTATTAGTCTGTCACGAGACTGGGGTACAAACTCACAGACTGTGCCTCTCACATCTGCCTTTGAACAAGGTTGCCTGTGTAATTATGTATGTGAAGTATGTCTGCCTGTAAACACCAAATTCATGCAGCTGAATGTTGATTAAAAAATTCCTCCCAACCCTCCAAGCAGACACATCAGTCTTCACTGCCTACCCAGCTTAGAGTAAGACCTGATTCCACCTGGATTGATTGCATTTCAGTAGCAGGGGAGGAGTACAGACACATTTGCAGGATCCATTCTACCATTTTTTTTACCATACGTGTGCAGAAGAGCAGCTGAACTCAAGGCAACACTTGACATTGAGCAAAAAAGGACTGAGCCCCTTTAGAGACATGAATTTATTTCTCTTTATTATTTAGACATCCATTATTTAGTGTCTCTGCATGACCAAATGATTACTCTTTTTCAGATGTTTTTTTGGAATTCGTTGGATTCCACAATCTGCTGTTAAAATGCTGGTACAGTTAGATCAATATGAAAAGCCAGTTTGTTCAACAGCAGTTTTGCAGGCAGAGTTACAGAATGTCAGCTGTTTGAACCCAGAGAAAATAACAGCTCTCCTCTGTTTATGTTTCCAATGGGTGCATTCAGATTATAGCTCATCAAAATGAAGATATTATGGGCAACTATGTCTCATTTTCTTGTAAGGAAGCTGGAATACCAAGAGCTGGTTGAGAAACCAAGGGACTGAATTTTAAAAGCAGCACAGGCAGTTCTTGTTCCCCTCTCCCTGCCTTGCAGCACCATCTACAGAGATGCTGTCAGAATCACACCCACTGCAAACCTCGGGAAGCTCCAGATCCCTGGACAAACAAACCTGGCTCAGTGATTAACCTGCTCAGGAAACTGAGAGTTTGACAGCCCTAAAACCTGAAATCCTTCTGCAGCAAAATAAAGGCAAGAACATGATCAATTTTCCCAGGAGCCCCTCAATTCCTGTGCAGAGAATGCACCTCTAGCAATGACAGAGGTAACTCAGACACTTTGCTGGTTTTTTCTCCAGAAACTTTCCTGCAGAAAAACTTCTCTGGCAGAGAAATGTTCCATCTGCAAAAGGATGGTGGGATTTTTCAGGGCAAAATGCACTTCATGGTCCGTTAATCCTGAATTTGGCACAAGCTGACTGCTCAGGCTTCAAAAGAGTGCAATATTTCACCTCCTCTGTGCATCTGCTCAACCACACAAGATAAAACATGGAGGGGATTGACCTTCGTCTGATCACTGGAGCATAAGGTCTGCTTGCCCTTCACATGGCCTGGGCACCCAAACAGTGATACAAGGACAGGAGCGCAGTCAAGGAGCTTCTAAGCACAAGCAAAGGAGTTTTCAGTTTAAAAGCTGGAGTTTGAAATATGTCTCTGATTACCTTGCCATTTAAAAAAAAAAAAAAAAAAAAAAAAAAAAAAAAAAAAAAAGAAGTATGCTTATCTATTCACCTCGAAATAGAAAGTTCTCCTGAATATGGAGTGGTTTTTTCCACCAGAAGCCAGATCCAAATGCCACAGTAGTAACTGGAAAGCTCCCCACCAGGCCCTGGCTGTGGGAGGAGGTGGGTGCAGGAATGTGCCAGTGCAGGCAGCGTTGCTATCTCCTGCCTCCCTGGGAGCAGCAGCAGAGAACAGGCATGAAAAAAGAGATAAAAGGGCAAAGGAAGACACAGGCTGCAAAGCCAGGGCAGTGGGCTTAGGCACAGGCATGAAACAGCCCTGAGCATTGCCAGGACACACTGAGGAGATGTATTTAGGGATGTGTGCTGTGTCAGGAGGAGAAACTATGATCTGGGGTTTTTGTGATCAGATCAAGTCCAACATTCTGATGTGGTTGTTTGCCCTTGCCATGCCTGTAGGGAGGACACACCAGGACCCAATTTCTCTGATGGCTGAACATGTTCTTCTCATTTCCAGCCTGTATTTATTCATTACCAGGCAGAACAGAACTACCAGCTCTTATCTGTTATGAAAACCTTCCAAAGTCAGCAGGTTAGTCCAGCACTGTCCACCTTCAGTAAATAAATCCATGTTGCCTTTTAGCCCAGTTCTCTCTGCCATCATGTCTGCTATTATTCTTTCTTGCTCAGTTTATCCCAAAGTCTTGTATTTTATTTGGATCAGACTTCAATCATTTTTCTCTTTTTAAAAGCTGGAAGAATTTTTCCTGTTCTCAAATTGTGTTCTGTTGCCCATGCAGGGATGCTGTTACACAGCCAGATACAAAGTGCTCTTGGATGTCTGAGTCAGAAATTAGAATATCCCAGCTGAAAGGTGCCTGTAATGATCATTTAGCCCAAATCATTGCTGCATTATGATCTCGATGATTTGTTCCACTTGCATGAGGTAATTTCTGTCTCCATGCATTCATTTCCTCTGTGTACATTTCCACTACATATTATACATTCATTTGTGTCCTGCCTCCCCCCTTTCACCACCTCTCCCCCTCCTCTCCTTCCTCCCCTGCTATGTATGCCTGAAGAACATTTTGCTATTTGTTTTAATTTCCTTTGCTAGATCTACCTTCGCTTTACTTCTGGCACGTTTCCCTTTATGCCTACACTTCCTAAGATGTAGTTTTCTTTGATTAATCCTTTTTTCCATTCCTTCCACTCCCTTTGCTTGTTCCTAATATCCACTTTGAAGTGGTTATTCACCAAGTCTGGACCCATTCCTTGCAGAGTTTTATCCCTCTGTGTACAAGTCCCAAATACTTTTTATAGCCCCTGCATAAATTCCAAGCCTGCCCAACATCCAAAACTTTTTTTAAGCTGGCAAAAATCAGAAAGCAAAATATGTTAATTGCTGCTGTGTACCAACTTCCAGCACATTGGGGTTCCTACTGGGTCCATGTTCTCCATCCAAATGAGATATTCCAAAAGGTTTTTTCTGAAAGATCACGGCGAGACCACTGATGGCAGGAGAAATTCCCCTCGACCTCCAGCCACAGCAGCAGTGCCAAGAGAAGGCAGGAAGGTCATTAGCTGCTCCCACAGTATAAAAATTGTTACAGTAGATTAAAAATTAGCATGAAGAAATGAAGCACACACAGAGATTTTTGAAGGCTCTGTCAGGCAGCCAAAGTGAAAGCAGATTTCACCAGACCACGAAGAATGAAACGCGTGCGTTCGGCCTCGCGTGGCTCCAGCTTATTTCCTTGCTAAATTCCAAGTTTCAGGTCCCTCCTGAGGCAGAAGGGCTGCTCAAGAAAACTCCCCAAATATCTTAAATTAGCAGAGGGAATTTTTTTTTCTCCCTATTTTTCACGGTACAGGTTTGCCCAGGCAGTTCAATGAAAGGAGGTAACATTTCCAGAACACGTGGTTGTGATTACGGTCCCTGTTCTGCCCCGTGTGTAAATATGCCTGATTTTGGGGGATTTGGAGGCTTCAGCAGCAGCTCCCCCGTCTGTGCCATGGGCACTGCTGTTCCCATGGGAATTTGTCAGCTGTCCCCTGGAATAAAGGCATGGGATGCACTGCAGGGAGCCTCGTGTCACATCTGCCCCACACCGGGACTCCCAGGGCAGCTGGGAAAAGCCATTTTAGTCACCGTGTTGAAAAGTCTCTTCTGAAAAGTCAAGCACCGTATCGTCGTTTTAAATGGCTTGTTCACTTTTAGGGAACGTCCTGGATTGTTGGGAATCAGGGGGAAAAAAGCCACTTGTCATTGTTTGGAAAAGAGAAAATTGACTGGAAGAAAAGGGAATGGCAAGGAAGGGGTGGGAGGGACTCAGAAGGAAAAAACGAAATGGGATGTGGGCATGGATGTGGGGATGGATGAAGGGAAGGACTGGGGATGGGCCTGGGGATGGATGGGACATGGACAGGGGGACAGACGTGAAGATGGACATGGGAATGAAGATGGGAATGAAGATGGGAATGAAGATAGGGTTGATGTGGGGTTGGACAGAGGATGGATGTGGGGATGGAGTGGAGAAGAATGTGAAAATGGTTGTGGGGATGGTCGTGGGGATGGACATGAACAAGGACATGGACACAGGGATGGACACGGACACAGACACGGACAGGGAGATGGATACGGACACGGACACAGGGATGGACATGGTGATGGACAGGGACACGGACACGGACACAGGGATGGACAGGGACACGGACACCGGCGTTGCTGCCCCGGCCCCCGCAGCACCGGAACTCTGTTGTCGCGGCCGCGGTCCCGGGCGGAGCGGCGCGGGCGGGCGGCCGGAAGGCGGCGGGCGCTGCACAACGCGGAAGTGCCGCTGCGGGCCGGGGCGATGGCGGCGCCCGGCGGCCGCGGGGGCCCGGGCTGGGGGGTCCCGGTCCCGCCCAGGGGCGTCCCGGCCCCGGCCCTCTGAGCGCTCCCGCTCACGGCCCTCTGACGGGTCTCCGCCCCGACCCTCTGAGGGGCGGCCGCCGCGTGTGCCGCGGGCCCCGGGCTGGGCTCGGGCCCGGCGGGGCGGGGGGCCATGGCCACCCGGCGTCTCACGGACGCGTTCTTGTTGTTGCGGAACAACGCGGTGCAGAGCCGGCAGCTGCTGGCCGAGCAAGTGAGTAGTTTCGGCTCCTCCAGCCCTCTGAATTCACGTAGCATGGCTGCTGCGGTGAGTCTCCTCCCTTCATCCTTCTGTTCTCGCCGCGCCCCGGGCTCCGGGCCGGGCCGGGCCCGCCCTGCCCCGTCCCCTTCCCCTGAGCCCTCTCCTCAAACCCCCGGCCTTCCTCCCTCTGCCCGTCCCTCCCCACCCTGGTGGTTCCTGTTTTCCCACTCCTCCTTCACGTTAAAGGAATAGAAGAGATCTGCGTGTGCTGCTCGCTCCGTGCATAATAAATCAGTGATAACAGCTTCGTGTGGGCATTGACAGGAGGGGTTTGATGCCTCCTTACCGCCAAAAAGAAGTAAATTCATACAGCAGAACTCTTCTATTCACCTCACTGTGGGCACTGTTAAATACACTGGTGTAGTTTAGTCCATTGCTTAAATTTCTCCATAAGTTGCTCTGATGTTCATTGCCCTTTTTATTTATCCCTAAATGCAAATAATACTCAAGCACATCTGTGAAAAAGGGCGTTCTAGATTCTAGTGTAACTCCTCTTTACAGAAACTACCAAAAGTTACTGGTTCAGAGGAGTTTCTGTAACTTTTTCCAGGTTCTGAGCTGGTCAGGCTGTGATGGGCTGCTTGGCAGCTCAGGTTTTCACACTTTCTGTTTAAACTCATCATTTATTTGTCATAGCCACCAGTAAACATCTGCTGGCAGTCTCATCACTCTAAATAGCTTTACATTAATGCATTTTTGTTGGGAAAAGCAATGCTTCCTGTTGCTGGCAAGGGTCTTTGTTCATTGCTAACTTCATTACACCTGTGTCTAAGAAGCTGTGTATTAAATTGCATTTGCAGAACAGGAAATGTCAACAGTAATTTATATTTTACCTGTGTGCTTTGCCTCTGCATTTAGTCCTTGTCCATTTTTATAATGTCACTTCTGTAGATCCTTGGGCTTTTTAAAATATCACTTAAAAAAATATTCCAAAATATTTTGAACTCACAACTCCTGAGCAATGAAACTGCACTTTACTCAGCAGCCAGTGCAATAACATTTAGCATGTTATACACCTGCATCAAATATTTATTGCAGTGTTTGTTGGCATTAATTGAAGGTTTTTGCTGGCTGCTCACTCGAGGGCAGTGGAGGCTCTCAGTGCCTGGGAGCTGTCCGTGTGTGCAGGGGGTGAAAGGGGTAATTCCTGGCATTTCAGGGTCCCACAGGTGATCTGTTCCAGAAGTGTGAGGTGTCTGTGAGCTGCTGGTCTCTCATGGGTTGGGTGCCTGCTGCTGTCAGGGCTGCAGCTTTCCCTGGGCTGGTGTCCCCAGGCAGAGCTGCCAGCAGGCCAGGGTGACAAATTCCAGCCCACAGCACTTCAGCTTCCCTGAGTTCATCTCCAGCTTTCCCCTTGAGAAATCCATTGCTGTGAGAACTCTGGCAAGAATTGCACTCCTAAACTCAGACAATCAAAGCAGCATCTTTAACAGTGCAGTCCTGTTAAAGACTCCACTGCTGAGTGGAGTCACCAAAAGCTTGGGGAATCTCCTAAGGGATCATCAGCTGATGCTGCTTTGTTAAACCACGAGGATTCTGTCCAGTTTCAGGTCTGACTTTGTTAATCTTGGAGTGAAATACCCTTTTGCTCACACATCCCCTCCCAGTGCAAGGGCTGATGAGCAGAAGGAGCAGATTCGTGTCCTGGTGTATTTTTCCAGATCCCTGCAGGACTGATGTTCCCTGAAAGCAGAGCACAGCTCAAGTGTGTACAGAAGTGACTGAACATTGCATTTTGTCCTTTGCTGTCTTTGATCCTGTGAGAACTGGGGTGCTTGTCAATAAATGTCCTTCAAAAGCCTCTGTGTGCCCCCTCAATGATAACCATGCCCAGTGGATGCTGAGTGCTGCAGTCAGACTGCCCTTGCTGTCATTCTTCACTGGATTCTTTTGCAGCTTTTCTGCCTGACATTTCAGTATTTAGAAACTTCACTGTGCAATTACTTTGTAAAACAAACCAAGCTCTTCACTTGATCTCTTATGTTCTTGCTGTTTACCAAGGAACTGAAATGTTTTTTAAAAATTGGTGTATTAAGCAAAATGCTGACTTAAATTGCAATATCATGATGTATTTATTGATTAAGCATGTCTTAAAAGCCAGTTTGTTTGTTCTTGGTAAACCATCATGCCTTAAAAATAAATCAGTATTTTCTCAACTGACCATGCCCTGTATCTGTCCTATGTCTCTTTTTTCCCTTTTGTCTTTTGCTGTCTCTAACTGGATGGGGCTGATGGGATCCACAAATCACTTCAGGAGCTGGATGAGGTATTGTTTTTCACATTTTATTCTGCCATGGTGCATCAAGCCTACATCACTGAGCTAAAATAGTCTTTCTTTATTCTGCTAGTTTATAGAATTTCATTGTATAGGATGAAGTGTAGAAGGACAGGCTGCATAGAGAAATCAAACATTTTGTGATGTTATATTATAAATAGATAAATGTATGAACCAGTCTGACTTATTGTGGGCATGTGGGGTAGAGTGACTTTGCACAGTGAAGCCATTAACTATTCTTCATGCTGTGCATAAATTATGCAAACTTTATTGATCAGGAAATAAGGTCAGGGATAAAGAAATTGCTTTCAAGAAAGAGTTGCTCAGGAAGGAAGGGGGATTGTTTTTTAAAAAGGAATGGGGTAGGGAACCACAAAACTTTCCAGGCCTGATAAAGGAAAATTACAAATTTGGGAGAAAATAGGAAGGGAAGTGTTTGTCTGAAGGCTTTCCCAAGTAATCAGTTAATGTGAGAGGTATCATTGATGACATCTGCAGTACTGCCTTGGCTGTTTGTGTTTAGCACAATTTAATTATCACTAAATAAGTAATTTAACCATTAATTTAACCATGAGATGCATGTCAGTTTGTATGAGGGTTTGTTCTTCAGAATAACATTGTTTGAGAACAAGCAGTTACAATAAATGTTTTTTCTGAGATTTTCCCAAAAGCAGTTTTCAAACTTGCCAGGCCCCATATGAACCATGCTGCAACATTGGCTGTGAATTGTTGTCTGATGGCAATGCACCAACATGAGAGTTACTTAAATTCTCACTGCAATACCACCTTTCCTTCTGGAAAATTTGCTAAGAATTTATTCTTAGAGTAACTCTAAGTTTCAGGTGCTGCAGGAAGAGGGAGGGTGTGGCTCATTAGCACAGAGCACCAAACCATGAGACGAGATGTTTGACCACGAGCAAACACATCTCTGAGGTTAATTTCTATGGGAAGGCAGAGATGCACTTTTTCTGGTGCTCAAGGGTTTGGATCTAATTAGCACCAAGCTAATTGGCTGTCTCTTTTCCCTGTGCAGCTGGCTGATGACCGCATGGCCCTGGTGTCGGGGATCAGCCTGGATCCCGAGGCTGCCATCGGCGTCACCAAGCGCCTGCCCCCCAAGTGGGTGGATGGGGCAGACGAGGTGAGTGCTGTGCCCTGCCACATCCAGTGCACTTCCCACCGAGGGATTTGTTACTCTTGTCACTCCCATTCTGTCAGTTTCGGAGCAGAAATAGTATTGGAAGAAAGATTCAAAGTTTGAATTTTTGTTTGAAGCTGGTGATGGGTCCAGTTGAGTAGAGCCTAAAATGGTGGAGATGAGTTCAGTGTTTGAAAAGAGGAAATGTTAGTATTTTCTAGCAGGAGAATTTTTTGTCTCTTCAGTTCAGATACCTTGCAAGTTTTGGAAATATTTGGACAAATGCAAGGGAATGATGCTGAAAGCATCTAATTAAAAACCTTTTATCCAGTATTTGGAGTGTGAAGCTATTCTTGACTTTCAGAAAACCCTTTTTTTAAATGTACACTCAGAACGCATATTGGCTCATCAGTTTGTGTGGACAGAACCCATTGTGCAGAAAGATGCTTAATCTCCTTTTTATAGCTATCATAATCATCCTTACAGATTTATTTTTAATTACTTGGTTGAAAGCATGACATTTAATTTCTACTGTTGAGTTGAGGCTATTCAATTTCTGACAGAGTTGAAGGCGTGACCTAAATTTTAATTTATTTTTTTGGAAGTTGACTAAATCTTGTAGTGATGCTGTATAATTATAAAAATATTATTCCAGCTTGATGAAGCATATTTGAAAGCAGCAGTCTTGTCTAAGATTAATGAGTAGGTTTAAAAAAGTAGCAAACTCAAAGTCTTTTAAAAATATTCAGTTTCTTAGTCAGCTTTTTATGTGGCCTTTAATAATATTTGGTCTGCCTTTTATGTTACAGATTTCTCTCAATGATTTTTGTCTAACATTTGTCAGAACCTTTTCCCCTGAAGCATGAATTAATTCCCTTTCTTCCTGTTGGGCTTTCTGTTTTAGATTCAGTATGATATTGCCAGGGTTAAACAGAAGATGAAAGAATTAGCCAGTCTTCATGATAAACATCTAAACAGACCCACACTGGATGACAGCAGTGAAGAGGAACGGGCAATAGAAATAACAACCCAGGAGATCACACAGGTACAACGTGCTTTGGGTCCTAAATCTTCAGTTTAAAGCATCTTTAATGCATTAGGATGAGGCAGTGGTTTGCTCTGAGGAAAGGATTTATTTTGTGATCGGTGTTGGAGTGAGCCAGAAGTCCTGGGCTCTGCTCTGAACTTCCCAACAAGTCACTTAAACCTTCCTGTTCTTTCCCTTACCTGTTTGATTTTCTACTTGGAACAGGATTGGGAGATTACCAAATCAAATCTACAGTTATCTCAGAGAAATCTGTATCTGCACATGTCTATTCTGAGACTTGCAGTCCAGCTAATTATAATGAAGCAAATGGTCAGAGGGAGTTGTGTTACTCTGCTGCCTTGTTAGCTCGAAGTTATTTGTTCATTTATGTTCTGTTTCCATCTATTTTTAAACATTGCACGGGGCAAATTTAAAAATTACTTTAAAAAATTTAGAAATCAAAATACTAGTGTTCAATGTGGCATTTTTGCAATGTGCTGTTTCCAGTGTGTGCTGCTGTGTGTTTCTGCACTAATGCAGTTGTTCTCTCAGTTATTCCACAGGTGTCAGAGGGCAGTGCAGGTGTTGCAGAGCAGGTCCCGTACTTGTACCGAGCAAGAAGCACGTGTTCTCAGGAATGTAGTGTCTTCCTTAGCACAGTCCCTTCAGGACCTCTCCACCAACTTTAGGCATGCACAGTCTGACTATCTCAAACGTAAGCATAAGAGATGGAACAGTAAAGCACGGGTTCCTTCTGTGGAAAGCACTCACTGAGCTGTGCTTGTTTTCTTGGCTGGGAAAACTGAAGCACAGCAGGGTTAAGTGATGCACACAGGACTAACTCGAGGTTAGAACTGGAGAGTTTGTGGTTCACAGCCCATGTTCAAACTGCTTTGTTCTACTTTTTCTTGTTGCTAAATAAGAAATGTCACAGTTGAGCATATCAACAAAACTATATTTCATCCATCCACAATTTTAATGCATTTTGCTTCTCAGATTGTGGTTTGCAGAGCTGCACCTGGTACACTGGTGAAGCAGCCACTGGTCTTCAGTCATGATACCTGCTGCAGATGGCAGGCTGTGACAGATAAAGCTTAAGAGCTAGTCTGTGATAAATTAAAATTCTGCATCCATAAACAGATGGGAAGTGGAGTAATTTCTGTTTAAAAGTAAAATTTTGTTTGATTCTGTTTTAAGCTGAGTCAGATTTTTTTAATCTTGAAAGAAACCTACAAAATCTCTATTTTTAAATTTAACATTGATATTTCTTCCTTCTGTGATATAAATGGCACAGGTGGGACTGAAGATCACAGTTCAGACAAGGAGTGTTCTAAGAGAATTTGTTACAAAATAGCCTGGAGTGATCACTTTAAGGCTCTTAAATTTCCTAAATTTTTTAACTTCATGGAACATAACAACTTAAAAATCACTGATTTAATCAGTCTTGCAAGTCTGGTTGAATTTGTTATGCTTTTATTAAATAGTAAGCCTGACAGTTAAAATTTAAATATTGTGATTTATGTAATTTACTACCCAGGTTTTCTTTTTTGTGCTTTTCTGTCTGGTGCTTCAGACCTTACCCTTATAGTGTGCTTAAATATCATGCTCAAACATAGTTTGTCTTTTACAGGTATGAAGAATAGAGAAGAAAGGTCCAAACACTTCTTTGACACCTCAGTCCCACTGATGGATGATGGGGAGGATGATACACTTTATGATAGAGTAAGTTGTTATTTCACAAATTCAATATGAATTGCATTTTCTCTTCTCAGATTGTAAATATCTGTCTGAGTTATGAAATCTTTTTATGCTTTTAATTATTTCCATGTTGTTAATATTAGTTCAACATGTAAATCTTGTACTTCAACAGGGTTTTACAGATGACCAACTGGCATTGGTGGAGCAAAACACGCTGATGGTGGAAGAGAGGGAACGAGAAATCCGTCAGATTGTGCAGTCAATCTCTGATCTCAACGAAATATTTAGGGACCTGGGAGCAATGATAGTAGAACAGGTACATGGACTGCACAGTGTTAGTGAGAAATGGGACATTCCATGTAGTGTGAAGGCTTCCAGACTCACTTTTCCTAATTTATTTCTTCATGCTCAGGTTTCCTCTGCTTGAAATCTGCCACAAGTTGAGTTAATGAAAATAAATTAATAAAAATTCAACTTGTAATGTGGGTTAGGCTTAAAAAACAAAAAACATAGAAAGCCAATGTTCACTTGGTTATTTCTCCCAGAGATCAGTTTATGTTAAGTTTGTAAGGCAAAAGGAGCTGGTCTGGAATTAAGGTGATTATAAGGGATGTGATGTGAGATGGTGACAGAGCTGCTGTTAGGAACTGAGCAAGGAACTTCATTTGCTTAATGAAGTCCCAGCTAGTTCTGTAAAAGTTCATTGTTTACATAGCTCATGAGCTGTTTGCTGTGAGTATTGTTAATTACTCTGCTGCTTATGATAACATTTGCTTTATGAAGTTCATTTAGGTTCAATTTGGTGCTTGTTTTCTCCATTTTATTTAGGGAACAGTTCTAGATAGAATTGACTATAATATTGAACAGTCATGTATGAAAACTGAAGAGGGTCTAAAACAACTGCATAAGGTAAGCTGATGGAATACTTAAGCCATTTTTCATATCTAACAAGCTTTTCTAATTAAATAGCTATTAAGTTATTTAGTCAATTTTCAGTTGGACATTGTCCCTTTGAGAAATTCCTTCTGTCCAGTATGAAATGTCCAGCTGTACTAGGAGGAGCTTCCCATGTAACTTCTCTTAATGTCATGCTTGATGCCTCGAGTTGATTTCTTAAAAGACCTTCTGGGCATCCAAGCAATGTGCTTTGATATTTATATTGCTGACCTGGTGGGACCTGTCTGTAATTCCTTCTCTCTTTGAAAAGCCAGGCACTTGGGAATAGGGCTGGTTATTGGGTATCTCACTGCAGATTTTAGTTTGAAAACATTATCTCAATCATGTGAGCAGAAAGAATAATTATTAATGTTTTCTCTTACCATCTGACACTTGTTAGATGTCAGGTCCAACCTCTTGCTTTAATGTGAAGTTTTCTATGAACACCTGAAAAGTTTTAAAAACATTGATCAGAGTTCTGTGGTCATTTTGTTTTAGTTTTATTTTGAAGGCTTATTAATTAAAAACAAAATACAAGCTTTGTTTTGTTTAGCTTCTATTAAAAACTCATTTGGCTTTTAGAGAGTTTCCTCTATGTTGTATCCTATTAATTTCCCTGCACAAAGGAGGAGAGGTATGAGAAAATAAGGTTAGAAGAAAGAAGGAATGAAGCAGAAAACCTGAGAACCAACTCAAAAATAAAGCTAATTGAAATGAAATAAAAATGCACAGCTGACTAGGTACAACAAACATGCCTATTAAAAAAGGAATTTTGCTGTGAATTTTAATGTCCTTCAAACATGATATGATACAGGAATCTTATCTCAGCAGGTCTTTAACACGGGTGGGTGTGACTTGAGTGCACCTTTACCTTCCCTGGAGCTTCTGGTGCAGATCAGAGTTCCTGTGTGGGAATTGCCTGCAATATACATTACACTTACACTAAACAAGAGTCTGTACTTCAGCCTTGCAGAAATCTAATTATTAACTCTTTCCTCTCTGTTTTACAGGCAGAGCAATATCAAAAGAAGAATCGGAAGATGCTCGTTATTTTAATTTTGTTTGTTATAGTAATTGTCCTTATTGTTGTTCTTATTGGTGTAAAGTCACATTAGGTTTCGCTTCATTTTCTCATTTTTTGGAGTTTCTGTGAACTTTTTTCCCAATGTGAATGGATGGACCTGCACTCCAGAAAGCTGCCTTTGAATGTACGAGCCCTTGTGGTGCAACGTCTGTGCAATGTTTCTGTAGAATTCTTCAAAGTACAAGTTTGGTGGTCTGTGAGGTGTTTGTAAGGATTATATGGAAAATGTCAGGAAATTTGATGCTCCCAGACAAAAAAAAAAATTGGTACTCTATGCAGAGGTATTTTGAAACACAGTACTTAAGAATAATTAAAAATTGAAGTTTACCAGTGACTACAGTAATTAGTGTGTTACTGTGAACAAAAATGTGTTGTCTTCTATATTCCTGTGTCATAATTGTTACAGGCTTCAAATTTAAACCATGTTACTGATTCAGTGAGACTGGATGTCAAAAATTGATGTAAAATTTGTTGAGACACAAAATTGTTTGATTGAATGCCCATTCTTCCAGACTCAAAACTCCAAAGAACTGGATAGGCAGCTAAAAAGGAAAGCTTTTAGCAATCAGAACATAATCCAACCTCTGTGATCTTAATTTAGATACTGCACCATTACTAAGAATCAGTGGTACTTGATCTTGTAAATAACAAGATGTAATCACTGGCATAATTTAACATGTTTAGTTAATTAAAAAATTTTCTGAGCTTGAGTAATCATGGGAATGATTTTCCTTCATTGGGATGATCATATTTTTTTTTCATGCATTATTTTTTTAGTTAAAGTACAGCCATTACATTAAAGCAGTGAAGTTAAGCTGAAAAAATGGAGTAGAAACCCAAAAAGAGAATCTCTCTGCCTGCTGCAGTGGGTCTTGGATGTTTCAAACTGTAGCTGCTGTAGAAATTGTTTATTTTATAATGCATTTGTCCATATGGGTTATTTTTTTTTTTGTATAAGGAGTAGCTTCACTACAGTAGATATTACATCCATTTTCCCTGACAGAAAATTCTCTTTCAAATGTCTGCCTGGGAGAGGTGTTTGGGGTCTTTTACTGACCATGAGAGATGTCATGCAGATGACATCTTACAAGGCCTTCAGTGGAGAATTTGGGGTTTTCACTGTTTTTCTCAGTGGAAGACTTTGCTGCAGGCCATACAACAGAAATTAAGACAACATCTAAGTAAGTAATAGAATACTCTTAATTTAATTCAGGCCTGAAGTGGTGTGCAATTGTAGAGGCCTTGTCTTAATATTTTTAATATTGCTTTTTATATGTTCGGTTGTTTTTCTATTTCCCCTAAGGGACTGTAACTTCCTTCATTTTCTGATACAAGTGCTCCCCACAGACCTGCAGAGATGCTCTGCTCCAAGCCCCAGAAGTGCAGGTTCAAACACTATGATACTGAAGTTGCATCTGTTGCCTGCCCCGAGTTTCTTTACTCTGTGCTAAAGAGGACTTGAGACGTGGCTTTAAACTGACCATTTTCAGGGATGGACCTGAAAGCAAAGACTGCAAAACCATGAAAGCTTTGGCTTTTTGTGGGGCTTATGGAAAGCTTTGTACCACTCTTGTTACCTCCAGAGAAAGGGGATGTTGAACGACCAAAAAAACTGCCAGTTCAAACTCTCCATGGAATTCATGGAGTAAATTGGTGAAAGGAAGAATGAGGCTTGTGTTGGGTGTGCAGCTCCCCTGTTCTGGTGATAGATCTTTCAATGATCGTGAGTAAAACTACTGTCTCCCTCGTGCTGTCTGCATCACTTGGTGTGAAGCAGCAAATGGCTATAATTTAATATACTGTATTTGCAACTTTCTCTCTAACATGAGATTGTGTTATTTATTTCTGTCTTGACCGGTGCTTTTGACATTTTATCATGGCAGATGGTTTCAAAGAAGTAATAAAACACTTCCAACCTAATTGGGCAATTATTCTTTTTTTTTTTAATTTAAATTATAAACTCAAACATACTTTTGTGATGTTAACATGTTTCTGTTCTTCATAATAAATTAAAGTGGCAGTGATGTGAAATACCTTTTTTTTAAAAAAGTAACTTCCTGTAGCACAATGGCATTTGCATTGTCAAGAATTATTTCCCATGAGTTATGCCCAGTGTCTACCTATTTTCTACCCAAATCCTGTACAAGGAAATGCATTTTTAATGAGGTTAAACTCAGATGTCAAGTGTCCTATGTAACTTGAGTTGGAATTTATTGAAGCTTGATTCTGTTGAGGAAGAAAACTCGGGAGAGGCTGGATTCTAAATAATTGCTGGTGTGTGGCTTACTTTGAGTCAGTCTGAATAACTGGCAGCAGTTCAACCAAACCTGATGCTGTGCTTTGTGGGAGTATCCCCACAAAAGGGGATCTGTCTGTGCCTTTGGGCAATGAAAGCCCAGAAAAGCCACAGCAGCTGCTGCCTCCTCAGGTGCTCCAGGAGCTGCCTGAGCCTCCTGCCTTCGCTTCTGCCCAGCCCTGGAAATCTCTGTGTGCTGCTGCAGGCAGAGCTGGGACCCTCTCTCAGCCCGGGGCTTCTTCATGAGTGCTGGATTCTTCTCAGCCTGTATGGAAGCTCAGATTCCTTACAAAAGAACAGAACAGCATTGCTAAAGCAACTCCCAAGGATCTGTGTCTCCTCACCTGGAGGGAATGGCCTGTAAAGCTGTTGCTAGTACACAGCTTCTCCATTAAAATGCATGTGAGCGTGCAAAAAATGAGCTGCAACTTGTTAACAGAAATTAATTATATCCCAAAAGGACAGTATTAAAAGCACTGTAATAGCAAATTTATTTTTACTGCAAGTTTTCTCTAGAAACTGAAAACTAATGTGCAAGAATTGGTTTTTCTCTAGCTGATTTTTGGAATGTGCTAAAAATTGGAATATCTATCCTTAATGCTGTGTTCACTGCCTAGATTGCATTGATTTAAGGTTTGTTTTTATGAACCACAACACAGAGGAGTCTTAACTCTTTTGCTTAAGTGTTTGGAAACTGCTTTTGGTACAGCCTTGCAAAACTTACGTTCTTGGATAGGTTACAGTGAAACTGATTTTGTTGGAAAAAAATATGCTTACTGTTTAAAAAAACCCCAAACCAAACAGCCGCCTTAAACAAAACTCATTAAAACAGGGAATTCATTATAATTTTGCATATTAATTACCATGAATCATGTAAGATTATATTTTACTGGCTTAATTCTATTAATACTTGTAGAGGATCACTAACTGGAAGACAGGTCCTTGCTGCAGCTTCTTCTGAAGCTCAGACAAATAGAAATGTTTGTAGCTGCTGGTGGTGGGATGCTCACAGGGAGTTTCTGTAGATAAAATTGATTTCCTCAGTCCATTCCCTTCACGAGGACCCACCTCTGCTGCCCTCAACTGCAACAAAAGGATCGTGGGTTAGGTGAATGTTTCCTACTGTTTGATTTGCATTTCAGATGCTGTGGCTTCAGGGAATGTGCTGGTTTTGGACTCTCAGAGCAGCGGGAACATCAGAGTTCGAACTCAATGATTGGGAGCTTACTGCCTGGAGGAATCTTTGGAATGTCTCGATCCTGAAGTAATTCCTGTGTGTCCTCTCACTCCCACGCCGATCTTAGGTGTTGGCATAACTGGACCCTGAGCAGTTATTTTCTGAGGCTCAGCAGAGAGACTCGTTAAAGCTGGAGCCTGTGTATTCAGTTACTCTCCCATCTGTGAGGATGCACGACCGACCTCTGCAACAGATGTTCCTACAACTTTTATTTTCAATAAAGTTTCTGTGATGTCCCTTCAAAGACCTTACTCTAGGGAACTTTTTTTTTTCTGGAATTCAGCCTGGGTTTGGGGTTTTTTTGTTTTTCTTTTAGGTGTATTTCCATTATATGCATCAGAATTCACTTTTCCCGCGTAGGTGGAAGATTGCACAGACCTTCCCGGCTTTCCTGGCTCCAGATCAAAGAGCATCAGCTTCCCTTTGGAATGGACACAACCAAACCTGTCTGAGCTCCGGGAGACAACGCTGCCCGGGACAGGCCGGGACTGTCGGGGTGTCTGTGCAGGACAGCAGTTGGACTCGATGACCTCTGCGGGTTCCTTCCAAATCAGCACATTCTCATAATTGTCCGCTGACCAAACATTAATAGGAAGCGCTTGGCAACTATTAAAGATCGGAATAAACACCTTACTCTACCCCAATCCACCATGTAAGTGCACTATGAAAAGGCACGTGGAAAGCCCCGCTCGCCCAGCGCTGTGCCCAGAGCCCGCCCGGGCCGTGCCCGGCGCTGCCGCGACACCGGCGCGTCCCCGCCCCGCGGAGCCGGGGCCGGGCCCGGGGCGGGGCGGCGCGGCCGGGCCGGGCAGGAAGATGGCGAACGTGCAGCTGGAGTTCCAGGCCAGCGCGGGCGAGGCGGACCCGCAGAGCCGCCCGCTGCTCGTGCTGGGGCAGCTGCACAACCTGCACCGCCTGCCCTGGGCGCAGCTGCGGGGGAAGCTGCAGCCGCGGGTCACCGAGGAGGTGAGGCCGCGCCGCGGGTCCGCGCCCCCTCAGAGCCCGGCAGCGCCCGCGGGGCTCCCGCGCCGCGTCCCGGGCCGGGCCGGGCCGGGCCGAGCCTGTTGCTGCGGCGGGGCCGCCCTGGCAGCCGCTCCCGCAGCCCTTGTGCCCACCCCGGCGGGGGAAAGGCGCTTTGCCCTCTCTGAGGGGACGGTGCGGCTGCAGTGAGCGCTGAGAGCCCCCTCCCCGCCCGCAGCCACTGCGGTGGGAGCTGCGGACCTGTTTGTTTAGTGGTGGTGATGGCTTGTGGTAGAATGATAAACGTTTTGCATTGCGGCTTTTAGGTCGCTAGATGTTTGGCAGGGGTTTTTATACAGGGCTCCCCAGTGTCTTAAGACAATATTTACCCTTCTTGGTTTTATTTGTTTTTAATTAAATTGCTATGTGAAATAATAATTCGGAGCTAGTAAATCATTCCTCATATTTATCACTAGGAAAACTGTCTCAAGTTAAGAAAGCTCTGAAGCAGCCTGTGCACTAAACAGTGTGGTTTTAGATTGTAATTCATATGGGTTAAAGCAGATGCTTGTAATGGAAAGTACGTTTATATTTTCTGGTTAATGAACAGCTTTGTCAAATTTCCTGTTTCTTTTCACTCCAGAGGTTGTTGTGTACAATTTCTTTGTCTCCAACACCTAAACCCCTGTCATTAAAAAGTGCCTAAATACATCAGGAGCGAGGTGGGAAGGAAAGCCTGGCACAGTTCTTTGTCTTTAAATCCTTCTTTTCTCCCCAGATCTGGCAGTCTGCTCTGAGCACGCTGAATCCCAACCCCACGGACAGCTGTCCCCTGTACCTGAACTATGCCACGGTGGCCGCGCTGCCGTCCAGGGTCAGCCGGCACAACAGCCCGTCCGCCGCGCAGTTCGTCACCCGCCTGGTCAGGAACTGCCTGCCTGGGGGGGTCCACAGATGTATTGTTGTAAGTGGCTCTTGAAATGCTGCTGGTGAAATGTCTAGAGAGTGTTTTCTCGACTTTTCCGGGTTGTAGCTGTCTCCAAGGAGACTGGAGGTGGACAAGTTTGACTGATATAATTACACTGACATGAGTGGTTTTGCACTGGCATGTAGGCAAGACCTGACTGTAATGGCTTGTGCATGCTCAAGCACATTAGCAGGAGGAAATTAAGGCTGGATTCATATGGAACATCTTCAACCAGGAATGCCCATGCAAAATGAACTATTTGTGGCTTTTTCCTGGCTAGGATTTGGGATGTCAGCACATGCTTCAGGAGGTTGATGTAGCCTGAGTGGAGGGTGTTATGTCTGTATGACAGAACCCATGAGAGGTGCCTTGCTTGTGTTGTTCAGTGAGTTTTAAAAATCTTGGTGCAAATAATGCTCCACTGTGAGCCCTTTGCAGCACTAGCTCTTAGACTTCTTTGGTCATCTTCTGTATGAGCCTGATAAATTTATTTGTTTCTGTGGGTTCTCCAGTTAATATCAGATTTGTGGGTTGTTGGAGAAGACTCATACAGTCAGTGTCAGTGACAACATTTAGTAGTGTTCTTCACTTGGAAAACTTTTTTGCAAGAGCTCTACTTAATTTTTACCCTTTGAAAATGTTTAACTGAAACTGCTTTCCACTGGTAATTTCTATAATGAACTTCTGAGAAATAATCTACCTGCTAATGAACTTTTGGGTTAATACTAGCCACATTCTCTTACAATTTCTGCTTTCACATTCTCATATAATTTCTGTCTTTGTTACTTTTGTTTTGAGCACATTTTGGTGATTCCTATGCCTTTTTTGGTCCTGATCTGTAGGCTAACCTGCGTTAATTGCACTGGTATAATTACAGCAGTCCAGCTCCCTTTTAAGGATGAACTAATTGCAGCAGTGTAATTCGTCTCCATACGGGAAATGAGCTGGACCATTTCAGTGGGCTGCTTTCACACTGCCTCTCTGTCCATGCAAACACCACGAACGAGTTTGTCTTGGGCAATGTTATTTCCCACCCCGCTCCTTTTTCCCCCTTTTCCCCAGTGCTACCCCAGGTAACAGACCTTTAAGTGCAGCCTTGCACTCGGGTGTTGTGTGACGTGTTTTGGTGCTGGCTGCTCTTGCAGATGGTGTGTGAGCGCTCCGAAGTCTTCGCCTCCGCCTGTGCCCTGGCCAGGGCCTTCCCCCTGTTCACACACCGCTCCAGCGCCTCCAGACGCACAGAGAAGAAAACTGTGACAGTGGAATTCTTCCTGGTTGGCCAAAACAACGGACCAATGGAAGTGGCAACGCTTAAAGTAAGATTTAGGGGTTTTTCTGTCACCTTTTCCTTCCGTTTGTTGCATGGGCGAATGCATCTGTCTCAAGCTGCCTCTGGAATAGGTGTTGTGTAATTATCTTAGCTCAGGGTTCCTTGATCAGTTCACAGCATCTGTGAGTGGAAATACTGAACAGATTATTGCAGCAGATGCTGAGGATATTACTCAGAATTTACATTTCAGGGGTGTAAAACACCAAACAAACAGCACAGAGAAAATGTCTCCTCTCTCACGTGTATCACAAATGCAGACTCTGGTTTTAGCCTTTAATATTACACTGCTTTTGGTGCGTGGGCTCTCACTTTTTTCTACCCAGGTAAAAGCTGTGTGTGACTGTGCAGGTGAATATCACAGTAAAGTCACTTAACAGGGATCACATATGGCCTCTGCTATTTCTGTCTGATGTACCTCTTTGGCTGAGTTTTTCTGGCAGAACTATGGCCAGAAACAAGACCCTAAGAAACAAAACAGCTTGGAGCTGTTCACGACAGTGAAATATGTCCAAGTCATCTTTTGGTGGCAGAAAATCAAAGACTGTTTGCCTTGTTTAACTGTTTCAGAGAGGAAATTCCACATCAGGTAACTGTTGGCATGCCAGGTCATTCCTCCTCAAGATCCATAAACTTAAAAGCTATTCCAAGATTTGCAGTTAATCTGTTAGGGAACTCCCTGTTCAGTGTTCCAGGTTCTGTGCTTTAGTACAGATGGATACTTCCTTAGCTGATCAGTCAGTGAGGTTACAGAAATCCCTTAAATCTTTTGGCAATGCATTTGACAAAGGATATGCTATTGCTGCATTTGAAATTCATAGAACTACATCTTTAGGTGTTTGGTTTTTTAGTGTCTTTTCCTCTGTGCTTGGTCTTTACTCTGTGAACTGATTTGGCCCCAGAAAATGGTGCCAGCCCAGTTTTCAGCAAAGTGGCAAAGACAGGCGTGCTGAGAGTACAACTCTTGATCACTCCATTTTTCCATGCCCCAAATCAGAAAAAGCATAGCTGGTGTCAAAAATAGTTCCTTCTGATAGGTAGATTCCAAACCACTTGGGTTATTTTTAACTTAAAGCTGCAATTATTTCTACCTCCCATTTTTCCCCTTGATGTCAATGCCAAAAATATTACTGGCTTCCTCTTAGCTGAGTTTGCACCCCTTAAATTCAACCAGCACTGGACAGCTAATGCAGAGCAAGGAAGAGGCATGTGGTAAGACATTTTTATCTCAACCTCTCCCTTGGCATGTTGTATTTTACACCTAGTGCATCGTACAGGGTATTTTATGGTGAAGACTAGCAGGGATTGTCAGAGCTTTGCAAGGCACTTATTAAAGGCTGCCATTATCCAGGTTCTCTGGAGCACTCTGGAAACACAAACACAGGCATAGCTTATTTCTGGAAGTCATGCTGCTCCCCTGGGGCTTGGCCTTGGGGTTAGAGCACCTCCTTTTACCTGCCTGGCCCTTACAGGGAATCACTCCAGACAGAGCTTGGCTCCTGAGGAGGTCTTTACCCCTTCAGGGACAGTAAAGCAATCAGAAGTAATTGCAGGGAATTGGGCACCATTCCAAAGCAAGCCAAGGTTTAGGGGTGTGCTGGGATACAAATGTATGGAGTCCTTAGGTTGGTCTGGCCAAGCCAAACTTCAGATAGCTCAGCATGAGTGAGTGAGTGTCCAACACCTCAGATTCCTGTGAAACCCATCTTGACTCACCCCCGTGCTGTGTGTGGTCCTCAGTGTAGTGTGGCTACTGGAAAGCTTGCACAAAGTTTCCTTCCCCCAGGTCTTACAGCTTCAGGTTGTTAGTTCGTGGGTGTTAAAAGTTGAAGCTTGGTGTCTGGTGTCTTCATGATCCTTCTTTTGCCAGCAGGATCCTTCTGTAAGGAAACAGCCTTGGCTGCTTGACCATTTTGATTCTGTCCACTCTTGCTTAGATTAGGTTTTGCTCAGTCCAGGTGAGGGTCAGTCCATTTTGCTGCAGCAATCAGGGAACAGTGCATGTTTACACAAACATGGAATATTCCAGTTTCCCCATGGGCCTGCCATACAGAATGTCTCACAGCAGTAATTTTATTTCCCTCAGCCACTCTGCCTGCCCTGTAAAACTGCAGTTTCCCATGTTGCAGATTACACAATCTCTGCAGGTTTCCAACCCCAGCAGCCCATTGCGACTTCCTGAATTAGCTGCCTCTTATCTTTCTTTCCTCCATTTCACTTTGCCTTCTTGGTCTCCCTTTGGTAATGGAGAAAGATACTAATTTTCAACACCAGTTTGCTCAGTAAAAGAATACAGTTGCTTAGAAATTAAAGCACATAGTAAAATAAGCTGGACACCTACAAAACATAATGGTTAGCTTGGCTGACATTGTTTAACTGTGCCTGTGGTGGTGGCAGTTAAGCATTAACATGCTCCAGAGGAACCACACATCTGGTGCTGGCTGCAGAGGGATGAATGCAGAGCTGTGCCAAAGCCCAGCCCCTTTCAGGTGTCCTCCCTTGTGTTTGCAGTGCCTGACCAGTGCCACCGAAGGGGTCCGGCTGGCCGCGCGCATCGTGGACACCCCGTGCAACGAGATGAACACTGACAGCTTCCTGGAGGTTGGTGATGCACCTGATGGGTGACAGTTGCTAATTGGAACTCTGGACTGCAGTAATCAAGCCCCAGTGTTGCTGTCTCTCAGCTGTGTGTCAGCAGGGGGAAGGAAATCCAACCAGGGGTGCTCAGGCTCTTCCTTTGGCCTTTCATGTTTCATAGAACTGTGCGGGATTGGAAGGAGGCAGAGTTTACAGCTTGGAGTAGGGCACTGGGAAGGTGAAAAAATGAGCTCTTCATTTGGTCATGGCACTGGATTCTTGTCTTAAACCTGATGGTGACCAGAGTTACTGAAATCATGGGACAGCTGACATGTTTCCAAATGAGTTTTATCATAAAGATCTGGAAAGCTGTTGAGAATGAAATTATTCCTGTCCTATTACATCATGATCCAATAGAGTGAACAGTTGTCCTTTACCTCAGAAGATTTCTTTTACTGGCAGAGTCTAAAGGTTGAATGTATATTTCATGCCATAGTAAGTCAAGGATGTGTCAGTGGAATTAGGCCATTGCAAAATCAGCACCACTCCCAAAATTGTGAATGTCTGTATATGTATGCATGCAAAATCACAGAAACCCCTTAACTGGGTACCTATTTGTGTGGAAGGGCACAAATGTGTCTTGATGATTGACTGACAGTGGTCTTTTTTCTGAATTACTAAGGAAATCAAAAAAGTTGGCAAGGATCTTGGGATTACTCCTACCATTATCCGAGATGAGGAGCTGAAGGAGAGAGGCTTTGGAGGTACATCTTGTTGAGTATTACACTTTTTTCTTAGCAGGTGACTGGAATGTTTTGCCATTGTGATGTTTTATTTGCACATTCTTTAAACTGTTTTATTGCCCACAGTATTCCAAGAAAATACCCACAGGGGCTCCCTGCAGTCTTTCTTCCCCACAGGTTTAATTTTCTGTTTTCCAGGTATCTATGGAGTTGGAAAGGCAGCTCTGCATCCTCCAGCCCTGGCAGTTCTCAGCCACACTCCAGATGGTGCCACACAGACCATTGCCTGGGTGGGCAAAGGTATTGTGTATGACACTGGAGGACTCAGCATCAAGGGAAAGGTACAGAAACCCTTGTTCTGCTGCTGCCTTTGCTTACACTGTTGTTTTCTGATGGAAGCAGTTCAGATAATCTCTGCAGGAAACAAAAGTACCTTTATATTGAGTTAAATGCTTGCTCTGTTGTCATCCATATGGACACAAACTCTCAGGGGAGACGACCAAATGGGATTCAAGGACCACTGCAGAAAAATTCAATAGCAAGATGATATTTTGCCCTTTAAATTTTGCCTCCTGAAGGGCAGAAAGTAGGAACAAAGATGTTTAATTTCTGGTTTCAAAGATAGTAGCAAAACCCATTGGAGCTAGCCTCAGTGTGAAACTTGTAACAGCGTTTTCTTTTTACTTTGCTAACAGTTTAGCAGCCCAGGTTTAGTATCTTTCAGTTCCAAGACCACCAATAAGCAGAGGCACTTGTTCCTTGTTTGCATTGATGACAGCTGAGCACTGTCAAAACCAGAGTCTCAGAAGCATCAGAAACACTGGTTCTAGCAGGCATTACTGTGAAATTCTCTTTCAAAGACAAAAAAAATTCTGTGGTTCTGTTTAAACAGACTACTATGCCTGGAATGAAGCGAGACTGTGGTGGAGCAGCTGCTATTTTGGGTGCCTTCAAAGCCACTGTAAAGCAAGTAAGTAAAATGTGTTAATTGATATCATGTATCCCAGCACTGCCAAGGAGCTTGGATATATTCCCAGAGACAGAGGCCTGTCTAATCCTGAAGTTCTGACCTGCCCCTGCTCTTAGTGAGCTTGAGCCACTCTGCTCTTTCTGCTATTCCAGGAAAATATTTCACATCTTTACTGGGATCTTGAGAATTGTGAGAAATTCCTTGAGTGCTGACTTTTTTTTTAAGGGTCTTCCTTGAATTTCAGAGTTTGTTCTGTGGACTGGGTGGTTTCTAGTTCCTTGAATCAGGTCTATACTTGAGTTATCCAGTGCTGATTTTGTTTAAGCTGTGGGCTTTGGGGCAGCTGTTGTCACCTTAGCAAAGAAGGGGATGAGTGACTCTGGGATGTGAAGTCTTTCTATATTCCAAATCCTGTGCCAGGTCTAATATTAACCTAGTGGGTAAATAGCAGCTCTAGTGTCATCAGGAGCTGCTTGTTGGTTTGCTTCTGTGGTCAGAAAGTAGTGGGGGAGCTGAGAAGAAGCCAGGCATTGAAATATGAAGAATTACAAATATTCCTATTGCACTTTAACAATGCAAACTGGGGAAAAGTGGCTGCTGCCAATAAAACTCTGCCCTCTCCACAAATCCAGTGACTGAGTCTTGCTGACAGAGCAGCTATTGCCTCCAAGGAGTATCCAAAGTTCAGAAAATATTTACTGCTGCAGATTAATGCATAGATCTGATGGATGCTTTGTCCAGGGGCCAATCAGTGCCAAATTCCCATTTCTCAATAGTCTAGCTCTGTGCCTTGGCCCTCACAGCATGTTTAATGTGGAAAGATTGTAAACTTCACAGCTATCTGCTGAGAATTGAAATTGAAAACAGATTTGTGAGCTGCATCTCAGGCAGAATAACTACCTTGCATAACTAAATCCTTCAAAAAGTTATGTCAGAGGTCTGCAAGGGACAAGAGCTGGAATGTAGATCTTTGGGAGATTTTGGGATAGCCATGGTGGGGGACGTTGTTTCAGAGGTTCAGTCCTTGTTTCCAGAGTAGTTTTGTGTGTGATTACCTGCACTGAGAGAAGTTTCATTCCCAGTCCCAGTAGATGTGAGCACAAGAGGTCTGTCAGTTCATACACAATTACTGCAACAGTGAATAAACTGCCAGTGATGTGTTTGGACTAACTGAGCCTGGAGAAATCTTTATATGTAAAAACAAAAGAATGAACTCACTGCCTAATTTTACAGTCTCATGTGAGAAGACCTGTAAATGACATCCCTGCAGAAAATATGTTCAGAGAGGCAGTGGGAAGAATTTGTTGTTACTATTTCAAGTCTTTTTTTTTAATGCTTTTAAGACTAAAAGAAGAAAGGGGGAAGAGGTTTCACTGAGCTATGATTTGTCACAGAGACTAAAGTGGGAAATGTGTGTTGGATAGAAAGCTCAGTGGGAAGAAGGGCAGAGGTTATTTTCCATCTTCATAAAATATCTGCCTGCATGCTGTTCAGCAGTTATACATCATGATTTTAAAAGGCTTTGGATGGCAAAATTAAACAAGTGATTTTTCCTAGAAAGATGCATTTCCTCTATTGTGAGCTTTCCAACACAAGGGAGAAGAGAAAAAGATTAACTTAAATTTTTGATTTCTTTATTGTTAACATGATCCTGCATGTTAGCATAGTGAATCCTGCCTTTGAAGAGCTGCAGGCAGAATGAGCTTCAGGAAAAGGCAGCTGATACTGGAAATATATTTTAACTTTTTGACAGTAGATTAACAACATGTCTCTCGTGGTGGAGAAAAGTGAAGTGCAGTGAGACTGTGAATAGTTGGGTCATGGAGGGAGGGTCCATCTCCAGCAATGCTGTTTGCCCACCAGCTGGGCTAGAAACTGGAATTACTTTCTGGCTTCTAAATGCTGCCTGTTATTTTGAAAGGTTTTGATTGATGCCTTTGCCCTTTAAACTTCAGAACATGAGCTGATTCAGCAAGCCCAGATTTCTTCAGCCACAGACTTTTATCAAGAGATTAAGAGCCAGGTTTTCCCCCAGAATTTGATGTTTTTAAGGTTAATTATCCCAGTTAAGGAGGAACAATGTTTTCATTTGTTAAATGCTGCTGACTCCCTGTCTGTTCCTAGAATCCCTCCACACAATACAACTGCTGTATAAATAACAGAATCATCATCCATTTTAAAATACCACATAAGCACTTGACTTTAAACCAAAATTAAAACATTATGAGATAAACTAGAAGAGAGGAGGCTAAGAAAAAAAAAAAAAAACACCACAACAAAACAGGTTAAAATGCTCTGTGCCTCCCAGCAAGAACAACACATTCTAAAAAACCCAACTAACACCCACCCACCTGTCCAAAAACCCCACCAGATTTCATTTGAAAATTGTAGCATTGCTGTCAAGAAGTCTTAATCCCTCACTGATTTCAGTCCCAATAAATCAGCTTGATGTGAATCAAAAGCCATTTCTCCCCTCTGGTTGTTACAGGGGTTCAAGGACAATCTTCATGCTGTTTTTTGTCTGGCTGAGAACGCAGTGGGACCACGTGCAACGAGACCTGATGACATTCATGTTCTTTACTCTGGAAAGTAAGATTGTGTCTATCCCTTTCCCATAAACAGAACAAACATCATTTTTCTGTTAATCTGAGAGCCATGCAGATTGTGAAGCTGTACATAAATCAGCTTCCCTAAATATTGGTAATTGCATTTCAGACATCCATAGTGGTGAGTTTTAAGTGTGCTTAGATTTTCCTGTGGGGAATGTAGAGATACATCAAAATACATGGATATCATGAGCTGCACTTCCCTTAAAGCACTCAGAATTTAGGGGTTTTTGTAGTAGAACCAGTTTTCTGTGTCCATCTGTAGCTGCACTGTGTGACAAACCAGCAAAGACAGTCCACCAATCGATCAGAATCTCTTTTAAGAACAGATGTTACTTCTTTGGCAGTAATTTGTAGAATCCCAGCATCACACAGGCTCAACAAGTAGAGCCTGCCACGAGGGCAGCACTGTCCTTTCCCTTTTCCTTGTGTGCTCTGTCTGGATGCTTGGAGCTGGGGAATAGCAGCCCTACAGACTTACAGAATCAAATAAGAGAAGCACATGAGGTCTGAGGCTGCTGTCTGAAGTATTCTAGTCCAGACAGGTGAGTCCTGACTTCCAGCCTGAAGCAGTCCAGTGTGACATGGCCTCTCTTCCTCGCAGAACTGTGGAAATCAATAACACTGATGCAGAAGGTCGCCTGATCCTGGCTGATGGAGTCGCTTATGCCTGCAAAGACCTTGGAGCTGATATCATTCTGGATATGGCCACTCTTACTGGAGCTCAGGTACAGCACTTCACATTCATAACTCAGCTTCTCTTCTGTTCTTCATGCAGCTTTTTTGCTTTTGCATACTTAAATTAAAAGTGGTGTTCTGATGACATCAGCAGCTGATGTAAGCAGGCCAGTAGTCTGTGTTTGCAGTTCAATTTATAATTACCAGAACTGATTTGTTAATGGTGATCAGGATTTTCTTGTCCGTAAAATAGCTTCCATTTCAAGTCATACACATAGTCTACAAGGGTGTAAATTTAACACCATTATTTTCTAGCACCTGTTCCTGTTTTATACAAGGTTATATTGATGAGCAGTGGAAGGTGACTTCTTCCTGATTTTGTCCTTTACCTCACCAGGGAATTGCTACAGGAAAATACCATGCTGCTGTCCTTACCAATAATGAAGAGTGGGAAAAGGCTTGTGTTAAAGCTGGCAGGAACTGTGGGGACTTGGTCCATCCTCTGGTGTACTGCCCTGAGCTCCACTTCAGTGAATTTACCTCTGCTGTAGCTGATATGAAGAACTCTGTAGCAGTAAGATTTTTTTTTCTTTTAAATTTCTCTATTACATAAAAATATGTGTTTTGTAGACAATGAGCTGGCCTGCTGAAAGCTCTTCATGGGGACAGCTTTTAGAAATGGGACACATTGTCCTGGTTTTCAGGGTACTCACCTGGGGCTCTGCAGGCTGTCTTTAGTGTCAGTTTTAAACAGGGTGACCTGCTGCAAAGGTGTCTTTGGGCTGCCTGCCTTTTAAACATGGCCCTAAATGAATGCTGAATTCCTGGATGGAGACCTTTTAGGAGATCAAGGTGGGCAATCCTCAGCTCATACATCACCAGCAGAGAAAGTAGCTGGGAGTGCAGAAACCAGAAACTGAGGACGGACTCCTTGGAATTGCTGCAGCTGCTTTTGCTGCATTTGAGAGTTCCAGTGTGCAGTGAGGTTCCAAAAGCACTGCAGAAAGGAGTGTGGGCAGGAGGGGAATTGAGCAGGGCCACCCTGCTGCTAGGGACTAAGTCAAGGATTTACAGTCAGGTTGGTTTGTAAGACTCTTTTAAGGCCATTCGTTAAGCTTGGAATGAGATTTGTGTAAGTGTCTTTCCTCTAGGCAGAATGAACCATTTATACTTTCTCTGCTGGTGAGACCAACTCTATTTTTTTTGCTCCCACAGGACCGAGACAACACCCCCAGCTCCTGTGCTGGGCTCTTCATTGCCTCCCACATCGGCTTCGACTGGCCGGGGGTGTGGGTGCACATCGACATCGCTGCCCCCGTGCACGCCGTGAGTGCCCTGCCCCTCCTGGGCACACCTGGGGAAACACAGCTGGGGAAAAACACACACACCTGGGGAACACACCTAGGAAACACACCTGGGGAAAAACACACCTGGGGAACACACCTGGGGAAAAACACACACCGGGGGGACACAGCTGGGGAACACACACACCTGGGGAAAAACACACACCGGGGGGACACAGCTGGGGAACACACACACCTGGGGAAAAACACACACCGGGGGGACACAGCTGGGGAACACACACACCTGGGGAAAAACACACACCGGGGGAAAAACACACACCTGGGGGACACAGCTGGGGAACACACACACCTGGGGAAAAACACCTGTGGAACACACCTGGGAAACACACCTGGGGAAACTCACCTGGGGAACACACCTGGGAAACACACCTGGGGAAAACCACACACACCTGGGGAACACACCTAGGGAAAAACACCTGGGGAACACACCTGGGAAATACACCTGTGGAACACACCTGTGGAACACACCTGGGAAACACACCTGGGGAACACACCTAGGGAAAAACACCTGGGGAACACACACCTGGGGAAACACACCTGTGGAACACACCTGGGAAACACACACACCTGGAGAACACACCTGGGAAGCACACCTGCTGCTACCTGCAGGAGCTTTGGTTGGGTCCATCCAGCTCAGAGGGACAGAAATAGGTGGAGAAAGGCCCTTTAGAAAAGCACTGACTCGTCTCTGTTGCAAGTTTCTTGGTTTGGTAGTTTCATCTGTTCGTATTTTTCATTTTGGTTTTCAAATATTCTAACAGCCACTTTAATCAGTGACATCTTTATCATTGTGAGCATTGACAGCTTGCCTGGTCTCTATTCATGGCAATAATCCCAGCCTTCCATTTTCAACCACGTTGTTTTAAGATGATTGACCAGAATTGATCATCCTTCCAAAAATATGTTCCTTTTGGTGGAACTTCTGTATATTCTTTTTTTTTTTTCCTAAAAACCAAGCCAATTCACTCCACTTGCTTCTTTTCTTTTTTAAACTCAGTTTATCCAGCTCATATTCCAAATCCAGGCTCAGGCTGGGTGGGAGATCCCCTGCCCTGAACAATGCTGGCCTCTCTCCACCCACAAGTCCATGGCAGCTCTGTTCTCATGTGTTATTTTAATCCAGCTGGGACAGATTCCAGTGGTGGTGAGGATACAGCAGCACAGAGCAGGGGCTGGCAGTGGCTGCTGACCACCACAGCTCTCGTTGGATCAGCAGCCAAATGAAAACTAATCCAGCTCAAGTGTGAACGGTGTGGTTTCGGTTTTGTTCTAGGGTGAACGAGCTACTGGCTATGGCGTGGCTCTGTTGCTGTCCCTGTTTGGAGGGGCCTCTGAAGATCCTTTGCTGAAGCTGGTGTCCCCCCTGGGCTGCAGTGGGGACTCTCCCCCTGAAGGGATGGAGAGGGACTCCAAGAGACGGCGCCTGGTTTGACACAGCCCAGCCCTGCCGGGCTCTGGGGTTACCTCACTTTGCACTGATCTGTCCTCAAGCAATGAAATGTCACACGTCAGAAATTTCCTTTTTTTTTTTTTATTATTATTATTATCATGATAAGATTTATTACTTGTTTCTGATAAAAACAGCCTGATGTATTGTTTAGTTTGTTGGGTTTTTTTAAATTATTGGTGCACACAGTTGCTGAACAATATCAGTGGTGCAGAGTCCAGGCTCAACTAACTGTATCAGGAAGAGGCCACGTCCTCCTCTGAGCTCCTCAGAAAACTTAACTAAGTGCATTAATGCATGAGAAGCTCTCTCTAGTCTGAAGAAGCAACTGCAGCTATTGCTTACAAAGCCTTCTGAATTACTTATTATATGTGAGGTTTTATCAGACGTTTCTGCAGGCCCCACTACATCTCAGAACACAGGACAAGGAAAAAGAACTCTGTAGACTTGGCTTATTCAGAGACAGTTTAGCTTAGCAGCAAAGGAGATGTACTGAGAAAAGGCCTATAGGTGCTGTTTCTGCATGTTTTAATGTTCTTCTGACCAGTAAAATCAGCAAGAAGGGTTCAGAACATATCTCTATGTAATTTTCACATACAAATTACAGAATGTATTCATGTTAAATGAGGAAAACAATAGAGGGACTGTGATTGAGTAAAATCAGTTTACAAAGCAGAGTGGCTTCTTGCCACTTCATAAATTTATTATTATTAAAGAGGCTTACATATCCCATGTGGTGTTTTGTGGTGTTATTTACATTTCTGAGAACACTGAGTGCTCCAAAACTTTGTGTACAACATCATTACCCTGCTCACATTCCTTTTCCCAGCACTCAGAGCTGAGAGAGGAACAGCTTGCAGCAAGTGCTTTGGGGCAGTCCTGCAGAACTTTCTGATTCACTTCATTTGATTCAGCAGCACTCAGGGGTGCTCAGTGTGGGTTTCTGTACAAGCCAGGGAGCCTCCAGGCACTGCTTTGGCTGGGACACCCACGGGAAGTGACTGGTCCCAGCTGATGTCATGGCAGTGACAGGGCTGGGAACAGAGAGACCAAGTCCCTGTGCTGGGGCTCCACATCAGCCTTTGGAAGCATTTCCTGGCTCCAGCAGTGTCAGTGGTGAGAAATCCCCCCAAATCCCCCCCAGCACCCCTTGGCTGCTCTGCAGATGAAGCTGAGCTGTGAGGGATTGTCCCTTTCCCTGCTGAGGGGATCTCTGGAGAGCTGCTGTTGGTTTTAGCTGGAGCTCCAACACTGAGGGACACCAAGAGTCTTCATTAAAGACTTCTTGGAAAGCTTAATGCAGAAGGGAGAAGGAACATGTTTCATTCTGATTGTGTGGCCCTATTTGGTAGACAAAATGTAACTTAACAAAAAAGGACACCCCAGAACTGTCTTACTTCCTCTGTTTGTTTCTCCCTTGCTGTTCTGGCTCCCTGGTCCACCTGGGTTTTAAGAAATCTGTATCTGAATGAGTTCTGCCCGTGGTAATTCTTAACATTTGGTATAAAGCACTACCTGATACCAAAAACTGTCATGGGAAATGTGTTGAAGTTATTTTTATCACAGACTCAGCATTGAAGCAAATAGCAATGTGTTCTCATTTCAGTGCTCAGATCATCTTCAATCTCCATCTTGTAGAAGCATTCTTCAAATTAATCAATTCTAATTTTGAAATGTAGTGTTTTGCCAGATTTTTACATAAAAAGTGCCCTGTGGCTTTGTGGCACGAGGCTCAATTCTGATGTTATTCACTGAATAACAGAGAAGTTTGATTTTGATGGCTGATTATCATATTCTTCAATTTTGCTGTGTCTCAAGGCATATAATTCTGCTGGATTTAATTTGGAAGGCACTTAATAGAAGCTGTTTTTAAAACTAAGTACCTCATATTAAAGAAATCTATTAAGAAAAGCCTGAAAAGCAAATGAGATGTTTGGGAAATCAAAACCTGAAAACCAGCTGAAGTTTGCTAAAGGACAGTAAAATAAATTAATTCAACACCTAGTAATAAAAGTCTGACGCTTCCTCTTTATCAGAGCTACAAAATAAAAATCAAGGCTCTTTCAAATCTGTAATAAAATCTCTTGCTGTTCCTCATGTACATTATTATTTCCTTCTGTTTTGATAAAAGGTCTATTCTCCAGAGCACAAGCTTTGGGCCTACACTAGACAGTGATTTGTATTTGCCAAATAAATTATTCTCTTTCCTCCGTGCTTGACAGAGCTTGCACTGGGATCATTCCCATTAAGCTCACAATGTTTCTTAACCCCTAATGAGTGGAATTTCAGTTCCTGTCGTTTACTCACCTGTTTCTGGGTGCTGGACAATTTTAACTCCTGGTTTTGCCCTGAGGTGTCCTGGAGTTAGACCTGGAAGCAATCTTCAACAGGGGAGATCCCAGCATTGCCTTACAAATAGCAAATACATGCAAATTAATATGTGGGGTCATTACCAAAGTAAGAATAAGCCCATGCTGAGCAGCAGAGCTGGAATTTGTCCCTGCAGCTGCCACCAGCCCCTGGGTGAGCAGTTCCAGAGGCCACCCTGGCCCTGTGTCAGCACCACTGGCACAGAAAGCTCTCGGGCCCTTCTGTGGCAGAGCAGCAATTGTTTACAGGAAACACTTCCAGGGCTTTGACCTCTGGGTTCAGGTCTGCACTTGAAGTGTCTTCTGGCACCACTTCAGCAACTTTAAACACCAACACTCCCACTGGGCAGGGAGCACCTGCAGAGCTTTGCAAGCCCTGGGCCCTCCTGGCTCTGGGGAGCCCCGAGCAGCCCCTCACAGGTCACCTAGTGACCCCCAAACCCCGCGTTCCCAGGTGTCCTTCCCCTCCTCAGCTGCCTCCTGGGCGAGCACAGGGTCACAGAGCCACGGAGGTGCCTCCTGGTGTTGCTTTGTAGGTCTTAGAGCTTAAATTTCTGCAGCTGGGAGCCCAGCACTTTTAAGAGGAGGTTGGCAACCAGGAGCTCATGCAGCTCTGCAGATCTCCTCCTTTCCAGCTGGGGCTGTGCTGCTGTTCCCTGGATGTCCCAGTGGGAGCTGACACAGGCAGCGGGTGAGTTAAGGATTGTCTCTGCCGTGGTCCAGCCCATCCCT
Source organism: Pyrgilauda ruficollis (assembly GCF_017590135.1). Lineage (NCBI taxonomy): Eukaryota > Metazoa > Chordata > Aves > Passeriformes > Passeridae > Pyrgilauda > Pyrgilauda ruficollis. The sequence continues at coordinate 3,021,811 of NW_024526044.1, read as the reverse complement.
CTGGGCTGCAGTTTGCTGTGAAGTGCTTGGCAGACTTGGGAGGACAAAGCTGATCTGCTGGTTTGCTTGTTGAAGTTGGTGCTCAGTCAGGGAAAAACCTGTCTGTGATGTGTTCAGCTTGTAAACCTTACTGCAGGAAGAGCCTTCTCTGCCTTTGCTGTGTTTTGTCTGGAGGAAATTTTGCCAACAGTGTGTTTTATCCCATTTTGGCACTGTGCTGTCTGAACTGGGAACTGGCTACAGACAGATCACCAGAGTTTTACTTGCTGCTCCAGAAAGATGGATTTGCGCAAAACAAGATTTAGGAATTAACTTCTGCTGGGCAGTTCTGACCCTGGGAAGGTGCAGTAGGGATCTGGGTTCCCTTTGGGTGTGTTGGGCCTTACCTGTAGCCTCTGGATTGGAGCTGGGTGTGGAGAGATCAGCTCCCCTGCTCTCCCTGGGACCTGTGAGAGAGGGAGGCACAGAAATTCCTGTTTGTATTCTGTTTGTAATGTGGACAAACTTCTGGACAAAGTAGTTTTTTGGAAAATAGTCTTTGGGACATCAAGATAAGCATCTGTGTTCCAAGGTTGTTGCAGGTGAGTCAGGGCATGTTTTATTTTCTAATTGCCTGGGCACAAAGCTGCTACTGACCACGTTTGCTGCAGCTGGAAAAGCATCCACCCAGGCAAAGGATGAACCCTTCTGTATCACACTGCACTCACCCTGAAGCTGCACAAAGGCACACCAGGCAATTAAATCGATTTTTCTCCATTTGAATGTGTAAGGGTTGGAATTAGTACATCTCCCTCCTCCATCCCCATTGTGGTTAGTGTCTTGGAAATTCTGTTGCCTTGGTATGTGATGTCTTCTGGGCTCTGGATGGGAAAGCAAGAGTTTTCCAAAACTGCTGTGCAGGGATTTTTATTTTTCCCTTTCATGTTTTCTTTCAAACACTTCTCTTACACAAAACCCACAGAGAGAGTTCCAGGCAGCGTCCACCCATATGAAACCAGACATTTTTTTCCATAATCTTTTTATAGATTTGATAATATTTAACTCGGCATGTATTAAAAATGTATGGAGTACATAAAATTCATTATAAATGTCACCAAACGGGCCAATGGCTTTTTAATATCACTGCCACAAGACTGTATTTTAACCTATTTCCTGTCTGGATCCATTCCAGTGGCAATTCCAGGAGGGGAATATATTTAGTCTATATTTACTTAGTCTGTTTAACTTTCAGTTAGTGTCTTTGGCTGATCCCGTGGCCGTGCTATTTTGGGATGATTTATACAATATTTACATTAAATTCTGCTAATATTTCCTTGCCTCTTGAAGTTGGATTACACTATTTACATCTCAAAGGCCCAAGTTGGAGGAATAAGCAGCTGTTCCAGGCACCAGAGAGAATTTAGTGTAGGGGAGGCTGCCAGCAATGAGACCATGAGTCTGAAATACTCGTGGAGGAATTATTTAGGATTGGACCAGTCCTCCACGAAGGAATCATGGAATGGTTTGGGTTGGAAGGGACTTTAAAGACTGCCTAGTTCCAAACCTCCTGCCATGGGCAGGGACAGCTTCCACTGTCCCAGGCTGCTCCAGCCCTGTCCAGCCTGGCCTGGACACCCCAGGGATCCAGGGGCAGCCACAGCTTCATTGGAAACAACTCCAGGTGTGAGGTGCTTACCCTCACAGGGAAGGATTTCTTCCCAATAGCTAAACAAATCTGCCCTTTTTCAACTTGAAGCCATTTCCCCTTGTCCTGTGGCTGCACACTCTTGTCCCCAGTCCCTCTCCAGCTCTCTTGGAACCCTTTAGGCTCTGGAAGGGGCTCTGAGATCTTTCTGGAGCCTTTTCTTCTCCTGGCCCTGCTCTTTCAGCCTGTCCTCACAGGAGAGGAGCTCCAGCCCCCTGAGCATCTTCAGGGCCTCAGCTGAAGGGAATGAAGTGTCCCTCTCTGCTCTGTGTGTGGTGTGGCAGGAGAAGCAGGATGATGCTCCTGAGCTGTGTGATTGAGCCTTTTACAAAGCAGAGAGAAACCTTCAAATCAGAGTTTGCATGCTGAGGTCATACTCCTTAATAAAAAAAATAATAATTAAAAAAAAGTAAATTTTGGATTTATAACAAAAATTAAGACAAAAAATAGATTCAGCATCACTTAACTGCAAACATGCATTACAGTTGGAGGGGAAAACATTCCTCTCTGCATAAATGAAAATTTACCTTCAGGATTAACCTGTGCAGTAATGAAGCAGCAACTGGATGAGATCAAAGTGCACAAAGCCAACCACCCTCAATCCCAACAATATTTGGCAGAACAAATGATTCTCCTGTACTGAAGGCACAATGTAATTTAGTGGCCCAGGGAAAAAATCCAAACTGTGAAAATATTTGACAGCTACTGTTCTCTAGAGGGGAGGAAGAAACCAAATTAGCTGGAATTTTGGCCTATAATTATTCTCAGAGGAATCTACAGATTTTTAAGTACAGGGGATGGTTCCAACAGACATTCTTAATGGCTTGAAACTCTGGAAGCAAACCTTGCTTTGAAAGCCAGTGAAACTTTAGGATGAATAAATATTTTTTTTCTTTTTACTCAATTTAGTTCTCATTTTCAAGTCCATGAATTGTCTGCAGTTCATGAACAAAATGTTTCAAGTCTTCTATCCTTGCTAATCCACTCTAACATTGGACTGAAGGACATTCATTGTACTTTAAAAATGTCTCATTTGTAAAGTACCTCACTGCAATACTAAGAAAAACTTCACCAGTAGTAAGAAAAACCTACCTGTGGAGAAATAATCTGTCATCCAGAAGGATTTTGTTGGCCTTGGAACCGATAAAATGACATACAGAAAAAGAATAAAGGGCAGAGCCAAAGCAAGAATGGAAGCAGAAATTCCTGTGATTCAGAATGATCACGAAATAGAAATTCTTTCTGGCTTGGACACCACAAAGCAAAGCACAAGGCAGACAGAAAAAACACCTCTGACTCCTCTATTTCATTGTCATGAAATATCCAGAAACTTTGGGGTGGGAGGAAAAAAAAAAAAAGAGTTCAAATGAATCATTTGTGTTTTCTAGGAACAAGAGGGTGAGATTGCTAAAGAGCATTTTTAGCTCAGATGAATAAATAAATCAGGGCAGGGGATAATGGAACTTTTAACCACTGTGTAAGGTGGTAACAGAGTATTACCAAGTCTTTCCTGAAAGCTTTTGCTGACTCAGTCAGTGATAATCCCAGTCTGGGATACTGGGGCTGATTTATGGGCACTAAAGGATCATGTGAGTTAAATCACCTAAACTGCACCCCTTCCCTAACCCCTCTGAATTTCCAGGGTGTGTTTGCACTTACCCATCACTCTGTTGCCAGATTACTTTGTCAGAAGCTGAATTTTCCCCAAAAGGCCACAGAGAGGATGCACAGTGTGAAATGAGCACCAGTCCCTGAGTATAACAGGGGGCAGGCACAGTGAGACCAGCCCTCTGCCAGGGCAGCAGAGCCCCTTTAGGACAACTGACACCCCCTTTTCAGGCCACACAAGAGTCACATCCTTAAAAACCTAAAAACTATTAAGTGTTACAATATTTAAGTTTCTTTAAATATTTTTTTTTCACTCTGATCACGTGCACATTGTGACAGGTAGGTTGGCTTTTGGGTTTTTATTGCCTGTTCAGAAACAGATCCCAGGGCAATGATAATAATGAGAACTTCATTTTGTATTCTGCCTGCTTCTTCACTGCTGGAATTATGGGGAAGGGATGAGATCTGCCTTTGATGAAAGGTTCTTCAGGCTGGGAACAGAGCAGGGCAGCAGGTGAGGGATCCATCCCTGGCATCTCACCTTGGTGCTGCCTTTGGCTCCCACCTTTTCTGCTGCTTCAGCTCTGCTGAATTCTTCAGCCCTGTGGTGCAAATGTGTGGGTTTGAACATCTCTGAGCCTATCAGAAAAGAAAAATTATCAGACAATGATCATTTTGGGCACAGGTAACAGAAGGTTCTTGCCCAGGGGTAATTATTTGCCCTGTGCTTTCCTGTGTGCCCAGGTCCTGCTCTTCATGCTCAGCCTCAAAGAGGGGCAAGCACCAGTTCAAATCACTGCAACAATCTAAAAATCAGTGGAGTCCAGAGTTTTGTGGATGATTTAGGAAGACCAAATCTGAGGGAACTGTGCCTGTAAATGCTGAGTGTGCTGGTCTCAGTGCATGGTTAGATTTTTAGCACCAGTTAACCATAGCATAATGGAACACAAGTTCATGGTTTCAGTCCCTTTATTAGTGTTTTTAATGTGATGCTCATATAGTTGAAGGCAGTTATTGAGCTCTAAGTAGGAACATCTGGAAGAAAATAATTTTCCATGTACATTGAAGTGTGCTGGGCAGCAGCAGTGTTTGAGAGGGACAGAGTGGAAAATGTCTGGCTAAAATACACTGAGTCCCTTTGGGTGAGGGCAGCTCTGGGTGCAGCTCCTGTGGGGCTGAGAGTTTCATTCCTGCAGGTCCTGGCTGCCTGTGGAGACTCATCCCCATCCTGCTGGGCTGTTTCCATGTCCCCACATCATCTTTCCCGCTGGAAATGGCTCCTTGGCTTTTCCCTGCCCTGAGCTGGGGCTCAGCCAGGGCTGCCCCCTCTCCTTGTGCTGTCACTTTCTGCACAGGCACAAAGAGATGCTGCTGCTTCACCTGCAGCTTGGAGATGCTGCTCTTCCTCCAGTGGGCTCTTGGATTGCTTCAAATCCTCGCATTTCTTCTGTCTTGTTTTGATTAGTTTCATCCAACTGGTTGAAAACAAAGTTAAGGCAATGGCTGCTCTAAATTGTCTGAGCTCAGTGTCTTACAAACGCTGTCCTCATGGCATAAACCTGTAACTTCAGTGATACAGAAGTCACCAGAAAACTCAGATTTTATTCAGAAAGTACTTAAGAAATGAGACATGTTAATTTTTTTAGATCTAAACTTTTTTTCAACTAGTCACGTACTTTTATTTTATTCTATTGTATTTTTTTTTAAATTTCCTGTCAGAGCCGCCCTAATGAATAAATCCAGATTGCAAATTGGGAAATATTTTTCCTGAAGACGTAAGGTTAAACCAAAGCCAAGGAGACACTGGCTGTAGGCCTGGTGTTTAAAACACCAGCCATTTGTTTGTCATGGGCATCCACACTCACACACAACTTTATTTTCCATCTGGCTGTCGCATTCTTTCTCCCGAGACTGGGTACCCCACCAACGTTCTTCTTCTTCCATCATCCTTCACAAGAAATTTCACAGCACTTCACCACTTTTCCCATCTGTCTGAAATGCTTCCATGATAGCAAAATAGCATTCCCTTTGTCTTCAGCAGACTTAGCCATGGGCAAGCCCACAAACCTAACCCCAAGCCCTTTGTAGGAATGTCAGAAGGAGTGAGGGTGGTTCTTAACGTGCATTTTGTTGGATTTCACTTTGGCATGTGAGAGGAGGAGACTTTAATCTCTTTGGCCAGCAGGAATTGAGCCTTTGCCTTTTAAAACTGCCCCCTCCTAGAACACATGTAAGCTTGCAGGTCAGGAAATAATAGAGAGACAATTATTCATCCGAGTATTAATACTGCTTCTGATATGATTGTTTTTATTTTTGTGGAGCACAGCTTACTTTGGAGCTGGCCAGCTCTGGAAGCTCTCCATGCCCAGATCTGATCTCCAAAACAGGAAGCGGATCTGACAGGCACAGGCAGCACTGCAGGCAAACACAAAGCACCACCGTAAAGGGCTGGCTCTGCACCAGCTTTGGATGTGATGTTGAAACATTTGGTGTTCTGCTTAAGGTTTCTGCCAGGAAACATCTGTGAGATTCTGCTGCTGATAACACAAAGTGTTTGATCAATCCTACCTAGAGAGGCACAGGGAGAGGCTTCGCTGCAGAATCAAAACGTGCCCGTGGTGGGACAGCCTGGGTGAGCTGAGGCTTGCAGGGCTGTTTGTACCACCTTGCTGGAGGTCCTCTCACCATTTCCTTCATCCATCTCCTCTCCACTGGCTGTCACAAATATCTAAACAGGATTTTTGTTTTAAAGAACCCTGTTTATCCCATGCAGGCTAATGGATTATTTAGCCTACTGACTGAAGCAGAAGTCATTGAAATGATTTCTGGCTGACTGGAAAATACATTCCAGCTCTCTTTAATAGAGAAAGCCAAACAAAAATAGAAGGATGAAAATTAGTGCAAAAGAAAAACCCCAAAACCACTCAGTGCAAACCCTGCTCACCCTGAAAGGCTTTCCTTCTCCTGGTGAGCACCAGGCCTGGTACACAGCAGAGCTTGGTGGTGCTTGACCCTCCTGTGACATTGCTCCAGCAACCTCTCAGTGATTAAAAAAAGGTTCCAGCCTCGGGGCAGGGTCAAACAACCCTGCTTCTCCTGGAGCCTCAGCACCAGCCTGGGGATCAGCGGAGTTCAGGCTGCCACAGTGGTGTCAGTGAAACTGCAGCTCACAAAACCTTCAGTTTTTCTTTTCCCCAGCAAAATTCAGTAGAGAAGTTACAGCTTTTCCTCCCTCTGAAAATCAGTGCTAATGGACACTTTTGGCTTGGTTTCCCTGCTTCCCTGGTGCTGAGCCACACAGGACCACAAGAGCAGAGTGTATTTATTCCAAATGCCACCGTGCTGCCACTGAGAACTGACAATGTGGCAGCACAGAAATATCTCCAGTATTTAACTACTGTTCCCTCAAGCAGCAGGCCAAGGATTTCCAAAAGAAGATGATGTGTTTGTCCCCTCCTGTAACAAGACGAAAACAAATCTGTTGGGTGTGATGCTCTCACATACTGATTTGACACCTTTCCTATAATTATCCCCATGTGTGGCTGCAAACGCCCCTGGAGCAGGTGACTTCTCTCTCCTCAAACATTGTCACTTAGCAACTGAGGTCAAAAATGCAAAGACTGCTGTCCTGAGCAGCAGTTGCTGCTCCTGAACTCATGTAATGTGTTCTCTTCTACCTTCCATGGCATCATTTGTCTTTCTCAAATACTTGAAAGAGCAACCAGTGAAAGCTGAACTGGTAAAAACAAAGGAATGTTCTGGGCAGCAGAAATTTCTGCCTCAGGAGCCAGGCATGGGCCTGGCAGTGTTCTGTGCTGCTCCCAGCTAGGCTGGAAGGTCTGTGAGCAGGAACCCTCTCCATCTCTGTCCCATGTGCTGTTTTGTGGTACCCAAAGCCTGTTCCCACTCCAGCACCAGAGCAAAGCACAGCTGGGGGGTTTGCAGGAGACACGTGGAGCTTCCCAGCCACGCTGGGTACCTGTGCCCTCACATCAAATGCTCATGTTGGCACAACTGGCATTTAGTAAAACTGTCCCAAGGACATTTTGGGAACAGGTTACAGCCTTTGCTTAGCACAATGTTTAACTGTGCTGCTGAAGAGAAGGTCAGAGCACCACACCAGTGGGAATTTGTGTTGTTCCTTTACTGTGCCCGTTCCTTGTCACTTTTTGGAGAGATTCTTGTTTATCTTATGTCTCTCAATCACAAGTTGCCTTAGCAACAGTCAGACTGTGAATGCATAGAGGAGCTGCAATTAAACCACACTTGCACCTTATTTTTCCCACAGAAACTGTAGAGGTACACAAGCAACACCTTTCCTGGTGTGGTATTGGGAGAGACTCAGAGCATTACAAACTACACAAGTCAGAAAGGCAGCATGGTTTGGAGAGGATGTCTGTCCCAGTGGCCACAGCTTCTATAGGTGTAAATCAGGGAGTCCAGGTGGCAAAGGCTTTGGGGGCATTGCACAGCACACTGTGAGGTCTGAGCACTATCAGAATTTGGAGGTGAAGTCTAATTGCTGCATTTTTCTTCAGTATCAGCAAATGGCTCTTTTCCCTAACAGTTAATTAAGTCAGCATAGGAAGAAGAAAGTTTCACTTGGCCATGAAGAACCCTCCCCTCTGCATTCCACATCCTGCATTGAAGTGTCGTGGACAAACCAAACGACAAGTGTTTGTTCCCAACACCAGTGTTCTCCTGTGCAGCCTCCAGCACTGGCCACTCCCTGCTCCAGGCTGTCCTAAAAAGCCAAATTCTTGGGCTATGATAAACTGGCAACAAGCTCCCAGGATTTAATAACGAGAGCTGGACTTTGGCTGCCCTGAGAACAGCCCAAACTGCAGGGATCTCACCAGTGCCATTGCCAAGCAATTCTGGTTTGTCCCTCACATGTTTCAGGTTGAGGGAGAGTACAGTGCAGCAGCAGAATGAAAACACAGTTTTACTTTTCTCTGAGAGTCTGGCTCACCTGAGCAGGGAGTGAGAAAAAGTGGAATTCCTCTCTTTGTGCCAGTGCTGGGCAGTCACCGTGGTTTGAAGCCAAAGCTGCTGAGAGCTGATTGTGTGATTGGAGGGAAGAATTCCTCTGGGGAGGTATTTAGCCCTACAAAGAAACCTGGGACAAGCAGGATGTTCCCGTAAGCAGGAAGGAATGGGGAACTACGCACGGCATGAGCGCCGCTGGTCACGGGGAGCAGATGGAAGCTGAGGGAGGAAACCGAGGCATTGTCTGGGGTGCTGGAGCTCTCAGAGAGGAGCTGCCTCCCACTCAGAGCCACGATGGCATCACAGCAAACCCCACACTTGTTTGGCACTGGGAAGGAGGTGTTTCAGTTCAAAGCCATCTCCCCATCACTCAGCTCTGCTGGCCTCTGAGACAGCCTTGAGCACGAACTTGACTTCTCCGCTGCTTGGTTTTGATTGTGACTGCAGCACTTTATCTCTTTATGAAAATTGTTGTAATCAGAGTGTCCTAGACCCTCTCCCTGCAGTTTGAAGGCAAGCTGGGAATGTGGATTGTTGGTGCATTTTGAAGGGGAAATGCTCTGATAAGAGGTGAAAAGGTTTGGAGGTAGCAAGAGGTTGATATGAATGCAAATAAAAGTCAAATAAACTTTGACTTTTAGATAATGAGAAAGGGAATGGTTTGTTTTTTAAAGTACAGAGAAGCACATTTTCCTCATTTCTTTTCTACCCCAAATGTAAAACATCTTTTATTGAAATCAGAGTAGTTATTGCATAACCAATGAAAGTATAATTAATAACCTTTGATGAACAAAGTCTCTATTTTAAATTAATCAATAGCATATGGAAAAACCCTGAAATACTGATTTTATTTCTTCAGACAGAAAACTGATGAAAAGCCAGTTTAAAATAAATTAAAAGAACAACTGGCATGTTTTATAAGTCAACAATTTTTTATTGCAAATTTATTCCCTCAAAGTGTGGGGCTATAAAATTTGGGTTGTTAATGGGATGGAGAAGCACAGATTTCAGCTACCTCTTCACTGCAGTGGGTATTGCCAAGCTAATAATGCAGTTACAGGGTGCTGCTTTCAATGAGGGGTAAGTTGTGCCAAAAAAAGCAACACTCATAAATTAGGTCATATATTCATGTTGTCCAATTGTTTCATGTAGTTTACTGAGTATTTTCTTTAAGGGTAAAGAATAACCAAAGGTATATTGTACAGACTATTCTTCAAAACAAGTTTCCAAAAATAATAAACACAGGAAAGCAAGTTCATATCAGTTATTAAAACACAGCTAATATAATTTAAAGTAAGTAAAGTAATTTTTTTTTTAATAGAAGAGGGGAAAAAATTATCCTTCTTTTCCAGGAGAGCTTTCCATGCTAAATTGCACTCATGTATGAGAACTGTAAGAATGCTACAGTTTCAGCAGGATAAATGAAGTTATATGTGATAGACTACAATTTAAACCATGCATATTTTATGAGTAAGGAGAAACCATTTATGAAAACAGAAATCCAACTGCTGATGAGGATGAGGTGCAAGGAGTGTCCCTGTGCCTACAGCAATTGTTCTCATTGCTTCAGAAAGGGGCAAGAAGCTCACAGGGAGCTGCTCCTGTTTCCTTGCCCTTCCCTTCTCAGATGGAAAGCACAAACTGTGTCCATCGATTGCATTGCAGGTACATTTACTGTACACATTTCCAATCATCAAACCAAAGGCTGGGATTTGCTTTCTGTCCAATAATCCTCATTTTCTCTGAAATGGGAACTATTGATCCCCTGTGTTTCACTTTAATCCAGACTCTTTATTGCTGAACAAGTACTTTGAAATGTGGGATCATCCTTTCTAAATTAGAGTTTCTCTGCTTGGTTTCTTTCCTGATACAACTAGTCAGAGCAGAAGTGCTCTCCACATTGAAAACAAACAACAAAACCCTGATTTTTTAAATTAATGCTCAAAAGTCTAGTCCTTGAGTTAAGATAATGCACACAGTCTCTGTGCAATGTATCCTTAGATTCTCAACAGGCCGAGTGAAGAGACTTGAAAGAACATCCTAAGTAGCAACCCAAGCATCACAGAGGCCTGCATGATCTACCTAAAATAACTCAAATGCTTTTGAGGAATGGCTACAGCATTAAATATTTCCACCTATTCATCCTGTACCAACCCAGCTCAGAGCAAACTCGGCTGGAGGCGGGGACAGCAGAGGTACAACAGCACAAGACTTCTGGTTTATGTCCTTAGTAATACTCAGGGCAGGATTAACTAGCAAGGCAGAACACAATTAAGTTGATCTAGTAATATTGGTAATGTTGCCTTACTCAGCAAATCCTCTTTCTGTCACATTAATTATTTGCTGAAGCCATTTGCTACTTAAACTGTGAAAGCTGAAATGCATCTGTCATTTTTCCTTTTAATCTTTGGCTAAGGATCTTGTAGTAGATAATCCAGCAGAGAGTGTATGGTGGGTCTGTGATTTCTGTTGTCAAATTTATCTGTGAATGAACTCTGCAGCTCTGAAAACACAGAGCCCTTTACGATTATTCGCCAAAAAAGCAATTACAAGCTGTTTGGAGGCTGGTACTTGTGTGCAGTCTCCTTCTATGTTATTGTTAGCTTTAAAGGGAATTAATGAGAGGGTGAAGCAGAGCTCCCATCCAGAGTTCAGTCAGAATGCTGGAATATGTTTGCACCCCTCAGCACATGGATGGAAATGTTCAGTTGAAGCAGTGCAGGTGGTCGGGCCGTGCCCTGCATCACACCAATTCCCAGGGCTTCCCCAGCCCTGGCTGCTCCCACACAGGAAAGGGAATGATTGCAGGGACTGTGCATGAATTAGAGTCTGGCAGAGGGAGTTTGTGTCTGTGGAGTGTCAGTGCTGCAGAGGAACGAGCCCTGCTCCAGCGAGGCAGTGAAGGAGCCACGCTCTGCAGGCTCCACACCCTCACTGCTTCTCTGCTCCAGCTCCAGGGTACTGCTGCTCTCAGTGGAATTTAATTCAGCCCATGTGAAGGCTGAGTGATGGTCAATTTTGCTTTCTGCACCTAAAATCTCGTTGGAAAGGCTGCAGACTGGCTGGTGCTGGCTGTAAGGAAGAACTATTTCATAACGGGAGCACAGATGTCCTCAGCAAAATTAATAAAGCTCATCAAAACCTCCTTTGCTGCCCAGCAAAAAACACTCCTTGAGATACAGAAAAGCACATTTTAAAATGGAAGATAAACCAAACTATCTTGTATCATGTAAGCAAAGGTGTCTTTTTTGCCACATGGAACTGTTTCTTACTATGAAAAGACTTCATTGCCTTCATTGTTCAATTCTCTTGTAATTTTTTCAGCAGTAATAACAGCAAGGGGAATCATGAATGCTTTCCACTTCCACGAGGGCTTTATAAATAAGAGACTTCAAGGTGTTTTTTCCTTGACACCACTGTTCTTTCACTTGAGCCTTTCCATTGGTTCAGTGGAGGCTGAAGGTCTCCAGGTCAGCACAGAAGGACCCTCCTGGATGAAGGGCAGCTGTCAGTCTGTCCTAAAAACCACAAGTCTTTTCCTTGGGCACGCCAACCTGATGTGTTTTGGCTCTGTCCAGGCAAAGAGTTAATCCTTACTCTACAGAAACCATTGGGAAGTTGAAAAATATGACAATGAAGTAACAGCAAAATACAGCACGTGAGGAGGATGAGAAGGAACACTGTATTTGCCAAGGGTTTTTTTCTGTTGTCACACCAGAAGAGGAAAGGTGATAAATTCCTGATCATTCCCTTTTGTGCCTGCACCTGAGCACTGCAGCATCAGCAAGGAGGAACAAAAGGCAGACGTCTGAATTGATGAGCCACCAGATGTGTGAAAGCCTGGAACGAAATAACAGCCAAAAAAGCTGAGAAAGAAATGAAGCTGCGTGGTTCTTTTTTTAACTTTTAATGAGGCTGGTGTGAGCACACTGGGGCCTCATTAGCAGCCTGCGGACGCGGAGCTGGCCATCCCCAGCAGCAGCTCTGCCTTTGTTCTGGGCGGACTCTCGGAGGGATGTGGGATGCAGGAGCAGGCACAGCCCGTGGCACTGGTGACATCTAGAGGACTCCGGCTCTCGGCACCAGCCACAGCTCGAGCAGGGGAAGGATGGGCTGCCCATCCATGGGGCATCTCCTGCTGCCAGCTGAGCCCATCCCACCGTGCTGGGGCAGAGGGGAGCGTTGAAAAGCGCACGAGTGGAGGAAACTCTCGGCTGCAGATTCAGATTTCACTAAGCGAGGGTGTAAACTGCACTGCTGCAAGCGGGGAATAGAGCAAAGCCTGACACTTCACTGCTGTGCCTGCCTTGTCAGGGAAGCTGTACACTGTCCCCAGGCCGTGACAGTGTGTGACACAGAGCAGAGGCAGCTGCTGTGCTCTCCCTGTTCCCCTCCCTGAACTGATGGGATCTTGCCCTGGGAGCAGGGCACAAATAATCAGAATTACGACTACAACTGCAGCTACGGTGCATCGATGCCTCTGTTTCCTGCAGTCCTAGTGACAGACAGGTGTCAGGCAACACGAGAAAACACACAGAGAAGGTGTCAGTGGGAGCTCCAAGTGCTCTGCAGGGCTGCTGCTTCCCAGCTCTTGTGGGAATGTCACTGCAGTGCCTTCCTGAGAGCCCGGGTTTGCTCAGCCTCCGTGCTGCTGGCAGCTCCCCCTCTCCCTTGGCTCAGGAGTGTGTTGGCACAGAGGCTCGGTGGCAGGGCTGCCAGGGCTGGCTGGCAGAGGGGACACCAGCCTTGCCCACATCCCCTGACCTGGGCTGCCAGAGGTGCTTTCATGTTCTGTGCTTTTTTTACCAAGAAAGTAGATCCCTTGTTTCTCTGACATTTTCTCCTTTAAAGCTGCATGAGAGCAGTGAAGACTAGCAGGCAAAGTCAGCCTGACCCAGTGCTTCAATGGCAAATATTAAACTGCAGCACTCAGAGAAATGATGAAATCTCTACTGGTAGAATTTAACAACCTACTTACACTGGAGCCAACCAGGAGAGATTTATAAAGCTGTAAAATCAGCTAATTCTGTTTTAAATTATTTCAGAACCTGAACAGCACAAGCTGTCTTTAAAATCAAAGGGCAAATTTGACATTAAAAAATGAGATTATACATTGTGGCCAAAATTAAATGCTGTTGACCCAATCATATAACAAGTATTTGTGAGGAATAGCAGGGACGAGGATTTCTGGGATTGTTTCCACTCCAAGAGAAAATTGATGGTAGTCTCCTTTTCCCTCAAGCCTCCAGTCCATGCTGTTCTAGAAGTCCTCTTCCACATGACATCCTCCCATGCCCACACCTCCCTGCTGCTTGTCTGCCCTTTCTCTTGCTCACAAAGGGCTGTGGGCACCGGCAGTGCCCAAACCAGCTGGGCCCCACGTTTGCAGAGCGTTTCTCAGAAAACCCCTTGGGCTGCAGAGTCGGGCCGGGGACTTGCCACACTTCAGGTTTTAGTCACTCCAGGCAGAGGTGTGCAGCTCTCCATGCCGAGGGCTGCCAGGGCAGCGTGCAGCCCTGTCACCCACTTCAGCTCAGCCTGTGTTAATTCCGTGAATAAGAGCGCTGACACAGGCACGGGGTTTGCAGCACGGAGCTCTACCCAAAGCAGGATGCTGGCTGAACTCCAGCACATACAGTTGTTCTCTGCCTATTACACCAAACATGCAGCTATGTTATCCAAATCGTACATCTGAGTAAGAGTTTGCTACTTCAACCGAAACGCTTTGCTCGGGGCTTACTTGCTTTTTCCAAAAGGCTGTGTGATGTTTTCAGACACTGATTCACAAATGAGTGTTCGTGTCCTACTGCTTTAATTAGTCACACGGACCGAGCAACGCGCCCGCAGCGGAGCAACGCGGGCTGGCTTCAACCTTCTCCTGCAGCCAGGCTGCTCCTTCAGGAGCTGGAAGGACGGGACTGGGAATCGCCTGTTTCGCAGGGAACACGGTCATTGCCAGCTGAGCTTTGCGAGCGCTCGCCCTTGCTGTCTGTCCGTCCGTCCGTCCCTTATCGCGGCGGGGCGAGCGCCGCCGCTGCCGCCCGTCCCCGCTGCTGCCGCGGGCGCTATCTCTCTCCCTGCGGGAAACCACACGGGCTTGTTTTTTCCTACCCGGCTTGATAAGAGCCAACAGATGTCAGTGCAGCCTGAACAACACGGGGCCGTGCTCCGCTCGGGGCTCTGCTCCTGCAGGAACATCCCCGGGTGGGAGTTCTGCCCCGGGGTACCTGGGCAGGGGGAGAGCGGCGCCCAGGGCGGGCTCGGTGCGGCAGGGGAGGATGCACGGGCTCGCACTGCTAAAAATACCCGCCCAAGTATTTTTAAAAACACGTTCGAGGGTCCTTATAAACACACGGACTTTTGTTGACAGAACAAGACTGCTCATTTGTGCTGTGTATTATCCTTGAAAACCTGCTCTGTTTGTGCAGGGAGTCCCATGACAACCTCGGCTTGCTGAGGGTGCCACAATGATCTCAACAACAAATGCGTCCCTTTATCTGCTGGAGAGGGACAGAGGGGAAGCAGGAAGTATCTGCAGGCTGTAGGAAAAGCAGTTAAGAAATGGAAATAAGCTGCTTTATCAAAATATTGCTTTGCTGTTTTCACAAGTGCAATCCCAGTGGCTTTGTAGCCCAGCTCAGGGCACCTCTTCTGTGGAAAGCAAATGCCAGGTTTGTGTGTAAAACCAGTAAAATCAGTGGGGTTGGCTCCATCATCTGGTTAAGCGATGTCTGAATGGAGGAAATTTGACAATGGGATTTCATCTTTTTGCCATAAATACATTTTCAGGTGTCAGCTGTAGGGCAGAGAAGGCCTCTCTAGGGAAACTCACTCATGGTCTCTTACTGGGGGGGGGAAAAAAAAAAAAAGTGAAAGTATTTTGATATTCCTGAAGGCAAACTGGGGCATGAAGCCACAAACCGAGATAGTCAGGGGAAAACCAACCATTAAGATAGCCAAGGGGAGAGGTGGCAAGTTTCATTGTATTTGAGAGTGAAAAGTTTGTACTTTGGAGTTTGCATGGTGGCATTGGCTGGTTCTGTGCCTGGTCTTCTATCCCTCACTGCAGTGTCAGAACCAGAGAGAAGACAAATGCTGGATCAGGGGATGAAAGATCTCATGGAAATCTCACATCTGCACAAAGCAAATCAGGATATTAATAAGCTGGATGCTTATCTACTCAGCTACACAGCACACACAGTGAAGTGCAGAGCTTTGCTCCTGGAGCCTTGGACATCTCCCTGTGGCTAATGGGAACCAAGATGGACTGAAGGGTGTCAGCCAGAGCTGGCATTTACACCAGGACATTGTCTCCTCCCCAGCTGTATCTACATGCTCCAGTCTCTCCAAATAAAGACTTTGCCTTTTTTTTACTTGGAATGGTCTTCAGTGTCCTGGATGGAGGTGGCTCTGCTCAGCCCATGAACATAAAAGTGAAAGCTGCTGTGCAGTAACAGCAACACAGTTTGCTGACCATGTCTTCAGTCATTTTGCCATGGCTAGAAGCACCAATACCTCTTGTCATTTTGCATCTGAAGTACATTTCAAATGGAGCTAATTCTACCTATCGTGCCTTATCTGTGCATCATGATGTTTACTTTACAGATGAGCCACCTTTTAGGTTAAGAGATGTGATGAGGGCAGTGATGGTGGCTTTGTGGTTATAGGTATCAGGAGCTCTTGATTTTCAGGCTTCTTCAGAAAGAAGACAAAAAATTAACAGCTTAGATTGATACTTTAACAAGAATTTAGGAATCCATTATTGAAATTAGGCACTTGGCCACCATTTTCAACCTAAACTACAATACAGGAAACAGAGAAATGACAGCAAAATAAGAGTTAAGTGAAGAAAAGAACTAAAAGCAAAGACCAGATAGAATCCTCTTCAGCTAAAGTTAATGGAAAACTCTCACAGTCTGCAGTGGATGTTCAGTCATAAAAACACTGAGCAAATCCCACAAATGTAGAGTCCTCTCCTTGTGCCCTAAAAGCCTTGTTATGTAACTGGGTGGCAGGATTTATTTTCAGGGGTGCTCAGCCCGCTTTGTTCTTCAGCCAGATATGCACAGCAGTCTCAGGGGCCATTCCAAGAGCCAAGCCTTTACTCAGCTGTCTTTAACCACCGTGCCAGGCTACAGCCACCTACACTGGAAAAGCTGAGTGCAACCTGGGCCCCGGAGAGCCGCTGCCTGTGGCAGGGCAGTGCCAGCAGCAGGGCTGACACGTGCACCAAGAAATGAGGCTTGTACACATGGACCACTCACTCTAACAGCAGTGGGAGTCTCAGTTCAATCAGCTATTTTCCCTCCCAAGGTACAAATAAATGCAAGTTTTACTCATTGACATTTCTCTTGCTGTCGTGTTTCCTAGTGTTGATCCAAGTTTTATTGCTTGTGTGTCCATGTCTCTTCTTTTAACACTGCAGTCTCACAGTTGTTCCCTCTTTTCTTCCTTAATATTTTTTTTGTATTATCTGATGGCCCATTCTGCTTTTTAACCTCTCCATCTTTTTCCCACTGTTTCAGGTGGTGGAAACAACAGAATAAACTGCAGCCCAGAAAAGACTACTTTCTATTCCCTTTCTCCCTCCTGAAAGTTGGGGGGAACAGACATTGAAGGTAATTTCCTCTTCTGTCTTTGAAACTGTGTGTGATTTCAAAAAGCTGTCAGTCTGTGTCATGCAGCCTTCACCCAGGTGAAACATGTGACTTCACCCTTGCTGTCACTTTTTGCCACTAATTAATACTGGTGTAAGCAGGGAAGTGATGAGCTGTGCCTGGCATTGTTAGCAGCTGAAATTCAATAACTACACCTATGCTGTAACCCCGGGAGGGTCACAGCCAGGGCTACAGCAGCATGTGAAATTTCTGATTTCCTGAAACAACTAATTTGTAAGTTTCATAAGTTATTCTAGGGGTTTGGAATAATAGGATGAGGGAAAGTCTCTTTTCCGCTTTGGAATCCTACTTCAGTTTCAGATTTCTACTTCAGAGGATGGACATTACAGCCAAGGTGGGCTTGGTGTGCTTTGCTGAACTTGTCACCTGCACTGGCAAAGTTTTCAGAACAACAAAACCAAGACAGGCTGACCTTAAACTTGTCTTGCTGTGAATTGCACCAGCAAGAAAACTCTGTTTGCCTACCCCCAGAGCCAGGAGAACAAATTTAGGCTGAATGTTCCTACTAATTTGTCATTTCAGTTTTTGGGTTTGTTTTCTTCAGAATCCTCAAGAGAGTTCCCTTTCCTTTTGGCAGGTGGCACATGGACAGATCCCCACAAACCAGCCTGTTTCAAAGAACTGTCCTGTCTGTAAGTAAAAGATTTGTCTCGTCTCAGTGTCTCTCCAAAAAGCACAGGAAGAGAAAGAAAACTATTAATAATCCTCTAGGCTGACCTTTACATTTTCTTGTTACATTACATTCTCAGGGGTGTGTTCATCAGAAGAACGAACTCTGGGTCCCAGAGGAAAAGGCATTACAACAGTGGAGGCAGAATGAGTCATGTGGGCATCTTGAGCCGATGTGAGATGGATTTATTCCTGCAACAGGCAGCAACTGCTGTCAAATCCTGGGCTAGCAGCGATGTGCAAAGAGAACTTCCCTGCTGTGTAGTGATTTCATTCTTACACATACTAATTACTGTACCACTTGCAGGGGATTTTGAAAGAGAAATTCGCATCAAGAAGACGCCTAACTTGTGAGCAAGCACCGAGAGGAGAAATGGAGATTTCAGTGAGAACCACACGGGCTATTTGCAGAGGACAGGCTACAGCACAGAGAGCTGATTGGAAAGCTTCAATTCCAGAGTGCAGGATGTGTGGCCAGGCCCCAGAGAGCATTAGTCATCTCATAAGTAAATGCTCAGAGCTGGCCGGAGATGAGTACAAACTACAGCATGACAAAGCCGGCAGTGCTGTGCGCAGCCCGTGCTGCCAGGGAAGGGGCTACAGCCACAATCAGCATCACCACCCCAGGGCAGGTAAATTGAGAGAACTGAGAAGCTGAACGTGAAGTTTGCTGTCAAAAGGCAGACGTGGTACCTCCAGAGGAAGTTCATCAGTTACTTCTCCACTGGATGACGGCATTGGTAGAAAATAACAAGAAGTCACTGACAAATATGTGTGTGGCAGGAAGTGAATTAAAAATGGGGACATGAAAATGGCACAGGTCTTAGTGTCCTTCACTCCACTGGGCTCAGGTGTTGCGTCGAGGAGCTCAGGCGCAGTGTCCAAACTAGACACGAGCTCTCCGCGGACCAGGGCTCTCCCTGGCACCGCAGCATCCTCACCACGGGATGCCGGCTCAGGTCCCGACCTGGCAAAACCCGGGGTGAAACGTCAAAGCAGCGCCGGCTCCGCTGGTTCGGGGCGCGGGGAGCGGGCAGCGCTGACCCCCGGCTGTCCCCGCGGGGATCCCGCCGGTCCCCGCCGGGCCCGGGACGCGCCCCCCGCTGCTGGGGGGGTCAGGCGGGGGCCGCTCCCCCGCAGGGCCGGCGCTGCGGCGGGGGCCGCTTTCCAGAGAATACGGTAAACATGTCCGCATCACGTGCGGCCGCTCCCGCCGGCCGCGGCGCGGGACCGGCCGGGAGGGCGGGACGGGACGGGACCCGCGCTCCGCCGGCCGAGCGGGGCCGCTTTAAGAGGCCGCCGGGCGCCGCCGCCTCGCCCTGCCCGCCCCGGCGGAGAGCGATGCCCGCGGCGCCGTAGCGCGGGTGGCTCCGGCACCATGGGGCTGTGCTACAGCCTGCGCTCCCGCCTGGCCGCCGCGCACCCCTCCGCGCCCTACGGCAGCCGCGGCGAGCCGGACACCCCCGCGCCCGCGGAGCACGGGGACCCGCAGGTGCGGCACCGGCTGCGGCAGGACCTGGTGGCCAAGGAGCGGGCGGACAAGAAGCGGAGCAAGAGCATCGACAAGACGCTGAAGGCGGAGAAGCGCGAGTACAAGCAGACGCACCGGCTGCTGCTGCTGGGTGAGCGGGGCGGCGCGGTTCGGCTCGGCCCGGCCGGGCCCGGCAGGTGCGGGGCCCGAGGCCGCTGCCGGTGCCCGAGCG